>NW_027437181.1:5602500-6140000 GCF_033239565.1 Halichoeres trimaculatus | reverse complement strand
ACAAAACAGGTTCAGGTGAACAAACAGAAAGGATTATTATTAAAGACGTTTATTTTTCTGTGCTTTAATCCAAGTGGTAAAAGGTTACTTGTGTTTGACAAATAGTATTTTATCTGGGTTTTTTTTGGTAGCATGGAAAACACTTTTCTTAGTGTAAATGTCAGAGCCGTAGCACACAGCATACTACAAACAGGGTGCAGTTAAACTGTTTATTGATAATTATTGATAATTATAAGGTTTGGTGAGGTCACCCTCTTTGCGGTTTGTGATTTGGAGAAACTTTGCCAGGATTCTGCTGATTCAGGTGAACAGAAATAAACAGAGAATGGCATTTGGAGCCAAAGAAGAGCCAAAGGTAAAGCAGTATGTGTTTTTTCAGCATGAGCGCAATGGGTGCTTTGATAAATCCACCTCTATAATAGAGCAAATTTTTCAGATTTGCACTTAAGTTTGCAGGATAAGGTTGCTTTGTGTTTTAAGGATGAATTGGGATGGCCCCTTGAAGTGCAGTAACCTTTGTGTTGTCTCTCTATGAAGGTGTCATCAGTGAAAAAGGTTATGAAGCAGTCTGGCACTATGGCTCTCTTGAATCCATTCTTGGCCATAACGGTTGGCAAGGGTTTCCAAGAGGACTGTATTGGTACAGCAATCCCTCTTTCCCTGACTGGCAGGATTAATCAACTAAATGCAGTCGTCTGTCTTTTGGTTAATTATAAAAATAGGCCCCTGGTTAAAGGCTGGGCAACCATTGACTCATGTTGGCAGCACAGCCCTTAGTAAACACTCATTGATGGCTACGGAGCAAACAGGCTGTGATAAGGTATGATATGAAATTCAGTGTGTACGTGTGTGTGTGTGTGTGTGTATGTGTGTGTGTGAAAATTGACATGACAGTATTGTAAAAAAGACAGTTGCCAAAATGAACTTCTAAACGGTACAGCAAGCAACAATTCATGTGCTCAATTACTTGAATAAGAGTGTTTAATCCCAAGTCAAGTCTCAAGTAAAGACAATAGAGGTCAAATCATATCCAAGTCACAGGCTTGGAATTTCTTTCTTACAAGTCTCAAGCACTGCTAACCAAATAAAATGCCATTTTAAAGATGCAACAATCTATTGAATTTACAAATACAATGAATGCACTTTGAATTCTTTTTTTTTTTTTTTTTCAAATAAGACCAGCATGACAAGACTTTGTCTCTGTGGTCTCATCATAGTTGAGACACAGCGAGACACACACTGCTACAACTTAGGTATGGCATGCATTTTGTGGCGTTTCCAATGATGAACCGACCCACTCTTTGGTTCCCCTCTGTTGGGATGCCAGCTGTACTGATCCTTTGATGTGCTTTGTCACAAAGAGCCACGTGCCAAAACAAAGAAGAAAAAATTACTAGATGTCTTCCATTGTTGCTCTTTATCTACTGTGTCACGTTTGTCTTCTTCATTGGATTTGTTAGCCGGGTACACTGTGTCGCACTGCTATGGTGTCATGCTTTCACGTAACTGACGGGGCTATCCTGCCTCTAGCCAACTACCAAGAAGGGAAAGGTTGGCTGTAGTTGGCAAACAGGATCAGGCTTTACTGATCCAACCTGAACCAAACTGTACTGATCCATACCGCTTGGTGGAAACAGGGATTTAGGTACTACTACAACAAATGATGGTCACTCAAAGGGGTCATGTACAAGCCTTTCAGTCTATGCACCCAGCCAAGGTGCATCCAGCTGCACAACAAGCCAACACTTTGTCAGATTAAGAGTTTTCAGAGCTGCATTGTCCTTCAATTCCCCAACTTCCATTTCTAGCCCCCTTTTTTATAGTTGGTCTTTGTCTCGTCCTTCTGAAAGTTCTTTCTGCCAGTTCTTTAGCTGTGCTTGTCCCTCTTGCATAGTATACCTCCTGGGAATGTGAAGCAGTCGCTGTCTCTTTCCTCAGTGAACACCACTCAAGTGTTTCACTGTGGCATCTCAGATTGCTTTCTTAATCAGACGTGAATGTGAAAAATTCACAGACAGAAAACTGTGTTGTAGTTTTTCTTGAATTGCCAAAATCTTGTTTGAACAGCCTGTTGGTTGTAAATATTAACCATCCAGATGCACCATCTCAGATGAGATGCGCTGTGATGTGTATTCAGCCTATTTAATAGGTTTGTAAATAACTTATTCCGCTTGTTAAAGTCGCAGCTGGTTTGAGTTTCACTACCCAAACCAGTGTAGTTTGGGTAGTGAAACCCAAACCAGAGACTTGATGTCTCTACTCTTGTAGAGCAGAGACATCAAGTATAAAAACAAAGACATTAGGCAATGGCACTTTGGCATTCACAGGTCCTGGCTTCACCCCGAATAAAAACCTGTTCCGTTTTTACCAGTGTAACTCATCTCCTGCCTTGTGTCACCTTTTTGCTTTTCTGTGTCACTTTCTTACTGTCTTGTACCACTTATCTATTGTCCCATGCCATTTACCTTTACACAGTATTGGCAAAGCAGTTGGTGAGTGGTGCGACATTGCAGCCTAGTGCCATTGACAACAGCAGAGCAAATGTTTTGCTCCTAATTCCTCTTGTAGAGTAGAGACATCAAGTACAAAAACAAAGACGTTAGGCAATGTTTATAGAGAATGAAGTAAAGATGACAGGACAGTTTTGAGTAGAGCCTTGGCAATTTGATAAACAACTTAGTGGAATATTTTACTGTCTGTCATCAAGTCAGGCAAAAATAGTGATTTCTTTATTTACAATTTAAACCCAACAACAACCCAACCCAACAACAAAGCATATCAGTCACTCTGTATTAGGGTACCACTTTTCAGCTATAGCGAAAACCACTGACAAAGGTGCTTTCTTTGCAATGATAATCGAAGCTCAATGCTTTCATGTGGTAACATTAAAAGAGTGACACTTGTGTTGAACAGAACTTTCAACAAGTTAAACTGAGCTTTGACTATGTCACTTAATCAAGCCCTACTCAGCTGGTGTTAGTTTCTTCATGAACCTTAGCAGTGGGCTCTCACAGAGGTCCCCTTTGTAGCCCTGTTTTTACTTGTTACTTTAATAAAAGTACAAGTGATTCATGATTAAACTTACTTTAGTATGATTAACCTGAAGCAGGATGGAGTCAGAATTTAAAACATGAAAGATTAGGCTAGCTAGGCTAGCAAATTATCAACATGTACCATTTGACACCTTTGCCTAATTTGTTACGTGGAGTTGTACTAGATGCCCGGATGGTTCTCCATATATCATTGACAGACACGTTTGGCTACTCCAGAAAACACCTTGTATATTTGATCTCTGCCATCATAACACCATTTCTCCTGGTAACTGGAAATGCCCAAACATCCTTGCACCAATGCGCTAATGATGCACACGTACAGTCCAAAGCACGCCAGCCCACCATGAAAATGCCCGGTATGCCAGATAGCCAGTCCATCAGGACAAGTCATTTCAAGGTGTTCTCTTGAAATTCTTGACTTTTCCATCTTGATATCTCAGGATAACAAAATAATTTTGTCCTTTTATGACTGTTTTTTTATCTTGAGGTAACAGAGCCTGTTTTCTATGTCAAAGCATAGTCATAATGAAGTCATATCAATTTATCACAAATGTGTTATGAAACTGATGATGAGTAACGCTTGCAAGTAAATTGCTTAAAAACAGTAACGGTACAGGACTCATTGAAGGGAATGGTGGCGCCGTCTCATGGTGCATCAATGCATTGCAATGCTTGCATATGTGGCTGTGGGATGTCTTAACAGGATAATAACTTTGCCCAAAATGAATGAAAGAACAGTGAATTATCTTTTTCAAATGTTTTATTGGAACAGAATTGATTCCAGAGTTTGAAGAAAGGTCTATCAAGTAGGGTTTGCTGTTACCAATAGGATAGACTCTGGGTTTTCAGAACTACCTCATCCATGTTGCTAAACAATTTGCTGTAAGTGAAAATCAAAGGACTTACAATTGAAGAATAAAAGTGTTATTTTATTGTGTCTTCAGTGCATTGTATGATCAGGCTAAGGTGCAGCTATAAAGAGCTGTTGTGATGATGTAGTTATGATTGAAAACTACATCGTCTAGCAATCAAGTGGCAAGCATTAAATCAGACTGTAACATGACACAGTTAGAGCCAGTTGTCTAGCTTTGATCAGACCCTAGATCTCCCCTCTTTGATTGTTCATGCTGTGTTTGCATTTATTTCACTTCAGTTAGAGAGACATCGTATAACTCTTCTGCTATTATCTTAACTCTCTTGTGTGGTCAGAGGCTGGTACTTCATCTTTGATATTTTGACTATGTACACAGTCGCTCCACTGATCATGCCAACAGCTGCAAGAAGACACCCAGCAATGAAGATCACGTTCAGGTTCATGTTGTTTACTGCAAGAAAATACAACCAAGATTTGAGCTTGACTTTGTACAAATGCTGACCAAGTCTGAATTGAGACGGCACTTCCTGCCTTCTTACCTAGGCTCAGGGATCTCTTTTCTCTTGGTGCACACAGGGGACCCTGGGAAATGTGGTGCAGTGAGCTCTGGGTGACAACTGCTCTCTTCCTCCTTCCAAAAGCACTGCTAGGCGTTGGGGATGTAATGCAGCCCTGTGAACACCTGGTGTCAGGGTCTCCTGCCCGGCACACCAGGACGGAGCAGGTGATGTACACCTGAGTGCAAAAGAATAGACTTTCAATACATCAGTAGATAGACGTGATCTCTAGGGATGTCCCGATATTACATTTTCACTTACGATACGATACCAATACTGCAGCATTGAGTATTGGCCGATACCGATATTAATCCGATACGATATCAGCATTAAATATGAATACTTTTATTACTTATTTTGTAGTATGTATGTCATGTTAGACAAGGCTTGATACAGTGATACTATTAAAACAAAGAACAGTAGTCAGCAACAGTAAGTATGAGGAAAAACTGATCCATTTATTATTAACCAATGGGTAACAGAAACTGCTTATATCGGAGTGCTTATATCGGAGATTTTAGATGCCGTCCGATACGATACCAATATTTTTTTTTGGTGATATCGGACCGATATCCGATATCAATATCGGACTGGGACACCTCTAGTGATCTCTAAACCAGGAAACAAGGAAAGTACATCTGCCTGTCTGTAGCTGTGCTTTTCAATAATAGAATCTATAAAAGGATCTAATGAAGTTTCCTTGGCTTTAGGAAACAGCTTAACTTGAGGGGCCGAGCTGCTCACCTAGACCCAGTTTACTATCTGGCACATATCCAGTCAGAGTCTACAAAGAAGGGAACCTTTAACACTGTCCGTTCTTCACCTGGTCATGCAAACCTATGAACTCAAAGGCCTCCAGGCTGAGCCGGAACTGCATCAGGTGGTCTGGGGAATGGACTTGAACGGTCGGGTCCACATTACACCTGGTTAGAGGAAACACAAATACCAAGAATGAGTGCCTCTGTTGTTTATCCATTCCATCCAAGTCATTTTTTCTGGATTAGACAGGTAATTATTACCTATATGAAGTCTAATGAGACATCTTCTCTAAAGATAGGACGTAAACATATGCTTAGATTTGATTTTTCCCAGTGGAGAAACATGCATACCCATTCTGGATGATTTCATAGACTGGCTTGCTGTTCGGGTTGTCATATGGTGAAGCTCTGCAGGACTCCACAAAGAGCTCTGTGCTGTTGACCGGAGATGTGGCCTCAATCTGCATGTATATCCGTCTCCCTATCTCTAACTCCAGAGGGTAGGAGTTTGGATCAAACATGGTTTGAAACATGGCATTAGGAAAGAACTCAAACTGATACGTGAACCTGCCCATGCCTTTCTCCCACACTGTTGTGAGGTTCCTGTGAGCCAGGAAGTTCTGGGTCACGTTCCCCCGTTTTGGGTACTGACAGTAGAACTGAACCTCCAGCTGGTGTGTCCTGGTGATCACATCACTGCTGTTATCAAACGTGGTGATTTCATTCTTGAACTTCAGGTAGTCGCTATCTTCCTGCAGAGTAAAGGTGGCAAATTCAGGCCTGACACAAAGTGACTTCAGTGCGTAAAAGATACAAACAGGTCTGTGTTACCTCGATCTGGTTGCCACAGGCGTTCAGGGGGAAGACAGCGATTATGTGAGAGCTGTTTGAATGAGTCTTCAGGCTGCAGACAACATTTGAGGGGTCACTGAGGCGCAAATGATCCTCACTGAGTCGATGAAATGTAGATTTATCCACCTCCACTCTCATTTCAGACTGTAAGCAGATCACATTGGCTTCAACTAGAGCGAGAGATGAAAAAATATGTTATTCTGAGACATGTACACATTTTTTTTTTCACCTAACATGTTGCTAGACTTAAAAGCAAATGAGCATCCACACTAATATCATCACACTACAAACGTTAACACCAGTGAAGCTGAAACTCACCAATCCTATGCCTCACATCCACAATAACACACCTCATGTCTGACTGATAGTTGCTGGACCTGAAAGGCATCAAAGAACACAAATTAAACGTAATCCTTTTTATCTGAGCAGCACGGCACTCCCCTTGGACTGCTTCACTTTCTTTCTTATCTCATCACCAAGATGTACATCGTAGCTGAGAGTTTTTCCAGTGTAGAAAAGTGAGAACAGGCTGCCTCAGGGGTGTCACTTGAGTACAAAGCCAACACTCACCCAAATTTCGACTCCACAACAAAACAGACCACGTAGTGCTGTCCCAGGTCATCTGGTCCCGGCGTCCACTTAATGGCGAACTCCTTATTTGAGATCCTTGTCTTTGTGATACCCTGTGGCCCGCTGTAGATGACGTTCTGAATCCTGCATCACCAAAAAAATCATTTCCTCTGCACTCTTTGCTCCAATAATAAAGAAATTTGACTCCTACAAATTGGTTCTCACTTACCTTGAATGAGATGCTTCTGCTTTGACTCTTATCTCCACTTCTTTGTTGACCTCTGCTTGAATGCGTGCTCCATTTTCAGGTGTTGGGTATAAATACTTTGGCAAGTACTGACCCACCTTACACGAGGGAACATATTGGTCCACTGGAGTGAAAAGATAAAGAATTTCTCGATTATAGCCAGCATTTTAGCGACATCAGTTTTTGTCCCTGTTTCTTCAATAGTTGAAGTGAAATTACCAAAAAAATCAGAGGTGAGACACAAACCACCCGTCAAATGAACAGAATGTAAACAAAAAAGTATTATTAGCACTCTCAGCTAACAAGACATTTTTTAAAAAAATCTTGTGCTTTTACAACCAGTTCAAACTCCAAAAAAGAATGGATGGGGTGTAAAATGTAAATTAAAAAAAACAATTTCAGCAAAGGGTTCAACAATTTGCGAATATCACAAACTCAGCACATAATGTTTTAAAACTTGTTTATATCTTTCATTGGAGCCTTTCCAGATGCGCAAGCTATCCATGCTATGGGCACCAATGCACCCCCATCTTTCCATTATTAACTCTACATGCAGAGATAATTATAATCTTCCTAATTTTTTTCTGAGGAACATTTTTATAATTTTTCAGGCAAGTTGTACATCCTAACTTGTACATGTTGTACATCCTAACTTCTGAAACTCAGCCCCTTGTGGATGCTCTTTTAATACCCACACGTTACTAATCTTTGCTTACTAACCTTGTGAGTTTGAAACGCTCAAACTCATGTGGTGTTTTTCAGCTATCCAAATTCAATTAGAAACAGGCTGAGGTTTTGCAGGAAAAAGTGAACAAGATGTGGGTTTTTGATACTTCTAGATAATTGAACTCTAGTTGGGGTTGTAAAAAATAATCACAGATTGCCTTTTTTTTTTTTTTAAAGAGGCAGGGTCTCTGAAAGGACATCAATCTTATCTGAGGCTTAAAATATCCACTAGATGTTAGGGATGCACGATATTGGATTTTCGCCGATATCCGATATGCCGATATATCGGAACCCCTTTTGGCCGATACCGATACCGATACCGATACCGATACCGATAATCGCAAGTTTGTTTGTTTTTTTCACTGTAAAGAAAGCTAAGTCTATCCTGTTCTGGAATTTATATGTTACTCTTATTGTGACGGTCTTATTTGTTTAAGAAACACATAAAACAAGACAAAAAACATTTGATTTTACCATAAATAAGAAATGTATTATTTTTTCAAACTCAAGACATTCAGTATTGAAATACAGAAAAATAATTTCCTTAGATCACATGAACTTTAAACGTACAATGTATTTTTAAACATAACCAAGTTGCATTTGATTATTTTAGAGCTACTGTAACAACCTGGTGACAGACACAGAGCTCTGAAGTGCAAATAAATGAAGTGCTACATTTTATTTAAGGAGCTTATTTTTCAGATGGAAAATAATAATAATGCTAACTGAATAGCACCTTATCGGCTGTGCATATCGGCAGAAATTTTCACATCTGCCGATACCGATAAACGTGTTTTTAAGCTTTTATCTGCCGATACGATATTGTGCCGATAATATCGTGCATCCCTACTAGATGTCGTAGAAACAACTGAATATTATCACCATTATGTACCCTTCTATTTTTACAGGAATCAAAACCTGTCAAAATAACTCTGACCTTAGTGCTGTATTCACCATCACACTCTAAGATGTAGCCAGTACTGCCCCTCCCTCAAAGTTAAACCCAGTTCTCTGTGCTCAGTCGGATAGAGGTTGTACTATTTAAAGAAAATGTTGACAGATAATAAAGGTCACAAGTAAGATTTGGCTTACCCAGTAAGGAGAAATGAAGGGGAAGTTTACTGAGTGAAGGTGAACTGGCTGGAGTTGTGGTTGTTGTAGGAGTTGTGGTTGGAGTGGGGGTTGGAGTGGGGGTTGGAGTGGGGGTTGGAGTTGGGGTTGTTGTTGTTGTTGTTTTTCTCGTGTAAGTGCCGCCGATCGAAGTCGGAGTTGTAGTTGCAGTTGTTTTTGTTGGTTTTCTCGTGGAAGAGGCGTAGATCTTAGTTGTAGATGATGTAGTTGTAGTTGCAGTTGTAGTTGTAGCTGACCAGTTACGCATTTGTCTCTTTCTTCTCTTCATTGCTGGAGCTTTGAAGGCCAGAGATCCATCTGAGTAGGCCAGAGTGATGGGGTGTTGTGGGGAGTCCTCCACCACCATCTCAAAGGCATATATTCTGGAGTTATAGGTGCCTTGGTTATACTGCAGTGTGCAGGAGTCCTAATGGAGAGAACATTACATGTGTTAGTGTTTATTACAGCATTACATAACATATTGAAAGAAGAATCTTTAACTAGCCTGATCCAAGAGGAAGCCTATGGGTCGGTCACATCTACTGCACTCTCTGTCCTGGATGTTTCCATATCGACATCGAACTTTATCACCGTCAGCATCAAAGTTAACCAGCTTGTAGGTCCGAGGGCAGTTGTAAGGAACCCTTAAAGAGGTCAAAGTTTTATTCCAGTTTTTAAAACAAACATGTTTATAAACCGCATAAAAGGAAGTCACATTCACACCAAGCCAGAAAAAGCAGTTTTCACAGCAAAAATTTAGAGCCTGGCACTATCAGCACACACTGTACAGGTGTGTATTTGTTCTAGCAGAGGGAGCAGTTTTTGATATCCATTTTTTCTTTTAGTCCATAAGATGCACATAACTCTCTCGACAACATTAACTTGAGACTTTAAAATTGAAATCATTGAAAAAGGGCCCTCAGCCTTTTAAATGTCAAGCCTGGGAGCTTACCGAAGGAAAGGAACAATGGCGATGTCCGGCGATCTGTTCGGTTGTCTGGTGTCGGATCTTGTTCCTAAATCCACAAAAGTCAGAAGCCTCCAACCGGTGACTGCATTTCGTGTGGAGATCCAACAACAGCTGCTTGCCCTGGTTATTGTGAAAAATCGTCCTTCAGAAGAAATCCCCTCAGAGAAGTGATGTGCACAGACTTTTTGAAGGGCAGGGCCAAAAAGTTAAGTTTGGTTTTCAGAGGGCAATTTAGGGGCTGTTTACACAACAACGGTTTTAGGATAGGGTCTCCTTTCTGATAGCATGATTTTCATCCAATAGCTTAAAGAGGGCTTTTACCATTATATTTGTCCATTCACAATTAACATAAACGTACGTGTGGCGTCAGGAGTTCATCGACCTGTCAACTGCGTCCTCCTTACCTCCGCCCACTGACACAAAAAAGAGAGGTAAAAGCCTTAGGCACCAAAATGCAGATTTGGTGGAAAAATAATAAGTTCCTCTGAGAAAAAAGAGCTGGGAACATAATTGTTTTAGGACGAAACCAGTGCAGGGCGATTCACAATGAGTGCTTTGGTAACCTGATTCAGTATTTCTCCACTAGGCATTGAGGTGAGTGTGATGTGAAGCGACACACATCATGATGTAAAACTTACAAGAAACGTCTCAACATACACTAAATGCAATATATTGCAGATACTCTAAATGTTTACAATCACAATATTTCACAAGCTCTGAGAAACTTCAGATTTATTTTTGAACTTCTCCAGGTAGATTTTTTAAAAAGTTTTTATGAGTATCATTGTCCTGTGACAAATGAGTTTCCTTGTCTTTTGAATTGGAAATATTCCATTAAAAGGAGGAAAAACAAAGCAAATGTACATACTGTGTTCAACCAAATCAAGTTCATGTTATTTATGTAGTTATATGCTTGGTTCATTAGAAATATTGATGTGTCAGGGTTAGATGGATGTTATTTAAAAATTTAGCCTATGTTTTAGCATTGTAGTAACGTTTCCCACATTGTCCCACAGTATCCCGCACAAACACACTCCTTGTCCCACAAGTGGCTTGTAAGCACCTGGTCACCCTATTTTAGGATGAAACGCAAAAGTGTTTTGCCTCTTGTTTACATGGAAATGGCGTTCTAGATTATCTAAGATGGAAACTTTTGCTGTGTAAACAGCAAGCCGGAATTTTTCAGTAGCAGCTGGCTGGACTTCTCTGGTCTGTAAAGGTGTGTGTCTCTACAGTTCTATCACTAAAACTATAGGCCAATCTGTAAACGCAGATTTTTGTTTTTTGTGTTTGTTTTGCATTCTGAGTGAAATATTGTTGTGTAAACAGGGCCCTAGAATGTGTATTTTGAAAGTGAGGACACAAGGGGCCCCACCCCTCTTTCTCCCCCTCTGTACACACCACTGCCTCAGGGCATGCTACTGCACTGTGTTTGTCAGCTTGTGTAGTACATACTAAGACTGGCTGCAACAGTATGATCCAAATCCATCAAAAGCTTACCACATTTCAAAAGGGTTGTCACTGGGAAGATTTCTTCTTTCAACTGTCTCAGCTTCACACCAAAATGACTCCAACGGGGGAGCATTGCTGCTGCTGTCAAGATAGCTCCTCTTCTGTGTGGAAACAAACCCACACTGACCCCTGATACAAGACCAGAAATGTCCATAGAGACATCTATCAAAGGTGTTCCTGTATCGAAAGTCCACCTGTGGAGTAAAACAGAGCTGCAGTAAGACAGGATTCAGTCAACTTTTTATTGAGTGTGAAAAAGTCTGTTTCCACTCACCATAAATGTCCCATCAGACCTCTGTCCTCTGTAGGTAACAGTTGCAGACCCTCCCATATGATGTGATGCAGATGCCAGAGAGACCAGGAGGAGCTGCAGCAGGAGCACAAGTGTGGAGGCCATGATGCTGAGACTCACCTGTGCCTCTTCTGCAGCTCACGTCCACCTGCAGCATCTTTTATACCTCTTCAGGGCCGACACGGTGCTGCTGCTGCACGGGGAAAGGTCAGAACAAAATAGGTTCAGGTGAACAAACAGAAAGGATTGTTATTAAAGACGTTTATTTTTCAGTGCTTTAATCCAAGTGGTAAAAAGTTGCTTGCCTTTGGCAAATAGTATTTTATCCAATTTTTGATAGCATGGAAAGCACTTCTCTTAGTGTAAATGTCAGAGCAGTAGCACACAGCATACTACAAACAGGGTGCAGTTAAACAGTTTATTGAAAATTATTGATAATGATAAGGTTCGGCGAGGTCACCCTCTTTGCAGTTTGTGATTTGGAGAAACTTTACCAGGATTTTACCAGGATTCTGCTGGTTCAGGTGAACAAATAAACAGAGAGTGGCATTTGGAACCAAAGAGGAGCCAAAGGGAACGCAGTATGTGCTTTTTCAGCATGAGCGCAATGGGTGATTTGGTAAGTCAACCTCTATATTGGAGCAAATTTTTCAGATTTTCACTTATATTTGCATGATGAGGTTGCTTTGTGTTTTAAGGATGAATTTGGATGGCCCCTTGAAGTGCAGTAGCCTTTGTGTTGTCTCTCTATGAAGGTGTCATCAGTGAAAGAGATTATGAAGCAGTCTGGCACTGTGGCTCTCTTAAATCCATCGTTGACCATGGTAATCCGACATGACTGTGAAAAATTCATTTACTTGAGGGATCCCACTTCTGACACCAAATAGTTGTGGAAATTGTCCTGTTTCTGGTAAAGAATGAAATAGAGACTTCTGCCGGCCAGCAAGGTTTAATTTTTCTTTGCAAAGAAAAAGGTCAGTCAAACATGCGAGTGGTCAAAGTGAAGAAAGATCTCGAACCTTGTTTGAGTAAAAGATTTATGCTTGAGAGAAACAACCCCCAAGGCACTCTTCACGCCACTCTGTCTGCTGTATAAATCCACATTTAGACAGAGCCTTCAAGCTCTGGGCAGAGGGTGTCTGTCTGCTGCAGGAATCCACATTGCAACAGAGCTTTGAAGCTGAGCAGAAGGTGGAGAGGTCTAGACTCAGGACAAAAGGGAAGAATTAGGAGATGAGGTGTCTCAAAGAAGCAGTGGTAACAGGGATTTAGGTACAACTAGAGCAAATGATGGTCACTCAAAGGGGTCATGTACAAGCCCTTCAGTCTATGCACCCAGCCAAGGTGCATCCAGATGCACAACTAGCCAACACTTTGTCAGATTGAGAGTTTTCAGAGGTGCAATGTCCTTCAATTCCCCAGCTTCCATTTCCAGCCTCCTTTTAATTGTTGGTGTTTGTCTCGTCCCTCTGAAAGTTCTTTCTGCCGGTTCTTTAGCTGTGCTTGTCCCTCTTACATAGCATACCTCCAGGGAATGTGAAGCAGTCACTGTCTCTTTCCTCAGTGAACACCACTCAGGTGTTTCACTTTGGCATCTGGTTGCTTTCTTAATCAGACGTGACTGTTAAAAATTCACAGACAGAAAACTGCGTTGTAGTTTTTCTATACTTGCCAAAATCTTGTTTGAACAGCCTGTTGGTTGTAAATATTAACCATCCAGTGGCACCGTCTCAGATGAGATGTGCTGAGATGTGTATTGAGCCTATTTAATTGGTTTCTAATTACCTATATCCACTTGTTAAAGTATTAGCTGGTTTGAGTTTCACTACCCAAACGTGTATTCTGGGTAGTGAAACCCAAACCTCTCTACTGTCTGATGTCTCTACTCTTGTAGAGCAGAGACATCAAGTAAAAAAACAAAGACATTAGGCAATGGCACTTTGGCATTCACAGGTCCTGGCTTCACCCCGAATAAAAACCTGTTCCCTTTTTACCAGTGTAACTCATCTCCTGCCTTGTGTCACCTTTTTGCTTTTCTGTGTCACTTTCTTACTGTCTTGTACCACTTATCTATTGTCCCATGCCATTTACCTTTACACAGTATTGGCAAAGCAGTTGGTGAGTGGTGCGACATTGCAGCCTAGTGCCATTGACAACAGCAGAGCAAATGTTTTGCTCCTAATTCCTCTTGTAAAGTAGAGACATCAAGTACAAAAACAAAGACGTTAGGCAATGTTTATAGAGAATGAAGTAAAGATGACAGGACAGTTTTGAGTAGGGCCTTGGCAATTTGATAAACAACTTAGTGGAATATTTTACTGTCTGTCATCAAGTCAGCAAAAATAGTGATTTCTTTATTTACAATTTAAACCCAACAACAACCAAACCCAACAACAAAGCATATCAGTTACTCTGTATTAGGGTACCTCTTTTCAGCTATAGCGAAAACCACTGACAAAGGTGCTTTCTTTGCAATGATAATCGAAGCTCAATGCTTTCATGTGGTAACATTAAAAGTAAAACACTTGTGTTGAACAGAACTTTCAACAAGTTAAACTGAACTTTGATCGTGTCACTTTATCAAGCCCTACTCTCAGCTGGTGTTAGTTTCTTCATGAGCATTAGCAGTGGGCTCTCACAGAGGTCCCCTTTGTAGCCCTGTTTTTACTTGTTACTTTAATAAAAGTACAAGTGATTCATGTTTAAAATTACTTTAATATGCTTACTTTAGTATGATTAACCTGAAGCAGCATGGAGTCAGAATTTAAAACATGAAAGATTAGGCTAGCTAGGCTAGCAAATTATCAACACATACCATTTGACACCTTTGCCTAATTTGTGGAGTTGTACTAGATGCCGGATGGTTCACCATATATCTTTGACAGACACGTTTGGCTACTCCAGAAAACACCTTGTATATTTGATCTCTGCCATCATAACACCATTTCTCCTGGTAAGTGGAAATGCCCAAACGTCCTTACACCAATGTGCTAATGATGCATATGTAGAGTCCAAAGCAAGTCAGCCCACCATGAAAATGCCCGGTATGCCAGATAGCCAGTCCATCAGGACAAGTCATTTCAAGGTGTTCTCTTGAAATTCTTGATTTTTCCATCTTGATGTCTCAGGATAACAAAATCAGTTTGTCCTCTTATGACTGGTTTTCCTTATCTTGAGGTAACAGAGCCTGTTTTCTATGTCAAAGCATAGTCATAATGAAGTCATATCAATTTATCACAAATGTGTTATGAAACTGATGATGAGTAACGCTTGCAAGTAAATTGCTTAAAAACTAACGGTACAGGACTCATTGAAGGGAATGGTGGCGCCGTCTCATGGTGCATCAATGCATTGCAATGCTTACATGCGTGGCTGTGAGATGTCTTAACAGGATAATAACTTGAATGAAACATGAATGAATGAAACAACAGTCAATTATCTTTTTCAAATGTTTTATTGGAACAGAATTGATTCCAGAGTTTGAAGAAAGGTCTATCAAGTAGGGTTTGCTGTTACCAATAGGATAGACTCTGGGTTTTCAGAACTACCTCAACCATGTTGCTAAACAATTTGCTGTAAGTGAAAATCAAAGGACTTACCATTGAAGAATGAAGTGTTATTTTATTGTGTCTTCAATGCATTGTATGAGCAGGCTAAGGTGAAGCTATAAAGAGCTGCTGTGATGATGTAGTTATGATTGATAACTACATCGTCTAGCAATCAAGTGGCAAGCATTAAATCAGACTGTAATATGACACAGTTAGAACCAGTTGTCTAGCTTTGATCAGACCCTAGATCTCCCCTCTTTGATTGTTCATGCTGTGTTTGCATTTATTTCACTTCAGTTAGAGAGACATTGTTCAACTCTTCTGCTATTATCTTAACTCTCTTGTGTGGTCAGAGGCTGGTACTTCATCTTTGATATTTTGACTATGTACACAGTCGCTCCACTGATCATGCCAACAGCTGCAAGAAGACATCCAGCAATGAAGATCACGTTCAGGTTCATGTTGTTTACTGCAAGAAAATACAACCAAGATTTGAGCTTGACTTTGTACAAATGCTGACCAGGTCTGAATTGAGACGGCACTTCCTGCCTTCTTACCTAGGCTCAGGGATCTCTTTTCTCTTGGTGCACACAGGGGACCCTGGGAAATGTGGTGCAGTGAGCTCTGGGTGACAACTGCTCTCTTCCTCCTTCCAAAAGCACTGCTAGGCGTTGGGGATGTAATGCAGCCCTGTGAACACCTGGTGTCAGGGTCTCCTGCCCGGCACACCAGGACGGAGCAGGTGATGTACACCTGAGTGCAAAAGAATAGACTTTCAATACATCAGTAGATAGACGTGATCTCTAGGGATGTCCCGATATTACATTTTCACTTACGATACGATACTGATACTGCAGCATTGAGTATTGACCGATACCGATATTAATCCGATACGATATCAGCATTAAATATGAATACTTTTATTACTTATTTTGTAGTATGTATGTCATGTTAGACAAGGCTTGATACAGTGATACTATGAACAGTAGTCAGCAACAGTAAGTATGAGGAAAAACTGATCCATTTATTATTAACCAATGGGTAACAGAAACTGCTTATATCGGAGTGCTTATATCGGAGATTTTAGATGCCGTCCGATATGATACCAATATTTTTTTTTGGTGATATCGGACCGATATCCGATATCAATATCGGACTGGGACACCTCTAGTGATCTCTAAACCAGGAAACAAGGAAAGTACATCTGCCTGTCTGTAGCTGTGCTTTTCAATAATAGAATCTATAAAAGGATCTAATGAAGTTTCCTTGGCTTTAGGAAACAGCTTAACTTTGGGGGCCGAGCTGCTCACCTAGACCCAGTTTACAATCTGGCACATATCCAGTCAGAGTCTACAAAGAAGGGAACCTTTAACACTGTCCGTTCTTCACCTGGTCATGCAAACCTATGAACTCAAAGGCCTCCAGGCTGAGCCGGAACTGCATCAGGTGGTCTGGGGAATGGACTTGAACGGTCGGGTCCACATTACACCTGGTTAGAGGAAACACAGAGACTAAGAATGAATGCCTCTGTTGTTAATCCATTCTATCCAATAAGTCGTTTTTCAGGTGGTGTCAGGTGAATATTACCCATATGAAGTCTAATGATACATCTTCTCTAAAGATAGGACGTAAACACATGCTTAGATTTGATTTTTCCCAGTGGAGAAACATGCATACCCATTCTGGATGATTTCATAGACTGGCTTGCTGTTCGGGTTGTCATACGGTGAAGCTCTGCAGGACTCCACAAAGAGCTCTGTGCTGTTGACCGGAGATGTGGCCTCAATCTGCATGTATATCCGTCTCCCTATCTCTAACTCCAGAGGGTAGGAGTTTGGATCAAACATGGTTTGAAACATGGCATTAGGAAAGAACTCAAACTGATACGTGAACCTGCCCATGCCTTTCTCCCACACTGTTGTGAGGTTCCTGTGAGCCAGGAAGTTCTGGGTCACGTTCCCCCGTTTGGGGTACTGACAGTAGAACTGAACCTCCAGCTGGTGTGTCCTGGTGATCACATCACTGCTGTTATCAAACGTGGTGATTTCATTCTTGAACTTCAGGTAGTCGCTATCTTCCTGCAGAGTAAAGGTGGCAAATTCAGTCCTTACACAAAGTGACTTCAGTGCGTAAAAGATACAAACAGGTCTGTGTTACCTCGATCTGGTTGCCACAGGCGTTCAGGGGGAAGACAGCGATTATGTGAGAGCTGTTTGAATGAGTCTTCAGGCTGCAGACAACATTTGAGGGGTCGCTGAGGCGCAAATGATCCTCACTGAGTCGATGAAATGTAGATTTATCCACCTCCACTCTCATTTCAGACTGTGAGCAGATCACATTGGCTTCAACTAGAGCGAGAGATGAAAAAAGATGTTATTCTGAGATCTGTACACATTTTTTTTTTCACCCAACATGTTGCTAGAGTTTAAAAGCAAATGAGCATCCACACTAATATCATCACACTACAAACGTTAACACCAGTGAAGCTGATACTCACCAATCCTATGCCTCACATCCACAATAACACACCTCATGTCTGACTGATAGTTGCTGGACCTGAAAGGCATCAAAGAACACAAATTACACGTAATCCTTTTTATCTGAGCAGCACGGCACTCCCCTTGGACTGCTTCACTTTCTTTCTTATCTCATCACCAAGATGTACATCGTAGCTGAGAGTTTTTCCAGTGTAGAAAAGTGAGAACAGGCTGCCTCAGGGGTGTCACTTGAGTACAAAGCCAACACTCACCCAAATTTCGACTCCACAACAAAACAGACCACGTAGTGCTGTCCCAGGTCATCTGGTCCCGGCGTCCACTTAATGGCGAACTCCTTATTTGAGATCCTTGTCTTTGTGATACCCTGTGGCCCGCTGTAGATGACGTTCTGAATCCTGCATCACCAAAAATAATTTCCTCTGCACTCTTTGCTCCAATAATAAATAAATTTGACTCCTACAAATTGGTTCTCACTTACCTTGAATGAGATGCTTCTGCTTTGACTCTTATCTCCACTTCTTTGTTGACCTCTGCTTGAATGCGTGCTCCATTTTCAGGTGTTGGGTATAAATACTTTGGCAAGTACTGACCCACCTGACACGAGGGAACATATTGGTCCACTGGAGTGAAAAGATAAAAAGAATCACTCAATTATAACCAGCTTTTTAGCAACATCAGTTTTTGTCTCTGTTTCTTCAACAGTTGAAGTGAAATTATAAAAAAATCAGAGGTGAGATACAAACCACATGTCAAATGAACAGGATGGAAACAAAAAAGTATTATTAACACTCTCAGCAAGAATAACTTTTTTTTTACCTTGTGTTTTTACAACCAGTTGAAACTCCAAAAAAGGTTGGATGGGGTGTAAAATGTAAATAAAAAAACACAATTTCAGCAAAGGGTTCAACAATTTGCGAATATCACAAACTCAGCACATAATGTTTTAAAACTTGTTTATATCTTTCATTGGCACCTTTCCAGATGCGCAAGCTATCCATGCTATGGGCACCAATGCACCCCCATCTTTCCATTATTAACTCTACATGCAGAGATAATTATAATCTTCCTAATTTTTTTCTGAGGAACATTTTTATAACTTTTCAGGCAAGTTGTACATCCTAACTTGTACATGTTGTACATCCTAACTTCTGAAACTCAGCCCCTTTTGGATGCTCTTTTAATACCCACACGTTACTAATCTTTGCTTACTAACCCTGTGAGTTTGAACCGCTCAAACTCATGTGGTGTTTTTCAGCTATTCAAATTCAGTTCAAAACAGGCTGAGGTTTTGCAGGAAAAAGTGAACAAGATGTGGGTCTTTGATACTTCTAGATAATTGAACTCTAGTTGGGGTTGTAAATAATAATCACAGATTGCCTTTTTTTTTTTTTAAAGAGGCAGGGTCTCTGAAAGGACACCAATCTTATCTGAGGCTTAAAATATCCACTAGATGTCGTAGAAACAACTGAATATTATCACCATTATGTACCCTTCTATTTTTACAGTAATGAAAACCTGTCAAAATAACTCTGACCTTAGTGCTGGAGTCACCATCACACTTTAAGATGTAGCCAGTACTTTGCCTCCCTCAAAGTTAAACCCAGTTTTCTGTGTTTAGTCGGATAGAGGTGGCACTTTTTAAAGAAAACATACGGATAATAAAGGTCACAAGTAAGATTTGGCTTACCCAGTAAGGAGAAATGAAGGGGAAGTTTACTGAGTGAAGGTGAACTGGCTGGAGTTGGGATTGTTGTAATTGTGGTTGTAGTTATGGTTGTAGTTGTGGCTGTAGTTGTGGTTGTTGTGGGGGAGATAGGGTAGTATGGGTTATGCCAGTAGGGGTAGTGATGTTTGTTGGGGTCATATGGGCGGTAGCCCGGGGGGTAGATAAGGTGGTGATATGGGTGAAATGTGTAGTATGGAGTAGTGGTATGAGTAGTGGTTGGTCTTGTTGTTGTTGTTGTTGGTTTGCTCGTGTGACCTGCGCCCGTCGGAGGCGTAGTTGTAGTTGCAGCTGTAGTTGTGGTTGCAGTTGTAGTTGTTGTTGTTGGTTTGCTCGTGTGACCTCCGCCCGTCGTAGTTGTAGTTGTAGTTGCAGTTGTAGTTGTAGTTGCAGTTGTAGTTGTAGCTGACCAGTTTGGCATCAGTTGTCGCTTTCTTCTCTTCACTGCTGGAGCTTTGAAGGCCAGAGATCCATCTGAGTAGGCCAGAGTGATGGGTTGTTGTGGGGAGTCCTCCACCACCAGCTCAAAGGCATATATTCTGGAGTTATAGGTGCCTTGGTTATACTGCAGTGTGCAGGAGTCCTAACAAAGAGAACGCTACATGTGTTAGTGTTTATTACAGCATTATATAACATATTGAAAGAAGAATCTTTAACTAGCCTGATCCAAGAGGAAGCCAAAGGGTCGGTCACATCTACTGCACTCTCTGTCCTGGATGTTTCCATATCGACATCGAACTTTATCACCGTCAGCATCAAAGTTAACCAGTTTGTAGGTCCGAGGGCAGTTGTAAGGAACCCTTAAAGAGGTCAAAGTTTTATTCCAGTTTTTAAAACAAACATGTTTATAAACCGCATAAAAGGAAGTCACATTCACACCAAGCCAGAAAAAGCAGTTTTCACAGCAAGAATTTAAAGCCTGGCACTATCAGCACACACTGTGCAGGTGTGTATTTGTTCTAGCAGAGGGAGCAGTTTTTGACATCCATTTTTTCTTCTAGTCCATAAGATGTACATAACTCTCTCGACAACATTAACTTGAGACTTTAAAATTGAAATCATTGAAAAAGGGCCCTCAGCCTTTTAAATGTCAAGCCTGGGAGCTTACCGAAGGAAAGGAACAATGGCGATGTCCGGTGATCTGTTCGGTTGTCTGGTGTCGGATCTTGTTCCTAAATCCACAAAAGTCAGAAGCCTCCAACTGGTGACTGCATTTCGTGTGGAGATCCAACAACAGCTGCTTGCCCTGGTTATTGTGAGAAATCGTCCTTCAGAAGAAATCCCCTCAGAGAAGTGATGTGCACAGACTTTTTGAAGGGCAGGGCCAAAAAGTTAAGTTTGGTTTTCAGAGGGCAATTTAGGGGCTGTTTACACAACAACGGTTTTAGGATAGGGTCTCCTTTCTGATAGCATGATTTTCATCCAATAGCTTAAAGAGGGCTTTTACCATTATATTTGTCCATTCACAGTTAACATAAACGTACGTGTGGCGTCAGGAGTTCATCGACCTGTCAACTGCGTCCTCCTTACCTCCGCCCACTGACACAAAAAAGAGAGGTAAAAGCCTTAGGCACCAAAATGCAGATTTGGTGGAAAAATAATAAGTTCCTCTGAGAAAAAAGAGCTGGGAACATAATTGTTTTAGGACGAAACCAGTGCAGGGCGATGCACAATGAGTGCTTTGGTAACCTGATTCAGTATTTCTCCACTAGGCATTGAGGTGAGTGTGATGTGAAGCGACACACGTCATGATGTAAAACTTACAAGAAACGTCTCAACATACACTAAATGCAATATATTGCAGATACTCTAAATGTTTACAATCACAATATTTCACAAGCTCTGAGAAACTTCAGATTTATTTTTGAACTTCTACAGATAGATTTTTTAAAAAGTTTTTATGAGTATCATTGTCCTGTGACAAATGAGTTTCCTTGTCTTTTGAATTGGAAATATTCCATTAAAAGGAGGAAAAACAAAGCAAATGTACATACTGTGTTCATCCAAATAAAGTTCATGTTATTTATGTAGTTATATGCTTGGTTCATTCGAAATATTGATGTGTCAGGGTTAGATGGATGTTATTTAAAAATTTAGCCTATGTTTTAGCATTGTAGTAACGTTTCCCACATTGTCCCACAGTGTCCCGCACAAACACACTCCTTGTCCCACAAGTGGCTTGTAAGCTCCTGGTCACCCTATTTTAGGATGAAACGCTAAAGTGTTTTGCCTCTTGTTTACATGGAAATGGCGTTCTAGATTATCTAAGATGGAAACTTTTACTGTGTAAACAGCAAGCTGGAATTTTTCAGTAGCAGCTGGATGGACTTCTCTGGTCTGTAAAGGTGTGTGTCTCTACAGTTATATCACTCTAACCATAGACCAATCTGTAAACGCAGATTTTTGTTTTTTTTGTTTGTTTTGCATTCTGAGTGAAACATTGTTGTGTAAAAAGGGCCCTAGAATGTGTATTTTGAAAGTGAGGACACAAGGGGCCCTGCTCCTCTTTCTCCCCCCCTGTGCACACCACTGCCTCAGGGCATGATACTACACTGTGTTTGAGAACTTGTGTAGTACATGCTAAGACTGGCTGCAACAGTATGATCCAAATCCATCAAAAGCTTACCACATTTCAAGAGGTCTGTCACTGGGAAGATTTCTTCTTTCAACTGTCTCAGCTTCACACCAAAATGACTCCAACGGGGGAGCATTGTTGCTGCTGTCAAGATAGCTCCTCTTCTGTGTGGAAATAAACCCACACTGACCCCTGATACAAGACCAGAAATGTCCATAGTGACAGGTATCAAAGGTGTTCCTGTATCGAAAGTCCACCTGTGGAGTAAAACAGAGCTGCAGTAAGACGGGATTCAGTCAACTTTTTCTTGAGTGTGAAAAAGTCTGTTTCCACTCACCATAAATGTCCCATCAGACCTCTGTCCTCTGTAGGTAACAGTTGCAGACCCTCCCATATGATGTGATGCAGATGCCAGAGAGACCAGGAGGAGCTGCAGCAGTAGCACAAGTGTGGAGGCCATGATGCTCAGACTCACCTCTGCCTCTTCTGCAGCTCACGTCCACCTGCAGCATCTTTTATACCTCTTCAGGGCCGACACGGTGCAGCTGCTGCACGGGGAAAGGTCAGAACAAAACAGGTTCAGGTGAACAAACAGAAAGGGTTATTATTAAAGACGTTTATTTTTCTGTGCTTTAATCCAAGAGGTAAAAGGTTACGTGCATTTGGCAAATAGTATTTTATCCAATTTTTGATAGCATGGAAAACACTTCTCTCAATGTAAATGTCAGAGCAGTAGCACACAGTACAATGCAAATAGGAAGCAATTTAACAGTTTATTGATAATTATTGATAATGATAAGGTTCGGTGAGGTCACCCTCTTTGCGGTTTGTGATTTGGAGAAACTTTACCAGGATTTTACCAGGATTCTGCTGGCTCAGGTGAACAGAAATAAACAGGGAGTGGCGTCTGCAAGCAAAGAAGAGCCAAACTGTAAAGCAGTATGCTTTTTTTTTTTTTTTTTGGCATGAGCACAATGGCTCCTTTGGAAACACCATATTTCAGCAAGTTTCATCAGATTTTTCCACAGATTTGCACCATGAGGCTGTCTGGGCATGCTGGACCATGAGGATGCGACGGGACAGCTTCTTAGAGAAGTGCACCTGTATATTTCACCGAGCTTTATTTTTACCCAGATTTGCATTGTGCACGTTGTCGGGGCATGCAGGAGGCTGAATGCACCAGGTTTGAGTGCATCAGTTTAATACAAACTGGACAACGGCTTTGCAATGCTGTAGTTACGGACAAGATATGATGACTTGAAGCTGTGTGTCCCGGTTAGGACTCTGTTGACAAATGGGAGAAAAGCAGGGCACTGGACGGGACACAGGATCAGTGTATGACTGGACTGTAAGGGCTGTGGAGCTGCAGTTTTGCCTTTCTGAAAATGGACAGTGAAACAAATGGAGCACTGTTAAAAAAAAAGCTATCACCCTTAGAAAAGAAGAGATCAGGACATGTGACTGCCTCAAGGTGATTATTAAAAGGTAATTAAAGCTTCTCCTCCTGCCCATAAAGCACACATGGTGTTTACTTTGATAGGTCAATTTCTATCCACTCTTTGTCCAATGTTAATCGTCAGACGTTGAAGCCATTTTCATAAATTACAGAGTGGAACTACGGGACAAATGTGGAAGAAATCATGATTACAGCCAGGGGATATTAGACTTTATCACCTTTGTTTCACAGGTTGGTGTTTTTTGTCTGCATTGCTTTTCCACCAGTGTCTGCTCTGGTTAGCAACAGGAGCATCAGGTGCTTTGTAAAACACAATAAGTTGACCTTACTTCTAAAAATATGCAAAGTCATTGCCTCAAAAAAGAAAAGGAAATAAAAGAAAAGAAACTAACGTTGACTTAAATACAATAAGTAAATACAACTAAATTATTTTGAGTATGCAAAACTTTACTAACATTTTTTTAAAGTTAATGAGATATAGATTATGTTTTTGTTTTTTTCCCCTTTCCCCTTGTCTGCAGTATCCTTAGAGCTGAGCACTGTGCCTGGTGGCAGCTTTGGAAAGATCAATGCATTTTTTTTCTAGCAGTGAGAGATATGTGAATATGATTCACTGCTATAGTGTCCATCACCAGCCCTCCCTGTAGGCTACTCCATCAAATCAAACTTTATTTAACCCCTGACGAGAGCTGAAGGGGAGGGCTGTGCCACACCACGGTGTGAAAAAAGGGGAAACAATGACAGACAGGACAAGACAAGAAAAGACAAGACAACTGGGACAAGGACAAACAAGAATTGTAGTTAGTTAAAGATAGTAGTCCAAGTGCTGTGCTGATCTAAGTCCATACAGGAAGTAAATGCTGTAAGGAACCAGGGACACCAGAGATGTGGGGTCTTGATAAAAAAAGGAGGACCCATAAGCTGCGTTTCCACCAAGCAGTCCCGGTCGGTTCAGTACGGTTTGAGACGGTTTAGCCTGATCCCGTTTGCGTTTCCACAGCAAACTGTGCCCTCTCGTGGTGGGCGGCGTGTAAGCCGGATGCAGAAAGCTGCAGCTGGTAAACAATAGCGCGACGCCGTAGCAGCTTACCTCGCTATTAAATCCAACAAAGAAGAAAACGCGACACAGTAAACAAGGAGCACGGATGGAAGACATGCAGCATTTCGTCCTCTTTGTGATTTTCATGTAACTCTCTGTTACAAAGTGCAATCAATCTTTGTTTCAGAGAAGTCTGTGTGCCGCCAGGAGAAATGCAGCCACTGTTGGGGTAAGTGACGATTCTTTTGACCAATCAACCGTCTGCAGTGTGTTGCTCCACCTTCTGAGAGCGGATCGGTATAGTCTGGCACCCATACGAAAGGGTCCCAAAAAAGTGGGACGGCTCGTCTCGGTTTTTAGGGATCCGTCCCGGTATGAGTCAGTGGAAACGCCGCTAAAAGCGCACCGTACCGAGACGACCCGACCCGGACTGCTTGGTGGAAACGCGACCATAGAGGTGAGATATGGAGGAGCAAGTCACGGGATGTGAGATGGTGTGTAGGAGTGCCCAACTCGGCATGTTCTGACGGGACCAATCGTCTCTTTACAGTTAGTCTCAACAGGAGCTTGAGCGTTTATACAGACGTGTGTCAGGTGGTCACCGAATACCCAAGTAGCGCCTATACCCAGGGAGACCACGGCCTAGGGCTCCCCCAGAACCACCAGGGCACCCAAGACCCACCACATGGCCCCCAAAGCCACGGGATCCAGACACGGCCCCAGGACCCAAGGAGGCACCAATCGACCCATTAAGGGCACCAAGGAAGACACCAGGGCAACCGGGGCAGCAGCCCCCCATGCAAACAGCACACCACTCGGCCCCAAGCCCCCCCCCACCCCGAGTACCCAGCACAAAGGTAGTTTCCTGGTTGCGGTGCCCCACAACACCCCCTGTCTTTGAGTGTAGTATAAGAAGGTTTTTTATATTCTGACCAACGGGATCACCACAGTCTGTTTTTATACCTGGTATGTGGTTGTGAGGTCTGAAAGCTAAATATGAAGGAGTGTTTGAAACTTCTACTTGGTAGTGTCATCTTATGGACAGCAGGGGGAGCTAACAGCTAAATGTACCACCGCTGTAAGAGACAGGGAAAAGAAGAGCAGCCCTAATCACAGGGAACACAGTTCATCTGGAAAGACTTGACATCATGAAGACAGGGGCAAGTGTGCCAGCCCCTGTCCCTGACAGCCTCATTCAATTGAAAACCCCACAGTTCACCCCTGAAGCTCTGTTTCTGAAGCCACTGAGGTCACTTTGGTGGAAATCTGGGAGGGAGCATTCCTCTAAAGACTGAGATTTGTTTGATTCAGGCATCAATATGACTCTATTTTTACCACATTTGCCACATCGAGACTTCTCATTGGCTGTTTCTCCTTTGCTGTATTTTTCCTCTATTTCCTGGTGAAGCTCAAACTGAAAATAGAAAAGCTCAAAGTTCAGTCCACGCTGATATAAATGAACTAGTTCATATACAGGGTTAATTATTCAGACAATGACCTAAGTTAATGGTCCAACAAATGAACTAGTTCACCTTTATTTTTCTCTTTAGCTGCACTAAATTTCTTCTCAGTAGAGCCACCTTTGCCCTGATCCTCAAACATTGACATTTCCTAAGCTGTGTTAAGTACCATTTGCTACTACCATGAATAAATAATATGTTTAAAGGCTCATGAAATACCAATTTGGCAAAGTATGATAATTTGTAGACTGAAGACTTGGTAAACATACACTGTAAAAAGTTACACTGTAAAATAAGAGTAAAGTACTGGCAGCAGAAGTGGTCCATAATTTCCAGTTATTTTACAGTGCATGTACTGTTATTTATTTTTACATTATAACACTATGTGTTGGATTACAGTACCTTAATGTATGACACTTGGAGGCTCCACTCCTTCACTATCAGAAGGAAGTGACGTTAGGATGTGGACATAATTCCTGAAAAATAAATAAAAATCACACGTCATCTGATGGCAATGTATTGTTTTGATAAACGTTATCAACTGAAGTAGGCCATCTAGTGTCTCAAAGTGGTTATAGCAAATTTTCTTTTCTCTTCCTTTTGGAAAACATTACCCTGTTAGTATATTGACATTTGGAGTTTTCAGTATTGTTTACAGAGAATAACTGTGATGTGTTCCTGTGATAAAAGCTGAAATTCTGGTTTGAAACTGATAGCATTTAAATGCAATTTCCTAGGTTAAAGCTAGCACTGTTTTTCTATATCCTTTTTGGTCCATTAGGGGATGTATAACATGTTAAATGTATTGAATAGGAATCTCATGTGAGAGAGTTATGTGCATTTCTTTGTGTGTTTTTAAGTAAAACTTCAAGCAGAAAATCCTGAATCAGAGTTTTCGTAGGAAACTGTTATCCATCTGCTAAGCTAAGATGCGGCTGCTCCGACATAATGTGAATAATTGACCATGGAATCATCAATCATTAGAGCTAATGGTTAATGGATTGAACCATTTCTAATAAATTCTTAACCAGAACCGGTTTTAGATACTCATCCCTACATTGACCTCAGTACTAGTAAAAGTGGACCTCAATGAATATTTTCACTGCTATAGATAATGAATCTAACATTAAGGAAAACGGTCCAGATAATAACACCAAACCAAGGTGAACACCAATTCATACCCTGCATTTTATACATTTTATTTTTTCAGTGTAACACTATTAAGGAATCAGGTGAACAAGATGGTTATCAAAACTCAGAAAAACCAGAAGTGTGTACCCAATGTAACTTTGAAGGTAACTTTTATTTTGACATTTTTAACTTCATATCCTGACGTCACTTCCTTCTGACAGTGGAGGAGTGGAGTCCCCAAGCAAGTCAGCTGTCGTCAAGACTACCGTGCTTTGCATGTACTGCTGAATCTGCTGACTGTCTTTCAACAAAATGTGCATCTGTTGCTCCACTTCTGCACTTAGTTTTTACCAATACACCAGATGATCGGCTCAACTCTGCTTCAGTGACAATCTCCCAAAAGCTGCTTCTGGACAAGACAGTTATAGCACCACCTGCAGGCCTGGCATGCTTACTACAGCATTTTCAGTCTCTCAGCGTTTTCGTGTAAATGCAGATTTTTTTTCATTGCGTTTTAGCATTTGTAGCTGAAACGTTGTCTAGTAAATGGGGCCTGAGAGTGGAGGTCTGCAGCTGGACTGTTTTGGGGCACAGGCAGCTGGTGCCCCCTGTGGTGTAACAGTTGAATGTGAAGCAGGGTCTCATATCTACTGTGTTACCTCCTCACTCATGGCTACAAAACACAGACACAACAAAAATTACTTTGCTGTGAAATAACAGTTAACTACTGGCATCAGGGTTGCAGATATTTTCTGTTATTTTATTGATACATTTTTTACAGTGCTGGATTTAAACATAACAGGATTCTACTGCTAAAATTTCCTCGTGAAATTACAGTAACTTGTCACAGTGTAGACTGGTAGACTAGAAAAACCTGCTTTATAACAGATGATATGGGTGGTTTTTCCATTAAAGCAGAGAAATATCGAACTGATTAACACAAAAAGTGAACCATTCATGAATCATCTTTTTCAAACCATCTTAGTTTTTGCTGTTAGACTCAGTCATACTTCTTTAAGTGTTCAAAAGATCTGACTTCATCAGCACCATTTAGGACCTCTGATTGGTCAATCTGAATGCCTGCTGGATGCCGTAAATTTTGACAGACCCTAAACTGCTGCAAAACTAAGTGCTCAGTACTTGTGTTGAATTGTGATGATTATATTTTACACAACCACTGGCAAATTGTACATTATCCTGCTTATAACTCTCCTTTGGACACTCGCCAAGTAATGGAGTGGAATCTGTTTTTGACCCTGGTCTTCCGATCAAAACTTAATTATAGCAGATAAGATAATTATTAAAAGAGACTTTTATATTCATGATGACTTTGATAATGATGGCCTTGGCATTTATGGTATGTCTTTAATGACTCTGAGTGTAGAGAAACTACCCACCACGACATTGAGCACTTATCAGTCTTTCAGAAGAACTCCCTCACATTGAGGCCTCTTACTGGATTTCTTCCTTGTTTTATTTTTTCCTCCATTTCCTGGTGAAGTTCAAACTAAAACTAAAGAGCTCAAAGTTCAGTCCACACTGATTAAAATGAACTAGTTCACATTCAGGGTTAATTGAGAGCTTATCAGTTTCTCCACAGATCCCTCTTCTTATCAGATCCCCTCTCGATTTCTAGCACTCCAACTTAATTGGTAATTAAAACGTTAGCACTTGGAGCTTGTCTTAACGTGCCATAGCTCAGTTTAATGATGTCACAGGTTTACTGTGAGTTATTTTTGACCTAGTTGCTTTGCTTTGAAATGAACTACAGGCTAGCTCTCATGTGTGTAAATAATTTGTAAATAAAAACTCCTCTCTGTGCACCAAACTTTGTCATGGAGTCCCACAAGGTTTAGTGCTTGGACCAATGTTTTTCATTGTATACAAAACTTCAAGCACAGCCTTTTAACCACACAATGTTTCATAAATCACAAGTATCTTGTCCTGAATGATGCTGTGAAACAGGCCCATGGATTTTTTTTTTTTTTTACCTTTATTTTTTATTTTATTTATTCAACCTTTATTTAACCAGGTTGGTCCCACTGAGATTACAGAGCTCTTTCTCAATCGAAGCCTGGCCAAGACAGGTAGCAGCAAAAACACAGTTACAGAAAGGAAGCACAAAAAGAGACGACGCACAGCCAATAAAACACAAGATAACAGATTAAATTCATGTTCTAGGAATCAATGAAACACCGAAATCTTATAGACCCAGCCTCCACATTTTTCATTTTAGATTGAAAACATTTCAGGACACCAGCCCCTTGAGCTTCAAGTCATTCTGCAACTGGTTCCAAGCTGAGGGTGCAGAGCACCTAAAGGCCCTTTTCCTAATTTCTGTCTGAGCATAATGAGGTCCTGAGGACCCAGAGAGTACTGTCCAGTACTTTTCTAAATGATAAAATCACATAAATATTGGAGAAGCAGGCCAACAACTGCCATAAAGATGAAAGTGTAACATTGTGTTTAGTTTAGTTTATTGGTTTAATATACAGAGACAATGCATATTAATAAACATTAATGTAAATATGCCGGTTTAGCCAATTTGGCTAATTTTCAACTGTAGTCTCTTGAGCAGGTGGCATGATTTAAAAAAAGCAAATTAAAACAGTATTAGACATTTATTACAAAGTACATTTCTTTCGGGACGCCAAAGCCGGCCATTCAACCCAAGAGTACAACTCACAATGATGAGTCAGAGGTTTACAGTTTGTAATGAACCTCGAGGAGGCATGGTAGGCAGTTTATGGAGACACTGTGCAGAGGCATGAATTTACAAAAGGTCTCTATTATTTAAAACATGTAAAATGGTTACAGCAGTAAGCAAGAAAAACACAACCTGATTCTGAAATAAAAACTCAGTTTAAGCCTCGGCTTTGTCACAATCATTCTAACAAGTAGTTCTGGATTATTTCAAAGTGTTATCACTTACAGGCTCGTCCTATAAAGTGATTATGATTCATTGTATTCACTTATTACTTATTGATTAAACTTCCCTGCAGTGGTAAAACTTATCTTCGTCTCAGCCTTTAACTATAGCATAAAGCAATAAAACAATCACAGCGCTTCTTTCTCTGCACTGCGGTCAGTTGAATATTTCAATTTCATTTTGGAGTATCACCATGCACGTCACTGACCAGTCACACCCTGAGAGTTATGTATAAATAGAGAGGAGCGGAGCACCTGCATCATCCACCTGCAGCTCCAACAGGTGAACAGGTAAACTCCAGAGAAGACCGTCATCATGACTCCTGTCGTCCTTTTCTTGCTTTATGTCTCACTGAGTGCTGTCCCCACGGTGAGTCTGACTCTGGTTTCCTCTTAGACATCATCTGCTCTGTATGCTGCTTTACTGTATTTTTAAAACACCAACTTTAAATACTGTAAAATCTGAGACATCATCTTTTAATACGCTGAGTCACTGTGCATTTATCTTTTTATTTCACTGGGTTCATTCCAGCGGGCTGCAGCTATTGCTGAACTTCTGGATGGTGAGTCATCTTGAGCCTTTGAATTAAAGCATTTGGTTTTATCACATCTTATCTGTGAGCCATGTAGAAGTGAATCAGCTGTTTCTGACTTCCTGTTTGCTTTCAGATAATTCTACAGATGTCTCTGAAACCATCGAGAGAGCCAACGCTGGCATAGGTCAGTTTTATACATAATCCAGCTCTTTTATCTCAGACACAGAATTATGACTTGGTGATTTTCACAAGTCAAGAAAAAGGCCCAATATTAACAAATATAGGTTCAGTTTGTGACTCAAAGTTTTATATTCATATATTTCTCTCTTTTTTTTTTGCAGAAACGAAATTGATTCATGGAGACATTTTGCCAAGTTTGACCAGGAATGCAGTCCCCTGCACCGCAGCTGGATGCAAGTGGCCAAAAACTGGAAAATATGTTTACGTTCCTGTTGACATCTCAACTACCTCATTCAGTAAGCACCAGTGACCTTTGACCCCTAATGATAATATGGTTGTGAAACAGTGATCAATGCCATTCAAAAATTACGCTGATGTAACCATCATTAAAGTTGGAAAATGCTGAGTTATGAACCAGAATTAACCATAAAATGAGTATCAGCAAAATGACATTTAAATTATTATTTAATTTTTTTTTTAAGTGAAAGGTGGAACTTTCATGTTTGTTTAAGTTTATTCAGGTTTTTTTTTTTTAAATATCATTTTCATATCAGTGTGTTGGTATTTAATCTGGCTTTGAGGACTGTGACCTCTGTACAGGGGGACAAACAGTTAAATCAACAGCACCAACTTAAAGCCCAAACAGTCTGAAATCATGTATGAATTGTAGTTTAGACAAAAAAAATTAAAGGTTCCAGAAAGGGGAACTCAATGAAGAATGAAATGAAATTAAGAATGAAACTTTTTATCATAAGAAAGTTCCTGTACACTGGCCAACTTCCAGAAGAAAACTTTACTGTGACGTTCTGGTTATAGATCTTTTTCAAGCCAATGTTTGTACCAGCAAAAGAACCCATCTTAAACAGGAGTGGCTGTGTGGTTCCAACCAGTTGCTTCTCTGGACGCATAAAGTTTAAAAGTCAAAACACAATTGGGACAGTGTAAATTATAAATTATGAAACATTTAAATGTAATAATCTCAAAAATGTTGTGACTGAGTACACTGGGTTCTAATAACAGGGTGACCGCGGGGTCTTAAAAAGTATTAAAAAGTCGTAACTGTAATGTTATGAGGTATCGAATTTTACTGGTATTCAAGCTTTGACTCCAAGCGTATCCATGAATAATTATTTTCCTCCTTGCAACTGTTACAAACTAACCTGACACGCTAGACAGACAGTTCCATGTATCCTCCATGGAAATAGTCCATCTGCTTCGAAAATGTTTTCAGGGTCTGAACCTTCAAAAATAACCACACCTGGTGAATGGACGATCATTCTGCTCGTCACAGACCAGCGTGAGGATCTAGAAAAAGCTTTGGCGTCTCAAAATTTTCTTTTTAGATCATGAGAGTTCCTCAAGCCTCCTGAGAACTTTTGATTACCTGGTATCTTGGATTCTTACGATTCTTACGATTTAGTAATAAACTACTGTACTGTACTACAAACTGAGTTTGTGTCACATTAGCCTACGGACATGTTGGGCTGCTAGCACTACAAATAGCCCGCGCCTCACAAAATTACAACCTTGCTTGTTCTCACTTCTCAAACAACTGTGCTACGTAACTGTATCGGTAAATACCTTATTTTATAGTGTTATATCCAGTAAAAAGTTGATTTGAACAAAGAAAATTTTCCAAAACAACTGGGATCAGGGGAAGCTGTAGCTGTCCTGATGTAACGCTGATAGAAAGCAAATAACACAATCTCAAGCACATGTCCTGAATTTTAACTATGATGAAATGAATTCTTGTTTTTTTCAGCAGGTTGGTCTTGAATAACTGCTGTTACTTGTTGTGATAATGGGAATGTCAATTAACCTGCCTTAAGTTCCATTTATTCTTTCAAGCTTTATTCCTTCTCAGTTTACCTGATTTATGTTAAAATGCAAACTACAACTGTCAAAGATCGGTTGCTAACATCAGCTTAAAGTCGCAATAAGGTCTTAAGACCTTTTGAATGTTTTTTTTAAAAGTCTTAAAAAGGTATTGAATTTAACCTCAGGATTTCAGCATATACCCTGAATAAAAAATAAAAGCTAGTGACTTCAGTCAGTGTGAAACCAGGTTTCTTTTTTTTAAGATTCTTGCAGGTTTGATTGTTAGTTCCTTAGTTCCTCTTTTTCTCTGTTTCTTTTTTTTTCTTATAATGAGATTGTTAATGTCGTATTTCCTTCTGACTGAAGTCATTAGGTTTTACCTTTATTGGGACCCGATGTACTCAGTCATGACATTTTTGTGATTGTTCCATTTGAATGTTTTGTAATTTATCAGAGAATTGACACGGTTTTAACTGTGTTTTATAGGAATTCTAAAAGTAGAGAGACAAAGACAGAATCAGTTCAGCGTTGTGGTGGTGCTGATGGTAAGACTGTAATAGTCACAGCAGCTGAAGTCGGACAGGTCTACAGCAGCGGTGCAGAGACATCTCTGAGCTTTATCAAAAAGGAAAGTTTTTGACCTCAGCCAGCAGTTGATTCCAAAGAAGAGAAGCCTGATAATAAAAGCTCCACCTCCCATCCTATCTCTAAAGACTCCAGGTACGATGAGCAGGCCTGTAGAAAGTTCAAAGAAAGCAGCTTCTGTTATTTGGCACATATCAGGAAGTTAATCATTTCTTCATTACAGAGGATCCCCAGGGTTTGATATCTCTTTGACCCACTTCAAGTGACACAGTTATTAAAGCAGAGTGAAGTTACATGTAGTGTAGATAAGACAAGAGTTAGGCCACAGTGCCACTTTTTCAGATTCAATCCAACTTTCTCTTTCACTTTAAATCAGGAGAAAACAAATATCTTCATCATGTACTCAAGCTTTCACATAATAGTTAAAAAAATGAACTTCATTCTAATTTACTTAGTTCTATTCCCAAAACTCAAACTCTGTCCACCTGACTTTTGTCTCTAGACACAGAGCAGCGAAACTTCATCATCAGAGGTCTGCTGACCTTCCATGAAAGCACCTGCATCCGCTTCGTCTGGAGACAGCCTCACCATAGAGATTTCGTCTACATCTTCTCTGGAGCTGGGTAAGAACACACACAAACACTCAGCTGGGATCAGATGAATTACAATCTCCCTCTTTTTGGTATTGCTGTAGCACATCATGTTTTTAATCACTGCTCTCACTCTGTGTGTCTTTCAGGTGTTACTCCTACCTGGGCCGTCAGGTCAGAGGACAGAGTCTCTCCCTGCAGAGAGACGGTTGTTTGTCGGTGGGCACCGTGCAGCACGAGATTCTCCATGCTCTGGGCTTCCATCATGAACAAGTCCGCTCTGACAGAGACTCATTCGTCTCCATCCTCACTGAAAACATCCAGTCAGGTACTGTACCTTCACCCTAACAAAGTTTCAACAGCTCTCACTCACAGTTTCAGTCACTGAGTTCTTGTTCTGTGGGTAAAGAAGGGCATCACAGCATGCTTAGCTTCATTTCACAGCTTTTGAGGAAAAATCAGGAGTTGAAATGTTCAGGAGTGGCTGATAATAAAAATATTTTGATTTAATGTTCTGTTCTCTGCAGGAAGGGAGCATAACTTTAGGAAGGTGATGACTAACAACTTAAGAACTGCGTACGACTATCGATCTGTCATGCATTACAGCAAGTGAGTGTGTGATCTTTTTCCTTTTTTCTCAAACAAAATAATCAACCTCACATGAAACTTCGCAACCGTACAGTTACCACTTTGTGGTTGCACCGTTACAACATCAACATTTTCTTAAGATTAAATATGAATGACTTTCTTGTGCATCTGAAGCTGCTGTGTGCTTGATCGATCTGAAGTTCTGTCTGTGTTCTTTTCAAGATACGCCTTCTCCAAAAATGGAAAGCCAACCATCGTGGCTAAGACGGATCCAAACATTGTGTTAGGACGAGCCACTAGGATGAACAGTAACGACATCTTACGGGTCAACAGACTTTATGAATGCTGTGAGTGAAACACTGATGTTTGCTTTTAAAATCTTCCCTGAAGAAAACATGAGCAAACATCACAAAAATAATGTTTGAATCTTGTTTGTCAGGAATTTTAATCTTTTATTTTCTCTCCTCTCTTTTTTCCAGAACAAGCAACGAAAAGAAGAATGTAAAAGTTTGAAAGTCCTGATATTTCAAGGGTCACAAATATGCCATGCTTTCTATTTGTCAGGTTTTTTTTAATTGAACTTTTCCCTTTTATCCCACTTAAATTCTAACTGTTTTCTTACTTTTCTATTGTGTTTTTTGTTAGTTTTTTTTTTATTTGTAACAGTTTTCTTATTTGGCTGTGGTTTGCTGAGAGTGGGGAGGCATTGATTTGATTCAACGATTGTCAAAGATGCTGATTATAAATGATTTTATGTTATATTCACTGAAACAGACCTAAAAATTAAAGTGTTTTGTAAAAATTCAATTAAAAAAACTATTGTATGCAGTGTTTTTTTGTAACAGATACATGTGTGTAGTGTCATATTTTGACCAGCAGGGGGAGCTAATAGCTGAAGCTACTGCAGCAGTACAAACTGAAAACAAACTCCAGTCTTAACACTATGGATAACTGAAATGACAACAAGTGCAGTGCATGAATTTTATTATAACTCTTATTAAAGTCTTGACAAATCATGTTTTTTAGAATCATAACTTCATCAGTTGTTGATTAACTTGGTCGGCTGTCCAGCTTCTCTGTCTTGGCGTTCTGTTGCACAGCGTCACCTTCCTGTGCGTGTGCAGACATGATCTATAATCCTCAGCGTCACCACACCTATAGATTAATGCAACCTTGTTGGAATCTTCAGCTTAGATGAAGTAATTCAGTGAAAAGCTTCACACACTGTGACAATGCTAATGGAATGAGATGTGATGTAATTCGGACTTTCCTGTTACCGTGCAGACACTGACTGACCTTGTTTTGAAGGCTCTTCTTCATATTTCTGAAAGTAAGACAGTGTTATCAGTAATTAAATGAATCAAGAACAATGGCATTTCAGAGAATGAGAACTTTAAAGCTGTGTCCTACCTCTAAGTCATCAAATGTAATCAAATAGAGACAGACAACCTATTACACACATTTAATCCTACAGAGAATTTAGGCCATGTCCACACATTGCTGGGTATCTGGGAAACTGTACATACTTTCATACATTTAGGCCTTTTATCTTCATGACACTACAGTTTTATGTCATTACAAACAGTGTTTTTCAAAAACTCTGGCCAAAGTTAAAATTATGAACATCTCTGTTTTCATGGTTTCATGTATACTAGGGGAAACCGAGTTTTGGTTCTCAAAAATCACAGATAAATAACAGGTTTATTCTTATTGACTGGCACAGGTTTTACACCTGAAAAAATTAAATAAATAAATAAATAAATGAATAATAATAATAAGAATAATAATAATAATAATAATAATAATAATAATAATAATGCTGTGGCAGTCAGATAGTGACAAAGAACAAAAATACAAAAAACGGCTCCAACAACAACAGTAATTCCTTAATTATGTAACACTTTTCAGTACAAGTTACACAGTGCTTCATAATGATCAGTAAAAATAATAACTGTATTTATATGGCACCTTTTAAAAATAAAAGTTTGCAAAGTGCTTTTACAGGAACACTAACAACAACAAAGCACAGAAACACAAAAACAAAACACCTGAATTTTTTTTTTTTTTTTCTAAGAGCACTTGAGCAGAAAGACATAATGCATAAAGACATCAGGAAGCAAAGTCAGGGACTCAGACAATACAAGAACCATACAACATAAAATGAGACCATGAGGACAGAAATAAAAGCTAAAAACATAAAACTCTGTAAGAGAAAGAATGAAAAGGCAATGGAAAGGGCAATAAAAGGCAGTTACAAACAAAATCAGAACATCAAATATAAATATATAAAACTGTAAAATAAATATGAGCAGAATAAAGAAAGAATAATGATAATCAATCAAAGATATGAGCAAAAAATAAAAAAATTGAAGGCCTAAAGGGTATAAGTAAAAAGAATAAAAGTGAAACAAGGGTGAATCAAAAGTTAGAAGAAGGATTAGAAGAAGGTATTTACAATAATATAAAATAGAATAAATAAATATATTCATATAAATTTAGAGGGTGGACTTAAAAAGTTAAGGACAACAAGAGAGAGTAAAGCTAAAAAAACAATAAAGGCAAAATAAGAAAGCAAGGAATGAAAGCCGAAAGACGGCATCACATAAAAGCCAGCCTATAAAAGTGGGTTAATAAAAGTGATTTAGAAGAAGCAACAGACTCTGCATGCCTCATCTGCACTGGTGGGTCATTCCAAAGTCGAGGAGCTCTGTCACTTTTAGTTTTGAGCCTCGACTACAAAGCCTAAGAATCACTGGTTAACCTGATTAACATGCTTTTGGACCGTAGGAGGAAGTTGGAGTACCTGGAGAGAAACCACACATGCAAACTCCACACAGAAAACCCCACCTTGTCTGAACTCTGATTTGAACAAGTGACCTTATTGCTGCAAGGTAACAGTACTAACCACTGCACCACCATGCAGCCATCCTACAGCAAGATAAACAACCAGATTTTTTTTTTTTTTATTGATTCTGATAATGTTTAACAGTACAGCTCCTGTATGTCACCTTTATGTCACTCATGTCACACCCTACAGTCTCACAACACTCCCCCTGAACCCAAACAAAGCTCCTGTCCTTTTATGTAACCGTATGTCTTTGTCTCTGTTGTGAAATGTTATGAAATAAGAGCTCCAAGTTTTGATTTAAGTCCACTGTGTCACTGTGGCGCTGCTAAGCTTTCTCATTCTGTTTTTATCCCAACCTCTAGATTTCAACACACTCAGAGACTTTGTGTTTTTACGTAATAACAACAACAACATGCATGACGAGTGTCACACACTTTCAAAATTCAATGAGCTGCATATTTGTGAGCGGCTCACTCAGCTGAACGTCTGTCTGCGGGAGTTTCTTAAGAGACAGAAGAATGTACTTCCTGGTGAGTGAGTGGGTCTGGAGGCGGTTTGTTTGTCTCAGCTCAGCATCTTTGACTCTTCAGCTTCTTGTTTTGTGAGTGTTTGTGAACTTCCTGGTTGTTCAGACTCACTCAGAGGAAACGTAGTCATCTATGATCATTGTTTTAGGATTAATGCCAAGAGTTTGTTTTTTATAAGGAGATGAAGTAATGAAAGAGTTATACAATCACTTACACTCTTAACATCACTCATTCATGTTTCACATCTTTTATAACTTTCTATTTTCTCTGGTGTCCATGTCCTCTTTAATCTTTTTATTTTCCTTTAACTCAATTTTTTGAACACTTCATCTTTTTGCATTGTTTGAATTTTCTGCACTTTTCCCTGTCTGGTTCGACATTTCTACATTTGTTTCTAATAGTAGGCTACTCTTTATTTAGAGTTAATATTATAAGAGGTCATTTCGTTTATCACGTCTGACATTAATGTGAGTACAGGAAGCAACTTTTCTTTTTGCCATTGAACTAATCATTTTTTAACCTTTCTTTCTCTGTTAATCTGATAAGAAGCTACTCTTTAACCTGTGGTTCCACTGCAGAAACGTCTTCCCTATCTCCCAAACAGTTCCTTGGTAATTCCTCAATAACTCTTACAGTAAATCATTTATCCCGTTCGGTTCAGACACAGACCACATGTATCCCACTGAAAACATGAAAAGAGAAGCTAAAACTATTCATATTGTTGGTGTTTTGTGTTTCTTTTAGTCTTTTAGTTGTGTACTGCTTGTCTTAGATTTCTTATTTATTTTTATTTGACCTTTATTTAACCCGGAAGAGACTCGTTGAGATTAAAAATCTCTTTTTATTCCCAGGCTTTTACCTTTCCGTGACTTCCTTTCTTTGCTTGATCTTATCCCTTCTCATTTTCTTTTATTTGCTTTTAGTTGTTTTTAATATGTTTTCTTATATATGTGCCTGTTTGTCTTATCTGTTTCTATTGTATCTACTTGTATAACACTTTGTTTACAGCTGTGATTGTTTTTGAAAATGCTTTATAAATAAAGTTAGTGTGGTATGGTAAAAGTAGTTTGATCTTGAAAAGGTGCAGGGCAATATATTATTGTGTTGTCTGCATAAAGAGGTAAGTTTTCATAAAAATCATTATGGTCTATGTATTTGATATAAATAACAAATGAAAAGGGACCTAGGACCAAACCTTGAGGCACACCTTTGGACAGTAAAAGTGTATCTGAGGTAGTTCCACCAACCTGCACATATTGTTTTCTGTCTTGGAGGTAGTTTTCAAACCATCTGACTGAATCATCAGACAGCCCTGATAAAATCAGTCTGTTTAAAGCAGCTTGTGTTTCACCACGTCAAAGGCTTTTAAAAGTCAATAAAAAGTGATGCACAATGCAAGCGAGCCAATAAGTTTCACCTCAGTTTCCTGGAGCTACTTTTTCCCCAGGGAGTCATGTATGTTTTGGTAGAAAAAGCCAAGACCCAGACTCAGTTTTGCTGCCAGCTTGAGGTTTTCTGTCTAGCAGCTGATGCTAAGCGACGTGTTGGGAAAGCTGGTTTGCCCAGTGGAAGTCGGCTGCAGAGGTTTTGTGGGCAGGTCAACCACCAGGCTGTTTAAAGACTTGGGAATTGGCGTCATCCAACGCCAATCAGTCAAAGCCGCCTCAGGTGCAGCTGAACAGAGTAGTTGGTGGCTCTGGGTAAAGCAGAGGGAGACTTCCTGGGCCCCAATACACAGTGGGGAAGTGAGCCTTCCAAAAACCCCAGACCCTACCCCTCGAGTCCCACACTCACTATCCTAACCAGGGTGATCATCCTTCTCCCCAGCACCTTAATCCCAACCCCAGATGGAGGTGGGGACCACTCACAGCTCCATGAACTGATTCCCCTCAAACAGTCTACCACATTGCACTTCCCCCTAGACCAGCAAACATGTGGGTCTAAGGGCAGAAGGGGCATGTCTGGGATGACAGATGTTACTGATGTGCCCTTGAGATCACTGATGAAGGATGGTGTCCTCTTGGTGACCCCAATGAAGGTCTTGGCCCCACGTCACACATGGTACCACGGTTCCCACTGCTGGTACTCCCCATTCCCACTTCAGGTAAACAAACTAACTAAGAGATTATATCACGAAACCCAAATCTATACAGATCCTTCTTTTTTCATGGTTCAACCTTTAACCTTGAGGAGGTGGGTGGAGGTTTGGTCACAAAACAAATCAGCAGATTACCCCAAAATTTCTTCTTTTTTTTCCTGCTCCATCTTCATCATCTTTTCCCTTTCAACATCCCAGGTGTCAAGAGGTGTGGTACACACCTTGCACAGGTTGCCAGCATATCACAGGACTCACAGACACCATTCAAACACACACTCACACTCACTACTCTGGATGACTTATGGTGACCTGGTGTCAGTGGTGTACATGGTGTGATAAAAAAAGTCTCAACATCCAAAGCTCTTTTCTTAGTTTCAGGAATCTTTAAAGACTTTAATGGAGCTGTACTTCTTATCTCTCTGCTGTTTTTCTCCTGTGTGTGGGTGTGTGAGTCATGTTTTCTGATATTTCCACTCATTGTTAGGCTTTGAGGTGGAAAATGTAAAACAAAAAGGTCTGTTTGAGCATCCTGTAGTTCATCATCTGGCCTGACATCGACCCATTGATTGATTATTTGAGACGAACTCAGCCTAAATGTTGGTCATCATCTGTATTTTATAGGTCACAGGGAGACATGAGCATTACTGTCAGACTGTTTCATAACCAGCTTCTCACAGAGCTTCAGAGGAAGCTTTACTCAGAAAACCATTGTCTCCTGATGTCCACTTAATCCCCCTCTGTCCCCGAGTAAACAATGAGATAAGTGTTGCATTGTCACTTAAAAATGACTCAGCCTGTGGTATCTGCTGACTGAGAGTCGACTGATGACAGAGGTTGTGTAAAGAAAGCGAAGCCTTGAAAGATGTTCACTTTGGGTAAAAATAGCCTGGTGCACGGGGAAGGAACATTCCTTTAAATGAAGAAACATTTTTGTTGAACTTTGCCCTCAAAACAAGTTCTGCAGACATGAGACGTGGAAAGTGTTGCAGTCTTTTAAGTTAGCTTTTTCCCTTTAATTTGGCTCCATTATTTTTTTAGGTAGGTATTGATTTGATTTTGTGATTTATCTGTGAGTTTGTTATTTAGGTGAGTTTTCACACATTCGTTAACCCACCAAGAGCTACCACTGAATGAGTTTCTGACAGTTGTTTGTGTGCGGCTATGACTTGCATTTTATCGTTTCATTAACCCGATTCTTCACCAGTTTACTGGTATTATGAAAAAAAAAGTTAGTAATTTATTTGAACTTAGATGCAAAGATAGAAACTACCTTAAGCAACACAGTCGACAGAGTTGATTTCAACTAAAGCTGCAGTTTAAGGCTCAGGGTTGGCCAATCAGATTTCAAAAGAGGCCCAGATCACCTTTTCAGACAGGTACCTGTTGGTTTTGTTCAGGTTTAATAAAGAGTTATACTGTAAAATCAGTTTATGTTACTCTTCTTCTGTGGTTAATCACGATATTTCTTTCCTTTGACAGTTTATCTGTTTCATTGTTTAGTTTTTAATTCTTTCCCAGTCCTTCCTTCCTTCTTTGTTGTTTCATTTACGGGTTACTCTTTCTAATCTTCTTTCCTTCTTCTTTGTTTTTTGTTTTTTTGTGGTTTTCTTCAATTTTTTATTACTTCTTGTTTTTCTTAATTAAAGTATTTCTCTCTTTTCTCTACCTTGCTGACCTTTTTCTTTTTGATGTTTTGCAAACTCTTTGTTTTCTTTGTTTCTTTCTCGCTTTGTGTGCTCCATTGTTTTTTCATTTAATTCTTATTTTTTATTTTTTATTTGCCAGATATTGCTTTTTCCAGTGCCTTTGCATTATATATTTTTCTTTTTCTTTTTTTTTTTTTTTAAATTTTTTTTGTTTACTTTGTTTTTTTTATTTTTTTCTTCTTTCATTGATTTCTTTCTTCTTTGAGTTTTTGCTTATCTATTCTTCAGTCTCTGTTTCTTTGTTTCTGATTCTGTTTATGACAAACCCTTTCTTTTTTTTCTCTTTTATTTATTTATTTGTTTATTTATCTATCTATTTATTTATTTATTTATTTATTCATTCATTCATTTATTTGTTCATTTATTTATTTCTTTGTCTCTGTCTCTGTTTCTTTGTTTCTGATGCTGTTTATGACAAACCCTTTCTTTTTATCTTTTTTTTCTCTTATTTGTTTGTTTGTTTATTTATCTATTTTTTATTTATTTATTTATTTATTCATTCATTCATTTATTTATTCATTTATTTGTTTGTTCTTCTTTAATTTCTCCAACCCCCACCCCCTCTTACCATCACACAGAGCGATCATAATGACATAACTCCAATAAATGACTCGTCAGTCTGTATTACATACATAAACAGTTTCCTTGAACTCTTTCTCTGACTTTTATTACAATGACTAAAACTTTTTATTTTTATAAAAATTTCAAACAATCAGACTCTGTGTATTTCTGCACACTCACTCTGCCTGAAACCTTTCCGTGTCTGTGAGGTAACTTCTTCCTGGAAAACACCACCAGGGTTAACTTGTTCCACTTAAGCAATTTGACAGAAGTTGAGTGTTTGACTGATGACTGAGGGATGTTGGCAAAAGACCAGACACACCCTGACAGTCGTGTATAAATAGAGAGGAGCTGAGCACCTGCAGCATCCACCTGCAGCTCCAACAGGTGAACAGGTAAACTCCAGAGAAGTCCTTCATCATGACTCCTGTCGTCTTTTTCTTCCTCTTTGTCTCATTGAGTGCTGTCCCCACGGTAAGTCTGACATTTTTAACATTACCAGCTGTTTTTTTTTATTAGATATCATTAAAATGAAAACTCTGAATAGAATTTCAAATGCTGCCTTTAAATAAGCTTAGACACTGTGCATTTTAATAACAAGTAGTTTTGAAAGAAAATGTGTCATAAATGTGATGTGTGTATTTAATTATGCATTTCAGAGGGCAGTCGATGACGAGCTCCTGAAAGGTGAGCTGTGAAAAGAAACTTCTCCTGACTCTTAAATTTAAATTAAAACACCTGATTCTGTCCTATCACATTTATTCTGTAGGTTGTGCATGGGTTTTCTGTTTCTGACTTCCTGTTTTCTCCGTTTTCTTTCAGAGGTTTCTTCAGATGTCTCTCAGACCATCGCAAGAGTGAACTCCGGCATAAGTAAGACACAAGTCTCATTAAACCAAAGTGTCTAATACAGAAACAACTGGACATGATGAAATATTAAAAAAATCAAAATGTGAACCTTTTTTTTTCTTCTTTTGCAGGGACGAGACTGATCCACGGTGACATTTTGCCAGTCAGGGAGAGGAACGCAGACTCATGCACTGCTGTTGGCTGCAAGTGGCCCAAAAGTGGAAACTTTGTCTATGTACCTGTTGCTATTTCATCCTCATACAGTAAGTCTGAGCAACCTTCGACCCTGTTTGACTTCAGAAGTAGTAAAACTTTCATCTTTGTATTGATTCACATTTTTTTGTCACCAGAGTCTATCTGTAACATCTCACTTAACTACATTTGGACTGTGTAAGGCTGCTTGTATGAAGCTAAAGCTCTGCTCATTCTGCAGAAACTCAACAACTCTTATAGATGTCTTCAAATGAATGTTTTTATCATGATGTGAAAATGTGAGCGTTTAAAAAACACATCAGAGGACACAAGACCAGATTAAAGTGATTATATTGAGCAGAAAAGACAAAACAATAGAGCATAAAAATAGTTCAGACCACAGGAACAGAAACATAGTTTGAAGGTCAAAATAGTCTGAATATGAAAAACAAGCCTGATAAAATCCAAATCCTGATCCTGCCATAAAAACATCCTGATGTATTTCCTCATATTGAGAACATTTTCCTTGAGATGTGCTGCTGCTAACTCACCATATTCCATCTCATTTTTTAAATATTATGAAACTAATGTGAATTGAGAGGAGAGGTTTTGATCTGGCAGAGAATGATCTGAAAAGCTGAAACAGTGAGCTGCTTTTCTGATCAAGGTAAAAACTTTAAATCTTTCTCATTTTGTCTCTGCAGCCTCAGAGGAACGCAACATCATCATCAGGAGCCTGTTAACCTTCCATGAAACCACCTGCATCCGCTTCGTCTGGAGACGCCGCACCCATCGCAACTACATCTACTTCTACTCTGGAAATGGGTACAGATACACACACACACATACACACACTCGCACACTTTGTGTATAAACTGAATTAAAAACTCAGACATGGTGATGTTATTTAAAGATCTTTTAGGCTTTTTAGACTTTGGAGTTTGAGACGCAGATGAAACCTCCTCAGAACTTTTATTAACCCATGATCTCACTCTGTGTGTGTCTCTTTGTGCCTTTCAGGTGTTTCTCCTATCTGGGCCGTCAGAGCAGAGGCCAGCCCATCTCCCTCAGCAAGAGAGGATGTGTGTACTTGGACACTGTGCAGCACGAGGTTCTCCACGCTCTGGGCTTCCACCACGAACAAGTCCGCTCTGACAGAGACAATTTCGTCTCCATCCTCACCCAGAACATCCAGCCAGGTACCTTCAAAATGAAAGAAAACTTAGTGTCACAGTCTTACTTTAGAGTTGAGTGGATCATCGATATCTTACATGTCTTTGGAACAAATGGCCACTGAATTGAGGAGTGTTCTGTGGGGGAATCAAAAACGTACTAACTCACATCTTTCTCTCCAAGATCAGGAGATCCAGATCACTTAGATTTTTAAGAAGCTAGATTTTCCCAACCATATGCAGATATGGACTGTTGAAGATCACCAAATCTGAAAAAACAAACAAACAGTGTTTCAAATGGGGCTACATACTGCATATTTTGCCCACCAGGGGTTGCCAAAATTCATGCTGAGTAAAAATCCACTGAAAGTAAAGTTGAGTAAAAGTTAATACTTAAGTTCATTTAAATCTGCAATTCAAGAGAAAAATAGTAAAAGATATTAATACAATGTCATAATTATTGTATAAATGTGAGATTATTTGATCGCCTTGACTGATATCCCACTTAAACCCATCCTTCTGAATGGGTCAAAATAATCTGAATTTGATGCCACAGTGTCCCTCTGCTCTTTGAAGGAGATGAATAACAGAAACATGATCATACCTTTCAAGATGTGATCCCAAAGCTTTAATCAGACTGGATTACTTTTAAAAACCTAAAGTCTGTGCAGAAATGATTATCAATCCATCTAGAAGCTGTTAAACAAAAACAAATGTTTGTCTAAGTAAAAGTGTCGGATTGACTAAATGCTAATACTTCTTTTAACCACACTGCTGGAGGCTGTAACTCGTACCAATGATGCAATGTGTAGAGACTGCGTGAAGAAAAAACTATGAAAATGTTGTGATTGCGCAAAAAAATTTTTTTTAAAGAATTTTATGTCTGGAAAGACTTACAGAAAAGTGCTTTGTGAACACCTTTAAAGTAAATCAGTTCAGATCAAATATTATGGCTCCTATAGAGGTTTCAGTTATGTAAAATAATCTCAGCATTTCACCCTCAGACTTCACTGTTTCTTACAGAAAAACATGGAGGAACCACAGGTGGATGATTTCAATGTGCTATTGACGATATCTTATTTTTTCTTTTGGTATGAAAGTAGATAAAGAACGTTTAAAACAACATGAGTCCCATGAATTAGGATGCATGAAACGATACATCCACTAGAGGGCGTCTTAGACATATACAATGTATGTTCATAATTTTTAAACAACTTACACATCTTTCCCTCAAAAGTTCCACCAAATTTTTCTTCTTCAGCTTGTTTTGAGGATCTGACATTTGATCAATGTTTGCAAGTCTAAAAACAAAACAAAACCATACAATTTTTTTTGCAGAAATGAGAGTGGGATACAACTTAACTCTGATCACAGGCAGAAAGAAAAGCTCTTAGAGTCTTTAAAGATAGAGAAAACAAACGAAATTTAAAAACTCAAACACTGAGTTGTGTTTTGTCCTCTTGCAGGAACAGAATCAAACTTCAGGAAGGAGAACACCAACAACCTGAACACCCCATACGACTTCAACTCTGTCATGCATTACAGCAAGTGAGTCTTTTGCAAACATATGTATCTTTGTAGAGTTTGAAGAAATCAAGTTTTAACTGTGAGTCTGTAACAATACACGTGTGTGTCTTTCCTCTTCAAGATTCGCCTTCTCCAGAAACGGTCAGCCAACCATTGTCGCGAAGGCCGACACTAACCTCGTGTTCGGACAGGCGCCACGAATGAGCCAGAACGATATCGACCGTGTCAACAGGCTTTACCAATGCTGTGAGTGAACAGTTAATAATCTGAAATATTCCCTACAGTGCAGATGTTCTCACTCATATCCTCTCGAATGTGTCTTAAAACATCAGGAGGCTCAAAGAGAGTAGAAACAAACATCAGCTTCTCATCACGTTGTTGTTTTTTTCCCACAGCTGTTTAACGACTGATGATGAAAATGAAGAATGAACGCTCCACACAACCAATACCTCTTTTAAATATATATGAATAAATTAAAGTCAGACCTGTGCAGAAACTCTGTCTTTAAGTGTCAGGGCCCCCTGCTGGAGGCTGATGGTATTACGCCTCTCTCTGATCTTATTTAACTCAATCTCTCACTTCTTTAACTTAAACTTTGAGGTTTTTTTGTGAGTTGGTGAAAGTATTGGCAGCACTGTGCAACATCAAATGAAATAAATTGGGAACAGACAAATCTGATATATTTTCCTGAAGCAGGAAAGCTTTTAAAGTAACTGACAAAAAACAGCTTTAATAGATAAAAAAGAAATAATTTGATTTTAGATGCTGTATAAATAACCTTAATCAGCTCACTAACAGAGCCCACTCAGTCACATCAGCTCCTCATGTCTCATGTTGTAAAATTCATGTTTCTGTCTTTTCTTCAATCTGCTTTAACTTAATATCTCTGTTTTCATTTCTGTAATCAAAAGCTGTCATATTAATAATAAAAATAAAATATATATATTTCATGAATTAACAGTGGTGTGATGTGTTTTCCTCTCCAAAAGGAGGCAGTATAACCCTGTCACTTTTAGAGATGTACAGTTTGTGGTTTCACTCTATCTATCCTTGCCCCTTTGAGGTATGATGCTGTTATGTTCATCAAAGTTGATTAAAGGGATGATAGGAGATGAAAATAAAAATTAAGCCCAGGGAAAGAAAAAAGGAACAAAGAATAAACCTCACAACAGAGGAAAAGAAACATGTTAGCATGTAAATCAGCATCTTTCTACAGATTCAGCAGACCAGGCATGTCCAAAGCCAGGCTGCTTATAAAGCTAAAGCTCGGTACAATCCGCTGAAACTCAACAACTCTTAGAGCTTAAGTCTTTAAATGAATGTTTTATGGTGATATGGCCTCCCTGCTTGTACATTTAAACTTCTGCAGATTACCCAGAATGCAGCAGCATGTCTGGTCTTTAACCAGCCCGAAACAGCACATGCCACACTGCTGTTAATCTCTCTTCACTGGCTTCCAGTGGCAGCTCCAATCACATTCAAAGCTCTTCTTCTGGTTCACAAAACATTGACAAGAACAGCTCCTGCCAACTGGGGTCCCTCTTCCAGGTCTACACTCCTTCTCGTCCACTACGCTCTGCTTGTGAAAGACGCCTGGTGCTCCCAGCCCAGCGTGGCTCCAAATCACTAGCCAGACTCTTCTTCTCTGTTGTTCCCAAATGGTGGAATGAATTACCAAACTCTATATGATCCGCAGAGCCCCTTTTTACTTTAAGAGATATCTGAAGACTCATCTGTTCTGTGAATATTCAGCACTGATTTTTTTAATGTTGTTGAAGGTTGAACTATATTGTTGTAGTAATTAATTGTGGATAGTTATGGGTACATTATTCCACATGAGGGGAAAAAAAGCACTTCTTCTTGCACTTAATGGCAACACCTTCAGCCAAATAACTTGAAGCACATTGTTGCACTAACTAGGGTTTTCCCTTCCGTCTAAGTTCTAGCTTGTGCTGTACGTTGCTTAAGACAAAACTGTCTGATAAATGAAACTGTAGAATGTAAAAATGTGAGAGTTTAAAAAACTCATGAGAGGACACAAGACCACCTTTAAGTTATGAAATGGTGCAGAAAAGAAAAAAAGGGGTGCATGTAGGGTTAAAAATGTTGTTTGCATGTCAAAAAAGTCTGAATAAAAAAAGAAATCCTGATAGAATCCAAATCCTGATCCTGCTATATAAACATCCTGACATATTTCCCCATATCGCCCCCTAATGGAGAACATTTTTCTTGGTCAGAAGCAGAGTTTGCTGCAGAAAACTGGCCACTGATCATCAGGGATCATGAGGCACCTGAGGGACAGGTGAGCTCTGATTTCATCAGTCTGCGATGATGGGACGAAGATGTTCAACCTCTGAATGAGGCTGTGAGGAAGAATTAAACAGAATTATTCAAGTAGAGTGTGTCAGTCACACATTCAGTCTCACGTTTCTGAAAACATCTCCTGCTCACTCAGCTGGTCACACTGTGGCACCTGCAGGTTAAACAGGACCGTGACTAACAGCCTGGAGCACGCTTTCACAGCACTGAGTCAGCGCTGACTATTTAAGTTTGTTTCAATATGAGGAGGAGGAATTTGAAAAACAGATACAGAATTCAGTATTTCACATTTATATACAAAAGACACCATTCAGACCATTCAGTATTATCTTTCTCTCCGTGGGCTGATAAACTACACCAAACCAAGAGTGATACACACCACAGGTATTTTTTGGGGGGCCTGACAGGCTTAAGGAGGAAGTCCAAACATAAATGCAGTGCAGACAGAAGGTCATGAATAGGCAGCAGGTCAAATCACAGGAAGGTAAAAAGAAAATGAGGCTTAAGAGCAGATGGCTGAACATAAGTGCTCAGCATGGGGACAAAAAACTGCTGCTGAGGTTTTAGACTGGAGACTGATGAGATGAGATCAGTTGGTGGGTCAGCAGGATGCCTGGTGGACAGGTGGAGAATGACAGGTCTGGAAAGTTCCTCAGATTTGTGACATGATCTGGGTGAATAAGGCAGAAAACTCTGAACTGTTTTAGGAGGAATCATCCAATTGACATTTTGAAGGGCAGGGGCGGACAGAGAGAATAATACAGCATACATACATGTTCATCATATTTTTACCAGAAAAGAGGGCAGTGACGTGTTTTCTTGTGAATCGAGGGACAACTAAAGCTCACTTTTTGGATCTCAAAATTCATTTTAAAGCAGATTTGGCTCCCAAGAGGGCACTTAAGCATGTGTTTTTGCTCTCAAGAGGACACCTTTTCTACATTTTGGCTCCCAAATGCACAGTGTAGCACATTTTGGATCCCAAAAGAACACTATTTTGCATTTGGCTCCCAAGAAGACACTTTTACTTCATTTTGGCTCCCAAGAGGACACTTCTACTACATAATGGCCCAAAAGCACATTGTAGCACATTTTGGATCCCGAGAGCACACTGCAGCACATTTTAGCTCCCAAAGAACATTTCTACATTTTGACTCCAAAGAGAACAATTTTTCTACATGCTGGATCCCAAAGTGCACATTTACTTCATTTTTGCTCCCAAAAGCACACTATAGCACAATTTTTTACTCCCTAGAGGGCACTTTGGTGTACATTTTGCTTCAAAGAGGTCATTTTTTTCTACATTTTTGGCTCCCAGTAGGACACTTTTCTGGCATTTTGGCTCCCTAGAGGCTCTCATGTGTACATATTGGCTTCAAAGAGGGCACTTCCTCAGCCATCATAAAGTAAAAGAGGACACTTTTAGTTTATGATGGCTCCCAAAGAGACACATTAGCATGCATTTTGGCTCCCAAAAGCACATTGTAGCACATTTTAGGCTCCTAAGAGAACACTTTTCAACATTTTGGCTCCCAAAAGGGCACCTTCACTTCATTTTTGCCAGAAAAAGCACACAGTAGCACAATTTTTGCACCCTAGAGGGCACTTTGGTGTACATTTTGACTTTTAAGAAGACACTTGTACTTAATGATGGCCCCCAAAAAGACACTTTAGCATGCATTTTGCCTCTTAAAGCCCACTGTAGCACATTTTGGCGCTCAAAAGAGCACCTTTACTTCATTTCTGCTCCCAAAAGCACAATGTAGCAAAATTTGTGCTCTTTTGAGCGCCCTTTAGTGTACATTTTGGCTTCAAAGAGGACAATTTTTTTCTACATTTTAACTCCCAATAGGACACTTTTCTATGCCTTTTGGCTCCCTAGAAGGCACTCTGGCGTACAATTTGGCTTCATAAAGGGCCCTTTTTCAGCCATCATGAAGTAAAAGAGGACACTTTTACTTCATGATAGCTCCCAAAAAGACATGTTAGCATGCATTTTTGCTCCCAAAAGCACAGTGTAGCAATTTTGGCTCCCGAAAGAACACTTTTACTTTGTGATGGCTCCTTCAAGCACACAGTAACACATTTTGGCTCCCAAGAGAACACTTTACATCCTGGCTCCCAAAAGGGCACCTTTAATTCATTTTTGCCACAAAAAGCACTTTAGCACAAATTTGTGCCCCCTGAAGGACACTTTGGTGAACATTTTGACTCCCAAGAGGACACTTTTACTTTATGATGCAGACACTTTAGCATGCATGTTGGTTTTAAAAGCACACTGTAGCACATGAGGACACTAAAGTGTGTATTTTGGCACCCAAAAGAACACTGTACCACAATTTGGCTCCCAAGACAATTATTTTTCTACATTTTGACTCTCAAAATGACACTTTTCCTAGCATTTTGGCTTCCTAGAGGACACTTTGGAGTCAGTTTTGCTTCCACAATGGGCACTTTAGTGACTTTAGTAAACCCCCTTTCCCTCGTGCCCAGCACTGTGACCGGTCAGTTGTTTGGAAGAAATCTGAATGCTAGTTTGAGAAGTTGCCATTGCTGGTTAGCGAAAAAGTTGTGTTTTTAAACTTTTTGTCAAATCATATTATCGGCACATCAACTGTGAGCTGCTTTTTCTGACTCTGAATCTGGCGAGCGTACTGCTGGCTTTCACACTCACAGAAACATCTCACCAAGCCAAGACACAGCTGAGATTGGTGATATTTACTGGAGCTATGCACAACTTCTCCATTACATTTCAGCATTTCATTTGAGTAGGGGTATAAAGAGCCCTGTATCACATGGTTGAGCAGTGGTGTGCTCGTGGCCCAATTTGAATTTGGTCGTGTTTTTCTGGGATAAAGACTCTGTTTCCCATGAGCACCACCACCCACTGTCAAAAAGACATTGATCTTGCTGAAGCATGCATTTGTTTTGGAAGCAAATAATAAACTTTCTTTAAGACAAGTTTCCCCAGGATGCAAAGCGATGAAGTAATGTACTTATTTGTAGTTACATGTAGAAACATGACGGCAATCAAACTTTGTAAACTCAGTTCGTAGTTAGTGTCCAGAAAGTGAGCAGACTAACTGTTTAGTGTTCCTCACAGCTCGGTGCTCTGAGACATGTCCGTAATGTGTAACGTTAGTGAATCCTGGTTATGTCCTGCCAGTCATCTACCAATCAGAGCTAACGTAACCTCACTCTTCATTTTATAGATAGACTCTCAAGTTTGAACAGACCACTGCAGAATAACTGCTGACTGTGGGTTGGAGTCATCATTAGCACAAACAGTTAAACCTGTGTTTTAGCCTTTAGCTCGTGCTCTAACACTCTCCTGTTTAGCTTTCTTCTGCTCTGATGTCCCTTTTCTTTTTGACAGCAAGTACATTGTTATTTTTTGTCTTTTTCTCTTTTTGTAACAACCAATCACAGCTTTATGGAGACTGCGTCATACCTAACAATAGGGTTAACCACATCTCCTCTCCCAGATAAAAGTTTCTTTCCCATCCTTGCTCAGAGTTGCTCTTAGAAAGTTCCTGAATCGCTCTCAGGCTAAGAATCCTTGGTGGGAATTTTTCAGTAGAGTTAGGTATGAGTTGGATCAGTAAAGCCTGGTTCTTTTTGTGTTTCCACAGTCAACTGTGCCCTTCTTGGTAGGCAGCTTGTAAGCCATGGTGTCAATAACTACATCAGATATGTAAGCGGAAGACAAAGTACCCCGCTAATGAATCCAATAAAGAACAAAAACTGGACACTGTAAACATAAAGCAACCTAGGAGGACATCCAGCAAATCATCTTCTTTTTGATTTGTTTCACAAAGTTGACTGGAGATTTAAACATGGCAGGGTTGTGTGTTGTTCTTTATTACTGCTTTTGCACTGGAAGTGATGATTCTTTGCACAAACACTGCAAAAAAACTGAAATCTTATCAAGTGTTTCTGTCTCATTTTAAGGAAAAGTTGTCTTGATATACTCGATATGAGTCCAATTTAACTGGTCAGTCCAGAAAAATTTCTTATTTTAAGATGTTTAAAGACAAAAATGAGGTCTGAATTGCTGTAACAAGTGAAGAGACCTGCCAATGGAACAAGAGAAACTTGCTTGAAAATTTGCTTGAAACTAGAATAATGTCTTATTACAAGTAACTTTTCTCTTGTTTCATTGGCAGCTTTTTTTTTTTTACTAGTTACTATTGTTGCAATTCAGACCTCACATTTGTCTTTAACCTCTTAAGACCTGAGCTTTTGTCTTGTGTGCAAGACAAAAGCTTGCACACAAGACAAAAGCTCAGGTCAACTTACTATTTGTGATAAGTAGGACCTAATAAATATAATAACTAAATTTGGTCTTTGAATGGATGTTTAATTATTTGTGTTATGAGTTCTTTATTAATTGTTTGTTATTAGTGTTGTTTCCCTAATTATGTTGTATTTTTCACTAAAATGGGTGTAATGTTGTGATTTCACCAAAAGATGATGTGGGCAGTGTCCCTAACTGTGGCTAATAGGTCAGAGTGTTAAAAAATAAAGTGTAATGGGTCGGAGAGGCAGAAATGTAATGTCCACATATGTTGACGCAGGGTCTTAAGAGGTTAAATAACTTGATATAACACAGTTTCTGGACTCATCGGGTAAACGTGGCTCATATTAAGTCTTAAAAGACATTTTCTCCTGATAATAGGACAGAAATACTTGATAAGATTTCAGTTTTTCCACTGAATGGACTGCAGTGTTTCTAGCTCCACCTTCTGGGGACAGATTGGTATGTCTGGCACCCCAACAGAAGGGTAACAAAAGTTGGATGGCACGGGTCGGTAATTTGGGAATTAGTCAATGGGAAATGCCGCAATAGAACAGAACCACTGGATTGAAACAAGGCTGAAATATGATTTTTTTTTTTTTTACTGAGCACAGAAATGTTGCACTGAGAACACTTGCAAATATATTGTATGCATCTTCAGAAGCGTCTTGCCTGAATCTTGCAGGGTTGTGGCATGAATCATCTTCTTCTTTATGCTTTAGCAGAGATGTGTCTACATACAGCATCCAGATAGAGCAGGAGAACAAACATCTGAGGCAGTCAGTGTGACAGGGTGGTGGACACAGGGCTGTGGATGTAAGACAACAAAGAAATGCAGTTTTCTCATCATATGAATCATATGTTCAACACAAAAGCATCTCTTCTCTATCCCTCAGATGTCTTGGAGAGCTGGATGTCTTTCAGCTTCATCATCCAACTGGTGGCGAATGGTCCACATGAACACTCTCTAACCTCCCTCTCCATCTCTCTTTCTGTTGTTTATTCGACTGAAGTGACTCATCACTCGGCAGCGCTGGGACTCCTCTCCCCGCAGCGAGCTCTCATCGTTTTCCCGGGCAAAAACTAAAATTAGGAGGAATTTTCAGAGGCAGCATGAAGTGGCTCTCTGCAGAAAGCTTTATTTTGAAAGGCATCCCTCTCATCTCATGTGCTGCAGGCAGTCCCACTCTCACATATGGGTACAAATGTGTACAGACAAACACCAGTAATCCCTGCAGTGTCTGACTCTGTGTGTGTGAGAGTGTGTGTGTGTGTGAGAGAGAGAGTTTTTACAGCCTTTGGATTCTGGTTAATATAACATGACTTCCCGGCTCATGCAATCGATAGTTTCCTGTCTTTCCTCATAAGAATCAAAAATAAATCTGTCATTATTCAACCAGGAGTGTGTATCAAACATCTTGAAGCCAAATCAAACTGATGGAAAGTTTTCTGCCGCATAAAACTAGCCAAACTTGGTGTTTTATTCTTTACCTGTCTGTTCAGTTTTTGCTGAAGCAGCTGTGTTAATGAGTGTGAAAAGATTTCTCCTGTTTTTCTGCCATCAATAACTCAAAACAGTGTCATATCACAGCTAAGCAGTCACACCATCTTTGTACTTTCATAGTGATCCAGCTGTCGCCTAATTATATTATCTTAGTGTTTGAATTTAGTGTTAATTCAGTCAAAACAAATGTCTACGAGGAGGATTCTTTGTTTTTTATTAGAGGCATTAATTAAAATGATAAATTTGTAGATCACAGCTTTGAGTTATTTCAAATCATGTGTTTATCTAACCTTAGGTCTTAGAAAGTGACGGTATTACATTGAGGCCTTCACCCTGAAACACAAGAGACGCAGTGATGATTTGGCACATTTCTGCTGTATACAACACAACAGCTTTCACTATATGTCTCAAATCTATTTCAAATCAAAATGAAAGCTTAATGGGAAAAGACAAAGTGTGAACCCAAAGTGGATTATGTGATTTATAATGTTTATCAGTGATACGTTACATTGGCTTGCAAGCTACCACTGTTGAATTGTTCGGAAGATTAGGGAAGTTTTTCTTTAAATATAAATTAGAAATGTAAGCTGAAACATAAAACAACAGGACCAAGTTACAAAACATAACTTATCATCACTCATTGAATTAAAATCTGTGTCCTACATTTAAGCTTGTCTTCCTTTGACAGCCGGCCCATAATCCGCCAGTGCCAGTTTAGACTGTTCTGCTGTTTACTCTCTGTCTGCCTTCTCTGAACCACAAGTTTAGCTAATGGCTGACTGTGATTGGCTCAATTGCCATTCAATCAGTGTAACTTGACCAATGTGCTTTTGTGACGCACAGAAAATGTATTGTTACATTTTGTGGTATTTGTGTATGTTTGCGCTAGAATTTCATCATCTTTTGTTCAGAATCAGCTCCTATCACAGGTAACTGGCTCCACCTCCTTCTCATTCATCCACGCAGCGCCTCAGCGTTTTAACACAGACGCCAAGACGCTGGGCGTCTTCTGACTTCGGCGGGGAAGTGTAGAGTGGGTTGTTCCACTGTGGAAACTGGACGGTCATTGGATAAACACTGGGCTTTGTCCCGCCCATCGGACGCTCAGCGTCTCTGGGGGTCTATGAGGCAGTGGGCTGGCCTGGACGCTGGGCTTCTGCATGATGATTGGATGATCTGTCTGAGGCCGAATCCCTTTTTGATTGACAGTGAAATGAGCCAGTCAGCGATCTTGAAGTATAACCCTCCACTGGAGCATCTTCTGTAGAGAGGAGCTTCTCCTGTTTAAAGCAGCTCAAGTCTTACACCCGCAACTCAATGGGCCAAGGCCGTTTAAGCAGTCTAGCTCTGCTGGCCATTGAGAGAACACTGGTAAAATCCCTGGAGAAAAACACCTGGTTGGTATAACAGGGTCACAGATCATTTTCTTCAAAAGGAACAGAGGGTAGAATTTACGTTTAAATAAATAAACAAATTTATGATGTAGGCTGGAAAAAAAATAAGCAAAAAATGTGTGGTGCTTGCACATGAAGGTGACATGTGGTTGACTGACCAGCAGTCGCCACTGGTTTTGAGTGTTATGAGTCTTACCAGATGTCAGTTTTCAGTCTTCAGCTCTGATACTTCAGCATCTTCATAGCAGCATCCTAGTTGCATTTGTTTTGAGTATGAATAAGCTCGTTAAGATAGTCAGTTTAATATTGGCTGAATCAGAAGCAGAGAGAAATGTTGTTTTATTTTAAAAGTATGGAGCATTTTGACTTTTTAGTCTAAGTAGTTTTGTTTTTTATTGTGATGTTATTTTGTGGATTTTGCTTCGCTGAAGCACCTTTAGGATACAGTTAAAACTAAAACTGAAACTGAGAAACTGTTAAGAATTTTGTATATAAAAATAAAGTCAATGGAGCGAAGCTGTACGGAACAGAAGCACCGTTGCCTGCCTCATCTTATCTCCTGTTTACACAGAATCTTATCTGTTTATGGGACCCTAGACCTGTAACGCTTTCAAAGATGAATCCCTCTGCAAAAAGTGAAGGAGATAATTTTTTGTTTCTGTGAAAGTGTGGGTGTCTAAGCCTCGGATCCCCCATGGGTGAGACGCAGTCTGCCACTGCTGTTTTATATGGTCTGGGATCTGTTGAGTGCAGTCTGCTGAATTACAAGAGTTAATAGTCAATATACAGGACAACTGAGGTCCCGTACGTGACTAACCAATCTATCCCAGAATACAGGATGTCCCAGCTAATATGGGACAGTTGGCAACCCTTGCTCCATTTTGGTGTCAATTAGAGGCTGAAGTGCAACAATATTTTTGTGTTTCGGCCTGAAACCATTGTCCTGTAAACGGCCCCATAGAATGATCCCCCATCATTCAGCTGTGACGTTTTAAAACCAAAAACTCTGTTAAACATGAAACATGAAACCATCTGCAAGACAGTCCCAGAGACATTACTACAAAATAAATGTGGACATAACAAACGTGAAAGACAAAACTGACGTAAAAAGATAACTGAGACATGACATTTTCTGCTTCTGACTTAAGCTGTCTCCAGACTTTCTTTGAGTGGATTAAAGGTGTTTTTGCTACACCTGGAGATGAAGAGGCCCCCATCCCTAGGAGCCTAACCTGGCTGTGCAGGGTCAAGCGTGCATCATGAAGGGGGTCTCCTGTGAACTTGCTCAAACTCTAGATTCACCGCCAGCTCCAAACAGAGATGATTTTATTGGTATTCAGCAGCTCTGTGTTGTATCTCTGGAGTCCCTCTCTGAGGCAGATGGTCACGGCCTCGTGGGAGTTTTTCCTCCAGGTACAGGATTTCCACTGAGGGCTGTTTGCCTCAGCGCGTGGAGACAAACACAAACACAGAGGATGTTTTCATTAATGCAGGAAGGCTGTGGGATGTAAATCTGGTTTTTAAATGTCTCATCTGCTCCTGGGTCGGTCTCAGGATCTGGTTTAATTTGTCTCCAGGTTTCAGGGAGACGGGACGTGTCTGCGGCGGAGTGGGAGGCAAAATAAAAAGAAACACCTTTTTCAAAAACAGCGACCTTTCGGGTGACGCACGGGCGTGGAGCTATGATGAATGCTGGAGTGTGTATGTGTGGGTCTCAAGGATAGTCTGAAGGAAGATCTATTTCACACACACACACACACACACACACACACACACACACACACACACACACACACACACACACACACACACACAGATGCTGGTTGTGTGTGGAGGAGTAAAGATGAGCGGCTGGTATCTTAGCAACAGCACGTTAATGGAAAAGAGGGGAGAATATGTCGGTGAAGGTGGACGATATACCAAACTAGTGAGCACACACGCACACACACACACACACAAACTCATACACACACACACACACGCACACACACACACACACACACACACACACACACACACACACACACACACACACACACACACACACACACACGCACGTCTCAGCACTAATAGGGTCGTTTGTTTCTGAAGAATACAGACTGCAGACAGACGTTTTCATGTTGTCGGGACTTGAGCATCGTCTTGAAACTTGATCCTGAAGCTTTCTCTCTGAAAAGCTACAGATGATTATCTCAAATGATGAAATATCTCCGACTTTGACAACTTTTTACGTGTTGCTTTGAAACACAAAGAGTGTTTGATGCTCGCAGTTGAAGAAAAGTACAGTAACAGGTTTAAAATCATCTCAGACCTAAAATGAGGAACACGGCGCCTCCCACTCTCCACCCTGCACACCTATTCTCAGACTGACCACAAACAACCTCCACCTAGAAGTGTGTGTGTGTGTGTGTGTGTGTGTGTGTGTGTGTGTAATGCTATTCTCTGACACACACCTTCCTATCAGAGATCCCTGAAGGCAAACTTCTTTCCTCGCAGCATTGGCTCAGTTTTCTTCAGTTTAAACACCTGAGCAGAGGAGGAAAAGTGAACACGGAGAGTTTGATGGATGGAGCGGCGAGGAGAGAAAAGAAAAGGTGGAGAAAGAGGAGAAAGAGGCTGAAGCGATCAACAATTGGACAGAAAACAGGGTTTCTGATGTTTATAGTTCACAGAGTAAAACCTACTTTTCATTATGTTGATTGAAAGAATAGTGGATCGCATCATTTTGAGAATGAGATGAACAGGCCGGAGATCAGATTAGAAAGTGAGGACACATTCACTGTGACGTAATGTGAAGGAAATGCCGGTGAAACTTCTGGTCCCAACAGAAGTCATATCCAGTACAATTACAAGTTACCTGTTAAAAAATGTTATCAGTAACTTACTCTAAGTATCACAATATTAAGGTAATGTACCTGATTACTTTTAGTTACTTTTTGATTACTTTATTACCAAACATGCAAATAAAGTAGGGATTGCAAATTCGTACCATGGAGGGCCAAGAGGCCACAGGTTTTCTTTCCAACCAAAAACTCCACCAGCTGATTTCACTGATTAGTCCCTGCTCTCTGCTTGAATATCAGTGAAATCAGCTGATGGAGTTTTTGGCTGGGAAGAAAACCTGCAGCCTCTTGGCCCTCCATCCAAATTTGACATCCCTGACATAGAGACAAGAGAGTATAAATCATGTGTCATCTGCTCAGTGTATTTTTTTTTTTTTTGGTAGAAACATAAAACAATAAAATCTCCTTTTACACTGCAGACGGGAAATGCTGTTTCAGTTGAACACATAGACGAAGATAACCCACAGTATTTTTAATACACCAGATTCCAATTTATCCAAGTATTCGGCAACAAAAAAAAAATGTTCTTTACAAAGTTGACAGAAAATATGCTTTTTCAAAGCAAACCTAGAATGTTCTCCTTTTACAGAATAACAAAAAGTGTTCATTTTACAAGATAAACAGAGAAAGCTTTGTTTTAGTTAAGAAAATCATTTTTTTTTTTTTAACAAACCACGTGTCTACACAGTACAGTGGTCATTGACAGGTTAGCAAGCTAACAAACTTGATTCTAAATTGAAGCTAACTGGATTTTTTGTGTATTGCAGCGAGTGTTAGCAGTTTGTTTTCTTACCTGTGGATGTTTCAAGTTTGACGTGGAGACCCTGGTTGATGATAGAACTTTGGCAGCTAGAAGTCATAAATTGCACTGTAATAAAATGTTTTTCCCTTATCCACCAGTGGCCACAATGATGAATGACCTTAGCTTATACTATGATTACATATGGCTCAAGCTTATGTGGGTGGTCGCTTCATGTTGGTTTGTTGTGGTAAAGTGTCGCAATGTGTGCTCTCTGTGCATTGTAGTACATCCCATTTGATTTTAAAATGTAATCCTGTAAATAATCTGTTTTTATCAAAGATAATTGGTAATCTTGACACATTTTTTTGGTACTCTAAGGGATTACAGTTACATTTATTTTTTTGTATCCTAATTGCATAATGCCATTACAAATAATCTGTTACTACCCTAGCCTGCTGACATGTAACCATACATGTTTATGAAAGTTCTGAAAGCCCACATAAACCACTACCTTTAGAAACCTTAAGTTAACGCAGAAGCAGTTTTGCTAGCAGCTTGGCCACTGTTTAATTCCACTTCCAAAACCAGAAACAGGTGAAGTTCGGCCCAAAATACCGCAAAACAGAACAGTCACACTACAGACTGCAGAGATAGGAAGTTGAACAAGCGATTCAAAAACAGTCTGAATGGCGTTTTTCTGCATACCTGAAGGATTCGGACCCCCCTGACCACAGTTCTAGATCCTTATTGTTTGTAAAACCACAGTAACACCCAAATTCACTCATACTCTGCGCATGGCGTGGTCGGTCAGCGCCGGAGCAGCAGAGATCACAAGACCACAGGAGAACCGCATGTTCTCACAGCAATCACTCCCATGACCACACATGTGCATGGTAATTAATAAGTATTCCTGCTTGGGATCTTTTGAGTGACTTTTACTCCGTCTGGATGTGCCTGGGTGGAAAATACTTCACACAACAAGGAATCGCCATGCACAAACTTAACTGAACTTCAGTAACTTTGTTAAATTCTGAGCATATGGTTGAGTACATTGATCTCTGTTGATGCTTTAAGGTTGGATAGTGGCGCTTAGCTTGGGCTCAGAACAGCAGCTAGCTTGTCCACGCAGTGAGCCGTGAGCACTCAACATCCAACTTCAGACTGATGACTAACATGGAAATCCCTCTAAGTCTCATGCCTGCTCCTGTTACTCTCATAGACCAACCAGCTAGATCTAGCAACCAGGAGGGTCAAAACTTGACTACTGTGAAGTGTTTTACACTCTTACAGTATGTCAAACTCACCTGGTCCTCCTAAAACTTCAGCAGTTCAGTCCATGTCTTCTCCTCTCTGTTGGTGTCCTTACGGAAAGGATGTGTTGTGTCAGATAGATTTACGAACTTTTCCCACCTCCAAGATGAACTGTTCCTCATCTTTTTCTGACATAGTTTTAATCTTCGAAGACCAGGGTCAGAACATAATGCTTTATTTAGAAATGACCAGGTATTCTGTTCATTTTTGTGTCTGTTTTCCTCTTTGGTACAATCTGCTCTGCAGACATTGACACGTTCCTGCAGCATACTCCATCTAAAACAGGCAAAGCATAACAGCCAAGGGCATGTATTGACAGCACAGGCAAGAGATGGGCTGTAGCGTGTACTGTGTGAACTTAGTGATTGACTACAGTGGTTTCTAAGTAGTGCGCAGTGCGGTGCTCACACTTTGTGTGTGAATTGGGGGTAGGAGTCAACAAGGACAGCATTTTTAGAAACTTGGGTTTTTAGTGTGTAATTGTAACCCTGACTGTAGATGTCCCACCAAAATATGAGTCCTGGAGATGCGGTCCTTGAAACCTCTGACTCTGCAAACACAAATCATTGCACCAACTTTATTTTTATGTAATGATCAGTGAAGAGATAGTGTTTTTTTTTTTGCCTAAATCTCATAAGAACCAACTCAAGGACTAAAGCAGCTGATTGAAAGTTGCAACAAAAAGGCTCTTTATTCAAGCAAAAAGTTTTACAGAAAACCACAGATCAGTTCGGGCAAAAGGAGAAAAAAGCCAACTAGACAAAATTTCAGCAGCACTGGAAAGAAGAGAGCCTGGTGCTTAAGTAAAACTGTTTTTCTAAAAAAACATGACCAAAGGAACTCAATAGAAATACCTCAGATACAAACTCTGACCTCAGGAAACACATGAAAAACTGAGGCACAGTGGGAAACAATGAGGGCGGGGACAACAATCACAAAGGCAGGAAGCCTAGCAGGGCAGGAAGTGAAGTTTTCTGAGAATAACTACAAAATAAAACAGGACAAGAAAAACAAAAGACAAGGCTAAACGGATAATTATGAAAACACAAATGACGAGACATAAAAGTATCAAAAGGAAACTCAGGACCCGTGCTAAGTGAGTTAGCATGGGGATCTAGTCAGGTTAAAGGTGGGACCAGCTTTATAAAAAGTAAAATCTCTGAGTTTAAAATCAACAAACTAGATCTTTTTTCTTTAAAGTTTCTGAGCAATACTCTCCTCAGGTGATAGCAGGAGACCTATGTTGTGATTTTGCAGCACGAGACCCCCCCTCAGAGGTGGTTACAGACACAGGATGGGGTGAAGATGGTGTTGATGTGAAGTGCTGAAGCCAGCAGAGCAGAAGAGTGCTGTGTGTGTGTGTGTGTGTGTGTGTGTGTGTGTGTGTGTGTGTGTGTGTGTGTGTGTGTGTGTGTGTGTGTGTGATCCTGCTGTGTGTTTACAAACCTAAAATCTCCTCTGCAACCCCAAAATCACACACTGGGAAACCAATATTCTGTCATTTCAGGCTGCTGTGTGGACCTGGTCACATGTGTACACTCTTTCCACAAAAACATGATCAAACACTACCCCCAAATGTTGAACTGCTCCTTTAAATTAAAGTTGTTCTGTAAATTTATATCCATACATTTTGGCTCATCCTGTTTTCACAATGCTGCCTCTCCTCTTTCTCTCATTGTGTGTCCAACTTCCTTCAACTCACACCCTCCTACAGACACACACTGACACACTTGCACACACTCCTCTGAGGTGTTTCCAGGGTGTGAATGGGATTGGTGCCACGGGGGGGCCAGAGGAGATGCACGGTCTGTTGGTGGATGTATGAAGAGAGGAGGTTGGCTGCTGTGAAGACTGAGGGAGTGTTGCTGTGTGTGTAGAGAGGGTGTCGGGTGGGAACATGATGGATGGAGGAGAGACAGAGATGAGGCTACAGAGAAGGAGGAAGAGGAGGAGTAGGAGGAGGAGGAGGAGGATTAGAGATAGGGATCTAACCTGATTCTGATTCTGTACCATAAAAATCCCCCAAGGTTTAAGAAGAGTGAGGAGCAGAGGAGTAATGAGGAGAGGATGGATGAAGGAAGAATTAAGTAGTGTGAAGGGAGGAGTCGCAGAAAAAATCACGGCCATGGCTCCGAGCAAGATTAAGAACAACTCGACAAACTAAATTGAAATAAAACATCTGAAACTTCATCATTCATGCTGCAAAACAACATTTACTGCCATCTTAATGCTCGTCTCAAAGCCTCGAACTCTACGTGTCCTTATACTAATTAAAGGGCTATTTCGTCCACTCCACCTGTCCAATTGTTTCTAGATTAGCTTGGAGGACTTCACAGAGAGGGTATTCTACGTTTAAAAGATTCTAAATGTGGATATAAAGTAACAACGCTGGATTTTCAGACTTACCGCGCAAATTTTCATACCTCAGAAATCCCTGGCTCCGTCTGAAAAACAGTGGTATGAACAAACTTTTAAAGGGCAGGAACTTAAGCGAAAAGAAAGGTACATACACCCTGTTTTCTAGGGCTGAGAAGAAATGCTTTTTTTGCGATTTGATTCTATCTGATTCGATTTAAATATCTTCGATATTTACAGTTTTTATGATTTTTAGTTTGCTTTTATAACACCAGAACATGTGAAAAAGTTAAATGATGATGTTATACCAGGAGCCATATTTTCCCATTAAATGCACATCACATGAGACAGAGAGAAACATTTCACCCTCTTCTGGAGAAAAGTGGTAACTCTTTCCAATCCATTTTATAAACAAAGACTGAAATAAAGAATTTGAATTTGAAAAAAAAAATCCAGATTTTGATATTGTCAAACAAAAAATCCTAATATATCGATTTTCGATTTTTTTTCTCCCACCCCTAGTGTTTTTGCTACTGAAGAGGGGACTGAATTCTGAATGTTTTTGAGGGCCCTTTAGTACACTTTTAGCTCCCTGAAGGGGGCACTTGAGGTCCCATTTTGCTTCCAAGTGAGCACTTCAGAATCAGAATACTTTATTGATCCCCGACGGGAAATTTCAGTTTAGTTACATCCCTTCCAAGACATATAAGAAAACAAACATGGAGAAACAGAATTGGGAAGAAAAAAAAAGGGACAAAAAAGGGACTCGCTGACATTGGCAAACCCCGGAAATTCCAAACAGCTCATTTTAGGTCAGGATTTTACATTCACAAGCACTACTAAGTACAGGTTTTGTCATTGAATATCACATTTTGTGGGCTGGGAGGAAAGACAAAGACCCACAAATTTAACTAAAAGACTTAATAAAGTGATTTTTGCATAATATGGGACCTTTGAGTCGGTCAATGTTACAAATTGGGCTCTAACAGGCCTCAAACACCAAGGCCTTTCCATAGCTCCACCTCCAACAGGCTTCCAGAGCGCTGACCAATCATTGGAAAATGTGAGTCTTAAAGAGACAGCAGCTCAAATGTAGCGTTCCAGACGTAGGCTGCATAAGGGATTTTGGAAACACCAGTGTGGAAAAAAAAAAGAGATTTGTTTGAGCTGCTGGTTATGAACAGTTACTGGGACACCAGAGGGACAAAATACGGCTTAAAAATGGCCCATTACCCCCTCTTTGACCTGGAGTTTCCAATAAAGCAGCTGCCAACCTCTGGTTTTACAAAACCTCTTAAGGAACCACTCTGTCCTCATGTTTATTGATGCATAATCCCCCAGCAGTCTGCATCATTTTGCAGCACAGATGGGTTTCATGTGAGATATATTTTTACTTTCTTCACTCTTTCTTTGTGTTTTCTGTCGGGCCACTTTTTGGATTTAGCTCTTGGACCGTTTTAGTAAGATGTGGCTTCACTGCTTTCTTTCAATCATGTAAATTGACACTTGATTTCTGCACTTGTGACCTCCTCCTTCCTGCTCACCCACTGTGACAGATTTCCTGTGCTTTTGTTGTGATCTTAAGATATTTTGCACCAGTTATAATCAGATCAGTCTCACTGTTTTGCTTTGGTTCCCCAAAGAAGAGTGACAGTCGCGCCCCTCTCTATGCATGTACGACCCAGGCTGTGACTTCTTATTGTTGAATCAGCAGGAGGATTTGATGCGTTGATCTTTTTCTTACTCCTGTGTAGAAAAACTGATGTATGTGCTGTCAGAGCTGTAGCAAAGGGAGGGGGGCGACTGTATGTGAGGGAAGGATGCTGTGAGAGAAAAGGGTGAAGGACAGCGTGTCAGCTCATGTAAAAGATATATCAAAGTGTGGACGGAGAACAGATGTGTCCGGAGGAAGACGGTCCTTGGCGCTGAGCAATATCCGTCTCCCACTGGGTGTCATTACTGACACTGAGCCTGCAGTCAGTGGCTTTAAAGACTCCACAGGGCCACACACTGCTACACAGCTCACAACAATAACGACAAAAGTATGAAAAACATGATTTCTGTTTCCTTTCACTGGCTGTCGGCGAGCCTCCGTCCTGCGGCCCTTCACTGCTCTGACGGGCACAGGGGCTGCATCGCTGAATAAAGATGTGCTCGGCTTTCAAGGCAACAGCTAAATGAAATCTTTTCATGTATTTATGATTTTTCACTTTCAAATGAGACGAGAAGTCCAGAAGAATGCATTCAGCTATGTGAGGCTGCACTGGAGGCTGTGATTAAAGTGTCTGAAAGGATCCAAACTGGAGGGAAGGCGACAGTTTGGTGCATCAGTGCCTCATTTTTGTGTCAGAAATGCTCAGTAACATCCATGAAAACAAACATATGATCTTGTGCTGCACACGTTGCCTCATATTCTGTGGAATACAACAGCTTTTCAAGTCATACAAAGAGGTTAACCACCAAAAAAAATGAATTTCTACCTGAATAAGATCATTTAGATGGAAGGTAAACAACGTCCAGATTTGTGTGAAATCGGTGAGTGGACAGACAGTGACATAAACTTGTATACAGCAGAAACCCCTTCAAACCAAAGACCAGCACACAGACTACTGAGTCTGAGACCTGGTCATTATAAAAGGTCCACAAAATTAGGTTCAGACCATAGACTGTAAAAAAAAAAAAGACGTCATCTTGTTCAGCTTGAAGTCAGGTCGCCACAAAAACTGCTCCCCCTGGTGGCTGGCTGCAGTATAGGTAAAAAAAAAAATCTAGCTCTCCAGTCATTCCAGATGAGCTGTGGTTAAAACATTAATACACCTCGTAGAAATGTTAACAAGTTTCATTTTTGTTAGTTACAAGAGGAAAAAAACAAGGTTTCACGTCATGTTTAACGATGATTGACAGCTGGAGTTCTCATGTATTTTTTTCGGGGATTGTAAAATATGTCGGGAGGTAGAGTCAAGAAGAGATTCTACTCTCTTAAGGAAAAAAAAATGTATCATTTTTGTCACCCAGCTCCACTCTGATTTTCCCAGAATCCCTCACACTCTCTACTGCACAGACTCTGGCTGCACAACTGCTACCAATGGTGGCCACAGTGACAGGGAAATTTTGGCTTCAAAACCGTACAATGGTATTTGTTGAAGCCACGCTGTCCACTATATATACAGTCTATATTTCAGAAAAATAATGATTTAGTATTTTAGGGTTGATATCTGAGTTAATATGATTGACAGTGAGCATGAAATCTGTTTCTGTTTATCATCATTTGAACTTCCGCTAATGATTTACTCTCCCATATTGAGTCCTAATAGTCATTTTTGGTCATAACATCAGCTGCAAACCAACATTTTTTATCAAGTCCCCAAATTAACACAATCTTGATTTGTGACACCATAGTTAAGAAGCTAATCCTGGACCAAAATTCAGTGTTCAGAAGTGTGATGTGTTAATCTCAAGTGTACAATACAAATACCTAAAGGCCTATATAATGAAGTACATAAGGATACTAGGCAGGTAGTGTTGGTTCAAACAGTAACTTTGCTAAAGTAGACTCCTTATAAATTATCCTGTGTTTTAAAGCTTTGCAGCCAGTGAATCGTGAAAAGAAATACTTTTTACTTTTACTCATGTTGTTTTTTTACATAGGCATTTTACGTCTACCCAAGTAAGGAATCGGTGTACTTTTGCCATCTATGGTCCTGAAGCCCACTTCAGAAACAACTGGTCTCATCCAGGGAGTCGCCAAACACTGATCAACACCATAGGCTTTAATAAAAGATGGATGTAGTCTCCCAAATGTCACCTGTCTGTTTCTGAAATGGAAAATGAAGAAAATCGGCTATTGCAGCCATATTGGAAGTGGCAAGGGCTTCGCCTACAGCTATAGGGTGTTCATCAGTCATGTGACCTGAGCTGTGCCTCTGATTGGGCAAGTTTGCGATCATAATATCCTCTGAACCCCTGAGTTAGAAAAAAAATTCACCCTCCATACAGTGTGTGCTTCTCTCCTTTCTCCTTTGAATTTTTTTATTTTTTTTGGCTTGGTGTGTATGTGACTTCTGGTACTTCCAGAGTCAGCCTCAAGCGGACTCTCGAGAAAAAGCAGATTTTAGCACTCCAGCATCATCTCGTTTTCTCAGACCGGATTACCACTTCATCAACATAAACTTTTATCCATGCTGATTTTGGCACCCCCTGTGGACAAGACAGTACATCTCTTAACTTTGAAGATAATGTCCCGTACAGTCTTTAAAAGGCATGAATCTCCACCTTAATTTGAGGGGCTGTAATCTCTACTTTTAACTTGTATGACAAAAACCTGTGATTTCTGTTACTTCTGCTCTGTTTCCTCCTGAAAACTTTTTGTTCTGCAGTTATTTGTTAACACTTTTAAGTCTCAGGAAAATGCTAGCCTCAGTTCAGAAGCTGTGCAGGCAACAGGTTGTTGTTTGAGGTATTGTGTCACTTCATTTGGAGAACTTATTGACTTAAAAGCTCTCACACTGGGTGTAGCCTAGGCAGCTTTTTACAGATCAAACAGATAGCCCAGAAATAAATTCTGCAGAGGCAGAGATGATGCAGAAGTGAAAGACAGAAAGGAAAGTGTGAGGTGCTGATTTTCTCCCTTTGCTCACACCGTTAGATAAATTTTGCCTTGTTAACTATACATACGGGGGAGAATGTGAGAGTAAACAACAATGCAAGCTGAGCAGCGTGCCTCATTAAATCTGCACAAATCATACGCTGTGTGTGCATGTGTGTGCATGTGTGTGTGTGTGTGTGTGTTTATAGGCGGGTATATAATGCGAGTGTGTGTGGGTGTTAAAGAGAGGATGAGGGGAGGTGGCTGCTGCTGGCTGGATCTGAAACACCGCCTGTCTGCTTACACAACACATGCTCTATAATTGGACTCAGAGGAACCAGAAGATCCGCCTGCAGGAAGGATTATGCTGATATATGGCATATATTGGTGTCCTAACCGTCATATCTCAAATCTAACTGTGTTGTAGGCGTGTATTTGGCACACAGTGTAGAATGAAGGCAGTCAAGGAAGACAGTCTTACGTGGAGATACGTCACAGAGCAGAGTGTTGAGTCAGAGGGAATCTGGGTTTCCTGACACACATCAGACTGTGAAACATGTCTACATCAAACCCTCCGACAGACACAGTTAACAGATGACTTCATCAACAACAGCTGATTTATCACAGGAATCTGATTAAGAGGAATTCAATCCCTCAGTTCGTTGGAAATACACCAACATCTCAAAACTTGTGTGAAGATATGTTCAGGGTCTTTCAAGTCCACATGATGTTGGTTTGCTAAATTATTCATTAGTCTCCCTTGAGTTTGCATCCAATTTAGCACCCCTTTTGCTTTAAGCTGCATCTTCAAATTCTTTGCTAATCTTGTCCTTATCATCATGTGCAAAGCTGTAAATCCTCAAAGAGTGCATATTCATGACCACGAGCACGGTTTTAAAAGAAAACATACTGCACATGAAGACAAAACTGCAGTAAATGAACTGCAAACACATAAACAGAAAAAATGCCAAAACAGAAACTCAATGCTGCAAACCAAAACATGACAACAGAAGTGCTCCAGGCCTGCAGGGGGCGCGAGAGGAACCATCAATAACAATTTTTGCTAGGAGAAGGAGCAAGTGAAGGAGAAGAAGCAACAAACTTTTTATTGCACCATATCATGATGTAAAGCTACTGCTTTTTTTCCCTGTGTGTCTTCATGGTTGAATTTTTTACACACGTGATCAGCTGTTAGCCTGTAGGAAGTCGTTGCGAATTAGAGCCAGGGCGAAAGAGGTGAAGATGATGTGTTGGTGCCGCTGTGTGAGCTAAGAAGAGAAGATACCGACTTGTCCTTTCATCCATAGTTATGAGGAATTTAAGAGCTATCTCCAGTGAGATGGACGAGCTAACGATGCTAATCAAGCACAAAAGGGGATCCCAGAGGGCAGAGTAACATCATGCTATTCACAGACATGGCTATTAGAGCTAACACCAGACACCAATGCCACATTGGAAGGATTTCACCTTCTGCGGGCAGACAGGACAGGGGGAGAGAGACTGAACAGATGGGTGAAGAAGGCCAGCTCAGTCCTGGACCCTGTGGACCCTCTGGAGGTGGAGGCTAACAGGAGACTGATGGCCAAGCTGTCGTCTCTGACGACAACATCACCCACCACTTTCAAAAGACTTGCATATTTCTTGCTCTTAAATAGTCCTGTATCAACTTTTTTTTTCTATTTATTACATTCTGAGCTGCAAGGTGGTGCAGTGGTTAGCGCTACTGCCTCACAGCAAGAGGGTCACTAGATTGAATCCTGACTGGAGGCCAGTCAAAAATGTATCCCGCCTCTCACCCAAAGGCAGCCTCTCCTCATTGTGGGGGTAGTAAAAAAATATTTTAATATATTTCATCTTACAACTTTGCAAAAAACACAATTGTCAAAGAAAAACGTTGTCTAAAAGACAAATAACTATGCTAAAACTACAGCTTTTAACTTTAAACCAGCCAAACAGCTAGCGGTACTCTTCTCTGACTGCGTGCTAAAGTGCATGTTACCAACAGTGCTCAATGAGCCTGATGAAACACTTTTCCAATCCAAAGTTGTGATCTTTGTAGGTTAGAATAAAGATTAACTGCGGTAAAACAAACAGTTTGACTCCCCCTACTGGCCTGGATGACCTCTAATATCGCATCTGGATTCTTTTACGTGTCTGCATCTTTTGAATTTGTGTTGTTAAATTTCCGTAGGACACTTACTGTCTATCAATCTTTATTTTTAAAGCATGTTATATATTTTCATAATTGATGTAGCTCAACATTTATCTAGTCTAGGGTTGATGTACATTTATCTGGCAGATAGAAGGATGGCTTCTGTCTCCAGCTTGTGTCTGGGGTCTCTTTGACCCTGTGTAAACTTTCACCCAGTCTCTTAGCTCCATGCTTTGATTCAACACTCACACTCTCTGATAGCACATCTCTCTGAAAACTGACACCAGCTGTGGGTTGAGAAAGTGGTGTGAGTAATGTTTTTTGGCCTATTTATGTTGGGTGTTGGGTTTAACTTAACCTTTGAATAGGCGTAGCAATGATTTTTATAAAATTGTATTGCTCCCAGATATTGGGGCTCATTCTTTTGGGACCAGTGCTGTAAACTTTACCTGTGATCAGAATAAATGCTGACCTGAGAAATAGCTCCTCCTGTGCTACTAATCTAATCTCTTTAAAAAGATGATCTCGTGGTTCAGACATTTTTGGTCCTAACTTTTATGCATAATATTTTTACTTTTGCATGTCTCCATGACTCTGGATTGCTTCATAACGTCAAACAGGTTGTTAAGTCTCAAACTGAAAAAATATAAACCCGTTGATTTTTAACAATCAGAAATATCACTTTACTTCCTGTCTCTGGGAAACTTAAAACAAAGCTGCTTCTGTTGCTTGCTGTAATTCATTCCCTTTAATATCTGCCCTGTAGAAACAGTTAAAGGCTTTAAAAAGTAACTGAAGAGAAATAAACCATCTTGTTTGCTTTTGTTGGTCAAAAAGAAGAATAATTTCAGCCTGTTTTACTGTCGGTGAATAATTTAACAGAAGAGCACACAGAATGATTAATAGACTGAAAACAAGAAGAAGACATGTCTTTTAATTTGAAACACCAAATGTAATCTTGTCAAAGCTTTCTAAAGAGAGGGTTGTTAGTGATTTTTCCCAACATGAGGTCTCCAAGTTAAAGGTGCTTGAATAGAAAGGTTTTCCAAACAAAGATGAACTGTCCGACCTCTTGAATATTTAGATATTCTCTGGTACAAGGGATTCAAAACCTGCAGGTGCACTAATAAGATCTCTAAATCTTCAGAAACCTCCACAGAAAAATGCAGGATCATTACCCAAACCTGAGTTTCCATGAGGTCTGCAGTTTCAGATTTGATAACTAGACATAAATATTCAATTTAAAACAGAAATATCCTCATTGAATTTCTGAAGCAGACACAAACAAAAGCTCCACTCGATTCAAATCTGTCCAACACAGCTGCTTTATTATGAACAAATTAGAGAGTGTGTCCTTGTCTCATCCGTGTCCTCGTCTAATGATGTGATAATAATGTTGGAGAGTTTTCATCCACTCAGAGCTGAACTCAGCAGCTGTTTGATGTCTGAGCTGCTTGCTCTCCATCACAGCCGGCAGTTCACTTCAAATCCAGCTCCTGAGGTTGTTTTTGTCATTTCGTTTGTGTAAGCCTGAATGTTTCTGTGTGTGTATCTGTGAGTGTGTGTGTGTTCTCTATTCATGCTTTGTTTTTGGATGCAAAGTGTTGCCGTAAAGGAGGGAGCAGATCATTTGAGCTCATTATGAAGCTGAGACGAGCCGTCTGTGAGGCTGTCGTTACAGAAGAGGTAATGAGAGGAGAGTTTGTCCTCCGCAGACTCTGGAGGAGTTAGAGATGACACAAGTGTCTCACCTTGAAACACAAACACTTAAGGGAGATGTATGCAGGCGTTTTTAAAGTAAAAAACTCATCAGCAGAATAAATGTCTGGGCCTGAAAGCACGAAAAACAGTATAAAACTGTCTTCAAAAACACTTCTCTCGAGTGTTTTCTGCACATTGCTGAATTAGTTTTGAGATATTTTACTTTTTATTTTCTGTCCTTTTTGAAGTTTTGTTTTAATTACCCAAACCATAGACTGTATATCATGTAAGTAGTCTCTGTAACATCACCCATTTTTTCCTAATACAGCGTTTTGAAGCCTATCGTTGATGGCATCATAGTGGAAATGCTAAATTCAATGTAGCTTTGTTGAAGTTACGATGAAGTAAAGAGGGCGATCAGTTTTTTCTCTTGCAGCTACAGGGTTCACACCTGTCAGTCAAGTCAGTTTTATGGGCATAACTCATCGACTGTATAAAACATGGACGTAGCCTCTGCGACGTCACCCGTCTGTTCCTGACACTTGAAATGAAGCCAATCCACGAGCGCAGCCACATTTGATATGACGCTGGTTGCGAGTTTCCTTTGAACTGCTACAGGGCACTCATCAGTCAGGTGACCTGAGCTGTGTCTCTGATTGGACAATCAAACAATCCTAATAAGTGGTTTGTGTGCCGATAGTGAAATCAGCGTTTTAGATCAAAGCCGATTTTTGAACAAGGCTGTAAAAATGTTTTTAATGCCGTATGAGACTGTTTTTTTGGCTGGGTGTGTACATGACTTCTAGTCTTTCTGCAGCCAGCCTCAAGTGGATTCTTGATTAACAGCAACATTTAGCACTTCCGCATAGGCCTTATTTTTACTGACAATGACGATACTGATGTTGCCCCGTGGCATGACTTGTCGATTTGATCAAAAACAACAATAAACAAACAAACAAACAAACAAAAAAAAACACAGAAACAAAAAAACAATTCATACATGTGTGATAGTGACACAGTGACAGTGTTTTCCTCTGAGTGCTGTAAAACAGTGGGAAACATATGGTGGTTTGGCTTTGGTTGTTTGAGTATCACCAGCTCACGGCTTCAGACTTTTGAAAAACAGTTACATGTTTCCAGTTACAGTAAACATTGTGGTGATGACACTTCACAATGAAAACATAACCAGACATGACAGTGTGAGGAGCCAATAATCAGTAAACAAATCGGCGTGGGAAGACTTCTTCTGGTTAAGGAAAGCATGAATTTCATGTAAACTTCTTGAAAACTAATTTGGTGACCCATAAAAAAATCTCTGGCGATCCACCTTTGGGTCAGGACCCAGATTTTGGGAATGATTGTTCTAAACACAGAAAGACTTAGGTGGGAGACGTTTTGGTTTTTGATGGGCCTCAAACCATTATTTAATATCCCAATCCAAACTGCTGAAATCCTTGTGATTGCCTCTTACAAGGACTGTGATGCATTGCAGCAACAGTCTGGCTGTACTTTCAGTACTACAGACAGTGATCTCTCCAGTGTTGTTTAGGCAGTTTAAAGAAGGAGCCTGATGGCTTCTTCATCAAAATCTTTCTTTGAGTTTTGATCCTAAGCTACTGGTAATGATGATTTCAAAAGCAAGAAACTGAATCGTAAATAAGACGTCTACAGAAACACATCTGGTAGTCAGTCAATCAGTTAGTGAATGCTGCAGGGGTTTGAAGGCGTGTTGGAGTTTCTCTGGTTGAAGACTTTCTCTAATATCTCAGCAGGTGTTTGGTGTTTGACGGCTAATTGAAACCAGCTTCTTTAATAACTCTGAAGCAGCGCTGAATCTGCTGCCCCGCTCTGTTTGGACTAAATTCACTCCTTATTGAAGATGCGTCTGTGAGGATTGTGTGTTTGTGCGTTTAAGCATGAAGATCAATTGGATGCCTGAGAGTGTTGATGACCGGCCGGTCGATAGTGGCAGGTTCAGGAGCTGAGGTCTCAGCAGCTTTAGGAGCTCCTGTCAGCTCTGATCAGTGTGATGGAGCAGAACACAGGCGAACAGGGCAGCAGCGTCCCACAAGGGTTACTACAGTACCAGAAAAACCAATAACTGTCTCTGCCAAGTCTCAGCCCCTGAATATCTCCCAGGGAAACTTCAAGCCCCAGTTTGGTTTGTCTTTGTTATCTGCTCCAGTTAATTATTTATACGCAGTTTGTCTTCTTCCTTCTGTGTTGGATCATTGGATTCTCTCTGTGTGGCTTCTCTCGCTCCCAGTGGTGGTCGTTTGGACCTTTGAAGATTTTGTGATCAGGTGTTGGAGCTACAAAACACACATTTAACTTAGAGATGAAACAGTAAAGATCCCTCAGGTCAGCGTCACCCACAGCCGAGTAGATTTTTGTGTCAGTTGGAAGGAAACACTCTCGGTCATGGAGAGTTCAATGACGCTTTTCATTAGCATCTGCAACAGGAAGAGTGTGCATCACATCCAGCATGCGTCGCACGCTCATCAGTCAAAGCTCGTGTTCACGGGCAGCACTGCCGAGTGTGTCAGCTCCAGCTCTGTATCAGAAAAGGTAAATTACCAGGTCTGTGTCTGAAGGCGCTTCCAACATGAGTCAAGAGTAACTCAAAAGATTAGGGCTGGACAGGAATCATGAACAGCTTATTTTCATCATTTACTAAAACGAAACTTCTTTGAAGATTAACAACCAGACATAAATCGACTAAAGAACTCCTCAAAAAACATGTGTTGGAAGAAAATGAGTGTGGGAAAGACCTAAATGAGAAGGCGTTTACTTATTTTACTCTGCCTTTGATTCATGGTTGACTTTTCAATTCTCTTTGTATTTATTGTAGGAAATGGTTTGGGCTTTTATTTTAAAGGATGTGTTAGCTATTTGAGGACAGGAAATGGGATAAAAAATCTTTGTTCATACTGGATTACTCGATGAGACTAATTTAACAACCATCAATAGCATGTTGCTAAAGGAATTAGATCAAACCAACAGTTTTTATCATCTTTGGATGAAGTCTCAGATTTGAAGACAAATGATCGCAGCAAGGAGACGCTATGCTCTGCGTGTCCTGACCCACAAGATGCTAGCAACAGCGTGGCTAAACAGAAGACTGAGGATCAGGTATGAACCAAAGACGGTTAGGTAACGGTGGCTTTATAGGCCCAAAAGGCACATGTATCCTGTAGTTAGTTGGGATGGACCTTGGTTTGTATTCAGACCTGCACCGGAGAACCATGAACCGCACCAGAGTTCGTTTGGAAGCGGACCGAGACCACCTCAAAAAGTGGGTCTCGGTCTGGTTGTTTGGTCCGCACCAGGGTTCGTTTGTGTCTATTCACACCTGCATGAAAAGCCCGCACCAGCATGGGGAACGAACCCTGGTCCGTTTAAAGTGGACCAAACAGTCCAGGTCTGAATATGCCCTTTCACGATCTACAGTGGGTATAAAAAGTCTAAGAGGCTATGGTTGAAAATCAGCTGACTTGGCTAAACCGGCATATTTACAGAAACGTTTATTAATATGCATTGTCTCTGTATTTTAAAATATAAAATAATGTAGTTGCATAAGTGCGCACACCCTAAACTTATACTTTAAGAAAGCTGCTCGATTTTATTTTTACAGCACTCAGTCTTTTTGAGTAGGAGTCTGCCAGTGTGGCACATCTTAACCTCAAAGGTCAAAGGTATCTTTATCGTCCTCACAGGGAAATTAGTTTGCAGCTAGAGACAGATAAATACATAACCAAGACAAACAAAAACATTAAACAAATCTTCCACATCAAATGAAAAGTATATCAGGAAACATGAAGCCCAACAGAGATTCTCCAGCAATGTGAGAAGAGAGGAGAAGATGATAAAAAAGGCAAAAGAGATTTAAAAAAAAGAGATATAAACTAAAAAGTGCAGTACATAGCAGGTATGAATGAATCCTGATGCCTTTTAGTCTTCACCACAGGCAGTCTGCACCGTCTGCCTGAAAGCAGGAGACTAAATTCTGCATGGAGGGGATGATCCAGGCTCTACAGGATAGAAGTTGCCTTTCTGAACATTTGCCTGCTTTAGAGGTCGCTCAGCTGGACTTGGTTCCTCCCCACAATCTTGCTCGCCATTCTAACCAGAATACCAAGTCTGTTTTTATTGATTGGGGCCAGATTACCATACCAGGCAACCGATTCAATAAAACTTTTATAAAGCAGAGTCATCATCTCAGAGGATATATTAAAAGAATGCAGTTTTCTAAGGAAATACAACCTCCGATGGACCTTTTTTGAGGTAGCACCTAGGGCTGCAATGACAAATCAATAAAAAATGGAAGTAAAAGCGCCAATGTTTTTCCATAATCGATGCACTGTGCTGTGCCATTACTGTATTAGTTTCTCTTCATTTATTCATTTTATTTGTCTTCTCTCCTTTTGTCTGATTATTTAACAGTTGGCAACTAGCTGAAGATGCATTACCCCCACCTACTGGACTGGAGTGTAGACTACCTGGGCTGGGGGGCTGTATGCGTCACATGTAAACAGATCAGCGTGGCGGAGGAGGAGCCGAGCCGGCAGGTAAGAGAAACAAGTAAACATGAGTACATGCGAGTAATGGCAGAGTATGGGAGCATTTCATGCTGAGTAAAAGCACACAGCGTGTTAACTGCCAAAAAATGACCTCACATGGCACGGCAGTATGACTGCAATGATCCAGTACTTAAAACCCTCATTGATGACGAGCCAGGAGCTCAACAGCGAGGTGAGGAGCTACAAAATCCCACATACACTCCTTTAACATGTTATGAAATCCATGGTACGTCTTTTAGGACTCATTTAGTCTTTTTATTAAATCGTCACCCCGTTTGAAAACCACGACGTTAGCATTAGCGTTAGCTGCTACAGATAGTGGTAGGGCAGAGGGGGTGAACTGTTTGACCTGCAGGTGAAAAGATTGAGGACACATTTTTTATTTATTTGCCTTTTTGGTCCACAGAGTTCTCAATCTGATGACATAACAAACTGTTGATTCTTTAACTGATAATACATTCATGTCGTTTGTTCTACTTTATAAATGTAGCATCTGGTCAGTTTATACTATGTTCAAATTTGTTGTTTCTTTGTATATATCTTTAAACAAACAGTCCTTAACGAAAACTACAGTCCATGTTTGGGTCTTGCAAATATTTCTATTATGCATCCTCATACTTTTTTTTCCAGATTTATCGATTAATCATAAATATAATCGTCAGAATAATCAATTACTAAAATAATCGTTAGTTGCAGCTCAAGTAGCAACAACATGCTGCTCAAAGGACAATTCATGAGAAGCACAGAGCCCAGACATTTGTAGCTGTTCACTATCCCTATGCCAGCACTCTTTAAAACGGTTGGTCCAAGCATAGGTTGAATCCTCCTAAAATCAATAATCATGTCCTCTGTTTGCAAGAGATTAAGCTGGAGAAAGGAGGCCAGAGACCTGGCAATATTTGACCACTGTTCGTCGCCAAAACGCTCCAAATCTATCAGATTTAGGGGGTATTTCCCTCTTCATGCCAATACTAACAGGTATTTGAAATGTTCCCATTTTTTTTTCTTACATTTTTTAAGCCCCAGAGCATGATGCCATACACCGCCATGCTTCACTGTAGGACTTCTGTTCCTTTGCTGATGTGCAGGGCTGTTCTTTGGAATTATGGCAAAAATGTTCAACATACATTTCATAAGACCAGAACATTTTTCCCACAATACGTTTGGGAGAAATTAAACTTGTTTCTGCCAATTGTAGCCGGGGTTGGAAGTTTTTCTTTGTAAGAAAAGGCTTCCTTAAAAAAAGCCCATACCAATGAAGAAGACATCACATGGACTACACAGCCAGTTCTTGCTTCAAGAAATTCTTGCAGCCCCTTTACTGTTGCTGCCAGCCTCTTAGCGGCCTCCCTGACCAGGTTTCTTCTTTTCATTGGCTTTGGAGGGACGTCCTCTTCTGGGTAATGTAGTCACGGTTGCTGTGCCATATTTGCTTCAGAAGTTCTCTGCCATGGTACTATGGCTTTTAGCCAGGAGCCACTAACTAGCAGTTCCTAAATCTGGCTTCCCTTTAGAGGAGCTGTAATGTCGTCCACTTTTTTAAGAAAGGTCTTTGACATACACTAACTACTTCCTATGCATGTCTTGTGAAGCATGTTCATTGGATTCACATTTAGACCCAAACAGAAGTGGGGTAAAGTTTACTCCAGCTTCTTGTTCTTGTGCTGGAATATTCAACAGTAAACACCTAGAGCTGCACTGGCACAGAGGAAGACAAAAACTCAACTTTCTACCAAACTCTGAACATGAACACAAACAAGTTTCCAAAAACCCTGAACAAAGTATTGGCTTTACCTCCAGGGAGGGGAAGTTTACTTTGTAAAGCCTGTATTTACTGGAAGATGATCACAGTCAGCTCTCAGCTTGGTTTTCATCTGCTGGTCCAAAAAAATCAAGTCAAGTCAGAGTTTTCCTCTGCTGCCAACACACCAGGAGCGGTATCAGCAGAAGTTTATCTAATCTGGAGCGCTGTCTGTGTACTAACCTGGCAGAGTGAAGCAGCACTCATGTAGCTCTGTGAAGAGTTTTAGACAATCTGTCTCTGTCTCTGTTTATTCACATGGTAACATGTTAGCTGGCCAATCAGAGAGCCCCTGAAGAGCAGAGGAGCTCTGTCTTTACTTAGTGACAGCAGAGAAAACACACACACACACACACACACACACACACACACACACACACACACACACACACACACACACACACACACACACACACACACACACACACACACTGCTCTGACCTTGAAGGATGTGTGAAGTCTTTACTCTCCTCCTGAGCTCATGTGTTGCTGTGAATTCAGGGGGAAGACATCCTGACCTGCGTGAGAGGATCTATTTTGGGTTTCACTGGAGAAAAAGAGGCTAAAGGTGTAATCATTTTGGCACAAAAATGCTGTTTTTGACTCAATGGGAGACTGACTGACTACACTAAATCCAATTACAGTGAAGCAACGGTAACCAAACATGGCAGCAGGATGGGGTCTCTGAATGCTTCAGGGTTCATGGTGAAGTTGTAAGAACTACTCTTTCCAACAAATGCTGTGTTCACTCTACATCATGCTGTATTTTCTGAACTAAAATGTGACCAAACCACGAAATCCCAAATAGCAAAACTGCTATATCCAGGAGACAGCAGGAGACATAAGCCTTGTTTCCACCACACAGTTTGTCTCAGTACGACATTTTGTGGTGTTTCCTTTGACTAAAACTGGGACAGGTCCCCAAATTACCAACCTGTACCGTCCCACTTTTTGGCACTCTTGTGTTGGGGTGAAAGACAAACTGATCTGACCCCAGAAGGTGAAGCTACAAACACTGCAATCCACTGATTGGTCACTTCCCGTGCAGCAGCAGTAATAAAGAACAACACATAACATCTGTGAAGATAACTTTCTATTTGTTTGGAAAATAGCGTCACTAGCGTCAATAGCTCTCTTTGTGCACTGTGTCAGGTTTTCCTTCTTTGTTGATTTCATTAGCAGGGCACACCCACAGACTGTATATAGAATGGACAGCCTGGCTCTGTCAATTACTATTGTACGGTTTTGAAGCCCAAAATTTCCCTGTCACTCCGGCAGCCAGAGTCTGTGCAGTAAAGACTGTGAGGGATTCTGGGAGAATCTTAGTGGAGCAGGGTGACAAAAATAATATGTATTTTTTTCTTTCGAGAGTCTAATCACTTCTTAACCCTACCTCCTGACTTATTTTACAATGCCCCAAAAAAATACACAAGAACGGCAGCTGTCAATCATCGTTAAACGTGATGTGAAACCTAATTTTTAACCTCTTATAACTAATGAAAACAAAACTTTTCAGAAAAAAAGAAGACTTGAATACAAGGCAGCCAAATGATATCTTCAAATCACCGAAACAATTGGATGTGAGAAACATTTCTACGAGGTGTATCAATTTTTTAAAGTTTGACCACAGCCCATCTGGAATGACTGGAGAGACAGATTCTTTGACCTATACTGCAGCCAGCCACCAGGGGGAGCTGTTTTTTGTGGTGACCTCACTTTGATCCGAGCAAGATGACGTCCATTTTTTTTGCAGTCTATGGGTAAGAAGCGCAAACAGGATCAGGATTCACCGATCCGACCTGTACCAAACTGTACTGATCCATACCAGACCACTTGGTGGAAGAGGGGGTATGTTAATCCAACACAAGGTCTAAACAGCGTGAGCTGAAACCAGGATGATCAGGAATGTCTGAAAGGTTTGGAAGATAGGGAAGTGTAAACAGTGAGATGAGATAAAAGAAACGACAGAAAAGTCATAGTTTACAAAGTGGATGTGGTTCCTCTTTGGCTTTCTGAATCTGCCTCAAGTGGTCAGTGGAGGAACTGCATATTTTGACATTCTCTTTTGGCTTTTTTCATCCACACAGTATTTTCAAACATCTGCCATACGTTCCCTTGCAAATGATTAAAATTTTATCTCGTACTTTGTCCAATTCTTATTTTTAATATCTGATCTTAATGATTTTAAATGACTTTAATGACAAACTACAACCCACCTCTTAGCCCAAACTCTGTGCTCTTGTTGGTCAGGGTTAGAGAAGTCACTGTGGGATCAAATACCCAGCAAGGAGAGGAAAATATTCATGTTTCTTCAGCTTCTAAAAGTTGTCAGGAAGCATCAGCAATACCAGTCTGGTACCACCTTAATGACGTATATAGAAAATATAAAAAAAAACCTTTGATTAAGTGTGAAAAGTTCAGACATGAGATGTTTTTCTTTGACACTCTTGGTTAAACCTCAGAGTCAGAGAAATAAGGAGATGTTTGTGTTTCTCCTCTGTGTACAGACTGTTTGTGGATATTCATTATCACTTCCAGCTTGTGGGAATGATTCAAACTGTCATTCACACCGTCCTCTGAGACGTCTGTCAGAGAAATACTTTTTGGGATGGAGGGTTAGTACTCACAGGGGACGGGAGAGTCTTTCTCTGTTGATGTTTGGATGTTTCCAGCGACTGTTTGTGGATTTAAAGGCTGTGCACAGAGGGATCTGAAGAGCAAACACCTGCTTAAAGAGTTTTTAGACTGAGGCGTGTTGTTGACTCTCATTTCCTAACAGCCCAGGAGTAAACATTACTCTTTTATAAACCTTCTCTTTATGAACAGCCCCATTTTTAAAACCTCGATTAGTTTAAATCCCTCAGCACATCACTGCAGATGTTAGTTGTGTTTAAGCTAAGCTGATAAAAGTCTGACTGCGCGTTCGACTCTTTCTCTGAAGTTTCCACTGCAGGTGTGAATTCTGAAAATACTCTCCACCCTCTTGTCGGTTACATGCTTTGTGAAAATGCATCAGTGTGGAGAATGTGTTAAATATTGTGCCAGGACGGCTCGGTATAAATAGTTCTTAATACCCAGGGTTCTCGTCACACTGCGGTTATTTATTCTTCCTGAAGGAGCAGCTGCTGCAGACGGTGTCGCACTGACTGCAATAACGCTTGAACATCTGAGCGCCCCTGAATTACTTAAACAAAAACAGGTTTAACCTCTTGAGACCCGAGGTTTTGTATGGTGTGCATGTTTTAATTCACCATGCTATTTGGGAGAAGTGAGACCTAATGAGAATAAAAACTAAACTAGGTCTTTGTATGAAAGTTTATCTGTTTTATGAGTTCTCTATAAGTTGTTTCTTAGTAGTGTTATTGTAGTTAAATACATTGTTTTTTTCACTAAAATGGGTGTAATTTTGTGATTTCAACAAAAGATGGTGTGGGCAGTGTCCCTAAATGTGGCTAATCGGTCAAAATTTGAAGTATCATGGGTCTGAGAGGCAGAAATGTAATGTCCACATGCGTAGACACATGGTCTTAAATAGTTTAAGTGATGAGGCTTTAAGCTAACATGAACATGGTGGGGGGTGAAAAGGAGAGTCAGTTTAAAGTCTCATATCCTCTAAACCTTAAACCTGTTGATTCCTGGTCTGGCTCGGTTCGTTATGTCAGTTTGTTGTTGTAGTATAGATAAATACCATCTGGTTTTCGCACGGTTTTATTTTGAAAGTCAAAGGATTTGGTAGATTCTGTGCAGGACTTCCTGTCCAGCTTGATCAGCACTATGGTAAATTGATTCGTCACAGCCCTGGCATCCAGACAAATTAGGAGGCTTGTGTATCTGCTGCAACTTAAAGATGCTATGAGGAGGATCTGTTTTAAGCGCACTCTATCACCACCTTGTGGCCCGGAGTCTCCGCACACTGTCGTAAATTACTTTTAGCGAGGCGTGTGTTTGTTTTGGAATTGAATGGAGATCTGATCGAAACAAGTTTTCTTTGTTCAAGGTAACTTTTTACTGAATACAACGCGCCCAGGTAAGGTATTTATCAGTACAGTTACGGAGTGCTACGGTTTGAAATGTGCCACCAAGCAAACGTAGCAGCTGGCTATTTGTTAGCCCGGTGCTCCGATGTATCTGTAGGCTAAGGTAACAAGTAAACACTGTCAGTTTGTAAGTAGTTATGTAGCTGTTTATATTTAGCACAGCTGGCAGCCTGGTGCTCTAAGACAAGTCCATAATGTGTAATGCTAGTAAATCCTGGTTAGCTAAGTGTGGATTATGATCAGGCATATATCTAGAAGGTAGACTTTTTCAAGAACACTTACAAACTTCTCACAGCCCCTTTAAAGTTAACACATTTTAAATGTCAGATACACTCATTGTCTCATCAGCCTGTCTTTGTCAGGTTTTTAACTGTCAGTGAATTATATCAACTTGTCACCAGTCTGTCCTCATCATGGAAAAATGGGTTGTTTATTAACTATTATTTTCATGGTTTTTGTAAACCAAATTATTACTGCTCTCGGAATAAATGCTGGATGCAAACTTGACTTCAAAATAAATCAAACTTTCTTTCTTAGAATTCAACACTGTCAGGATGAGAGCGCCCAGCCCGGCCAATCACGGGGAGGCAAACCTTCATCTGAAAAAACATAATCCAGGCCTTGATAAGGGGCATAACTGTAGATTACAGCTGGTCTTTATTTAAGGATTTATGTTAAATGTGTATGAAAGTCTGTTCAGCTGTCGAAGGCTTCTTCATAATCCTGAATAGATAACATTGTCAGATGTTGCATTTTGACTCTATTATTCTCTTATAATCCCATTATGTCCTATCTCTCTGGTGGCAGGGGCTTTAGCATCTCTGACTGATGAAATTTAGTGTGGTCCACCCTTAACCCGCCCTGTTTCACACCATTTTACATGCATATCATCCTCTTTTATGACGCTGTCAGCAGGCCGCTGCAGACGGTCTGAGACAGACTCCAGGCCATGAAACCCTAATGACATCCTCATCTCCTTAAATCCATCATCCCCGACCTCTGCTATCGTGAGAGCGGCTCTCGGCCTACGAAGGGATAAAGTTTCTGCCGCCTCACGTCTCCTCCGGCGCAGACTGAGCAGGTAGGAATAGCACCAGACAGGCTGTCAAGGAACCCCAGGGAAATATCATGATCCAACCTGTACGCAGAGAAGTCTGGGAGATGAAACAGAGATGGAGCGAAAGATGAGACGTGAGGAGCAGGAGGAGAGGGGGAAATGGCATCCAGGGAGGAGAGGAGGAGAGGGGAGGTGTCAGAGGATGAAAAGAGGGAGAGAGGGAGGGATAAGAGGAGGAGGAGGAGAGGTGAACGCTGATGGCGGAGCAGAGAAATTGCATTTTGATGGAGGCAAATTGAATCAGCTCTGCAATGGAGGCCTCAGGGCAGAGAGAGACAGATTGAGACAGCCGTGTCAGCACCGAGAGATTACCGCCACCTGTGTGTGTGTGTGTGTGTGTGTGTGTGTGTGTGTGTGTGTGTGTGTGTGTGTGTGTGTGTGTGTGTGTGTGTGTGTGAGATGTGATGATTGCCTGCCGTCACCGTCTGCAAGTCTCACACGAGGATATTTGTGCTCACTCTGTGACCGTCACACGGCTCGTCTTTGGAGTAAATAAAGACACACACACACACACACACACACACACACACACACACACACACACACACACACACACACACACACACACTACAGTATTGTGTGGTTTTCAGGTGAAACGGTGTATTAACAGGATTAAGGATAAAGAAGTCAAAGTCACATTAAAGAGTCATGGATGCCTGATCGCTGCACCCTGTGTCACATTTCTCCTCGAGTGGAGCACTGAGGGATGTGTCCCTAAAATCACTTCCTGTTTTACACACTGATCGTCACATCACTTTGGACAAAAACATCTGCTAAATGAAACTGTAGAACTGTAGACTTCAATGGAAACCTATCTGACCCGGTGTCGTGACGGAACGGAGCCAGACTGGATATGCAGTTGGTGTGTTTCAGCTGTGAAGCTTTTAGCTAAAGATTTTAATTACCAATATCCAAATTTTTGAGCCATAGAGTGGACAGTCTGGCGCCGTCATTTCCCATTGTACTGTTCTGAAGCCAAAATTTCCCCGTCACAGGCGCAGCCAGAGTCTGCGCAGTGGAAACTGTGAAGGTTTCTGGGAGAATCTGAGAGGAGCTGGGTGACAAAAATAATAATTATTTTTTTTCTTTTAAGAGTCTAATCACTTCTTGACTCTACCTCTCGACAAATTTCAAAATCCCCGAAAAAAATACACAAGAACGGCAGCTGTCAATCATCATTAAACGTGACGTAAAGCCTTGTTTTTAACCTCTTATAACTACTAAAAACGAAACTTTGCAGAAAAATGGGGACTTGAACACAGGGCGGTCAAATGATATGTTCAAATCACCACAACAATTGGATGTGAGACACCTTTTTTTCGAGGTGTATTAATTTTTTAAAGTTTGATGACAGCCCATCTAGAATGACTGGGGAGTCAGAGTTTATGACCTATACTGCAGCCAGCCACCAGGGGGAGCAGTTTTTGTGGAGACCTCACTTGAGCTGAGCGAAATGACGTCCATTTTTTTTACAGTCTATGATCATAACATGTGAGATTTACCGGAAAATACTAGTAGAGGAGAACGTTGGGAAAGAGGGATAAAATACAGTGGTTTTCCCAGCAATGGCGCGTTGTGCAAGGCTTTGCTTATGCAGCTCAACAATTCGACCACGTTTTAAGAGAGAACGTTTTTTTGCCTCTGCCATCAGGAGGTCATGACAGAGTGAATACCTGAATGGAAGTTACATTGAATCCACATTTTTGAGCAGATTTTGTTTTTTAAAGGCTGTGGATGTAAAATTTTGATCAGCTGATGAACAGAATATTTTACTTTGATTGTTGTTTGCAAAATTATTTTTTTACACATTTTTTTTTTTGTCTCACCTCCTTTTCTTCTTTTTGCATTTGGGAACTCAACTGAGAACCTCCTGAAGATCCAATAGTGCAAAATATAAATTTGTGCTATGACACATCTCAGTTCAGGGATTACAAAAAATTCAAAGTCCCAAGTCGATTATGAGCCTTTAGTTTTTACAACACAGTTCGACAGGGCTTGATTTTATGATCACTCCAGATTTTATTCTGTAGCATTTGTTGTTTATCTTGGAGGATGCCATCTTGTAAGAGTAAAAGTTGCACAGCTCCTGCAGTCAGCATCTTTTGTCCTCCCACAGACTGAATGTGACAAACAATTTCAGCTCTCTAACCTGCAGTGAGTGTGTGTGCGAGTGTGTGTGTGTGTGTGTGAGCTGAATCTGTGGCTCTGATTTCAGAACATGCCCTGCACTTCATCTGTTATTTCCTCCTGTAATCGCTTCCATGGCAGAAGCAGGGACATCGGTTTAGGTCTGTTTTATTTTTACCCTCACACAGAGATCTGCAGCTTTTAGTGCTGTTTTTCTCAAAGATCAGGAAATGTCAGCAACAGATGTCCTCCATCAGTGCATTAGCTCTAATGGGAAAAGTGGATTGAAGCTATGAGGCTTTCATAAAGTGTTTGTTCTACCTGAGATAAGTATAGACACAGAAGCACCTGAGGCTGATGCTTCATACCAGGCTGACGCAACAGTTTCTCTTCTTCTTACACAAAAACTACCTCTGAATAGACTGGATATATACCTTGGCTGATGCAATTTTTATAATTATAGAATTAAAAAAAAAACTCTAAGGAAAATATGTTAGGAAAACAGAGAAGAAAATGATCTTAATTATGAAAATCAGGTCAGCTTTAATCCACACGGTGTGCGTCTAATCCTACCTGAGAGGAGTGACTCATGTCTGACACAAACTCTGCACCACTGATCCAAAAACCTCTCCTGTAATACTGAGTAATACTATTTCTCCTACCTCTGCAAAAAGAAGACATCTGCTGCAAAAAGCACAGAGACGGTGGAAGCTTTAAATGTTAGAGGTAGAGAAGGTAAACTGAGTTCAAGTGGAAAAGTTTAGGTGGAGACAGCTGAGGAAGCTTCAGTAAGGAAAAAAAAAACTTTTGGATGTGAAATCTCAGAGAGAGCAGATCTATGCAGACTAAACTGAGAAGAGGAGGGTAAATGTTGCTTTAAACAGTCGACTTCTGATCACAACAAAACATCTTGGGTACTGAAGAAATGGAGGATGCATACATATGTGATGGAGAACAATGTTAAGCGATGCCTACAGTTGTTTAAAGCTGAGATGGATAAGTAAAAACTGACAGAAGAAGAAGAAAGGGTTAAAAGGGAGGCATCAGACCCACTGACTGCATACAGATCACACAGTGCGTCTTCATTTCATGCTCCTCATTATAAAATGTGAAGCCAAAAGGTCACTCCTATGGCTGCTGACATTTCACTGGCGTTTGCAGAAACTTGCCTGGCAGAGATGGTAACCAAAACATGCGTCTGACTTCACAATGAAACATCGAAACCCTGACTTGTTCAGAAGCTTTATTTTAAACAGAGCTGTCAATATTTCAGTTATCTCTTTAATATCATATTAAAAATAAACAAAACACATTTCAGACTTTATATGGATGCTGGGACACAAATTGGATTTATAAGAACTGACTCTAAAGACAAAAACATGTTTGACATCAATACTACTTCCATGGCAACAGTATAGTTTTATATAACAGTTTGGCCCAAGTTGCGATCAAAATGCAGACTTCAAAAACCAAAATCTAATGAACAAAAGAGGCAAGAAGTCAAATGAAATGCCTTTTCTGCAGTCTGCAATAAGAAAAAAATGACAAAAATAGAGCTGCAACAAGAATCACACAAAAAAAGTGCACTAAAAACACCAATACGTAAGTAAAAAAGCATATTATATTATTACAAGTATTTCTTTCTCATTTTTTTGGCTGTTTATTTTTGATCATTGGCATTTGTTGTGGACAGGAAGGAAAGAATCAAAAGCCCTGTTTCCATGTGGTTCAGTTCAGTTTGTCTTGGTACTGCACAGATTTTGTGTGGTTTCCTTTTATCCCCTTCCCACCGGTGCTGGTGCCAGTACTTAGTACTTAGTTGGTTTTAAGCTCATTCTTTCTAAGGCCCCGTTTACACAACAACGTTTCATCTGAAAACACTAAAAGTCAGTGAAAACGCAATGAAAAAAATCTGTGTTTACATGGAAACGCTGATGGACTGAAAACACTGTAGTAAGCATGCCAGGCCTGCAGGTGGTGCTATTACTGTCTTGTCCAGAAGCAGCTTTTGGGAGATCTCCACTGAAGTAGAGTTGAGCCGATCATCCGGTGTATTAGGGAATACTAAGAGCAGAAGTGGAGCAACAAATGCTCAGTTTGTTAAAAGACAGTCAGCAGATTGAGCAGCAAACGCACAACAAGGTAGTTCATGGTACTGTTGTCCTGTAGTATGCGCTCGTGCAAAGCGGAGTGTGACGTCAGTGTTTCCACTGAACACGCCTGCTTACTGTTTACACGGCAACGGTGTTGGCAGCGTTTCAGAAAAATCCCACTCAGGAGGCTGTTTTCAAAAGTTTGCGTTGTTGGTCGGCTGAAACGCTGTTTCCGTGTAAACGCGAGGCTGAAACGCAACAAAACTTTTGTGTTTCACCCTAAAATCTTTGTCGTGTAAACGGCCCCTGAGAACAGGTTTGCTTTTCCATCAGAGAAAAGAGCCAATTTGGAGCCACGTCATTGTATCACCATAAAACATCAGGATGTCACTGCATATGTAGCTGTTCCAGGGGAAAGCAGCGTCAGCTCTGGTTGCTTGATGCAAGGGACAGCAACAAAGTTGGCGCTGGTAGAGTTTAGAAATAAAGAAATATATATTATCCCGTTTCCACCAAGCAGTTCGGTATGGATCATTAAGGTCTGTTATGGGTGGGGATGGGTACCCTTCACATTTAAAATGATAGGCTACCGATACCTGGTACCTGGCAATCAGTACCGGTACTCAACCGTACCAATTTTCAGTACTTTTTTTCAGTACCAATTTGTTTAATAATAAAGTATAATTTTTTTTTCAACTAAACATATTTATTCTTCATTATATAACCTTGCAATGTTGTGTTCATGTCCAGCAAGGAAAATCCCATACTCTTCCACTCCCTCACAGTCAGAGGGATGCTTTCAGGTACCTAAACATGGTATCTTTTGATTTAACATGAATCTTTACCCGGTTACTTTTGACAGAATTCAATTGGTACCTTTTAAAAGTACCCAGTTCGGTATCCCTAGGTATGGTTACCAGCCTGCTTTCCTTTTGACAGCTGACCGTGCCCTTTTTGGAAGGGGGCGTGTAAGCTGGATGCCTCATTAGCTAAGTAAGAGCGGGCTTGCATTGCAGCACAACACAGTGTACCCCCCTAATAAATAGAACCAAAAAAAAAAAACAAGAAAACAAGACACAGAAAACAAAGAGGAATGATAGAAGATACCCAGCAATTTGCCTTCTTTGTGATTGTCATGTAGCTCTTTGTTACAAGGACAGGGTTATGTGTTGTTCTTCATTACCACTGCCACACAGGAAGGGACGATTTTCTGGACCAATCAATGAACTACTGTGTTTCTAGCTCCACCTTCTGGGGTTGGGTCAGTATGTCGGGCACCTCAACAGAAGGGTACCAAAGAATGGGACAGAACAGGTCAGTAATTTGGGAACCAGTACCGGGATTATTCAAAACAAACACAACTAAATACGCACCATACCAAGACGAACCAAATTAAGCCTCTTTTTTTTCAAACCCATCACAATCTGTTGTTTTAAACATTTCATATATCATCCAAAGTTTTGGGAAGTGGAGTTTCAAATAGAGTCAACAGAGGACCTGTCAAGAGGAGAGCATTCACAACATCCTTGCACATTACCTGAGCAGTTCAGTGTAAATGATTTTAACCCTGGCAGGAAATTGAGATTCAGGCAGAGGTCAGCTGCTTGAAAAACTGATGTGGAACTGGCTCAAACTGCAGGACGCAGGAAAGAGCGGCCTGTGAGAGCTCATCTGAGGCAAACTGAAGGAGTAGTAAAGTCTGCCAGCTCTTACACAGGACCCTTGGTAATAGACCCTGACTCTGTGACACCTGTCCAGAGTGTTTGAAGCAGCACCAGCTGTTATCGCTGAGGTTCCAGCTGCCAGAGCTAAAAGCTGCTGAAGGTGGTCCTTTAAGGCTCCGGCATGCCAGGTTCAAGAGCAGGGCAAAGCAGGCTGCATCAACTTAGCCTCCGGGCTGTTTGTGCAAACTCTGAAATCTTCACATCAGTAAGTTTATGTGTCAAGTGACGCCAAAATAACATTTAGCAAAACTGTTTATCTCATGCAGGAGAACTAAGGGTGCTGTATTTCACCTTTCAACTCCAAAGTTTGACATCATTCGCACATTTTTATCATCCCACCAGATGTCTGGGTCTCGTCATCACCATCTAACTGTCAACTTTCTCAGCTTTACTTGTGAAATCCGAGCGTGCAGGGTGATAAAAACATGAGACGTCTTCTTTGCGAGGAACTTGAGTTATTGTTTCTGATTGTGACTCATCTACATAACAGCTCTGTCTGCGTTTATCATCACAAACAACAACAGGCGATGGGTTTGTTCTTCCTGCAGTGTGACTGAGCCCACTGTGCTGCTATATTTAGTTTTCCAGCCTGCTCCATAAAAACAGTCCTAATGATGAAACTAGGGCAGCCCACAGTGACAGAGCCCCTCGCAACCTGAAGCAACGCTCCGTGAAGCCCTTGATGTTAATAATAACAGCCTCGAGATCCTGCAAGAAATTATTTTTACCACAACATTCTGCTGCAGAAGATCAACCGAGCGTGCCTAAATCTGTTTTCTGCAAATAGAAGTCAGCAAAACATTCAATTCTGTCGTAATTGAGGTTTGAAGATGTGCAGGATGATTTATGGCTGCAGGAAGGAGACTGGTTAGTATGCAAACGCAGCACCAAAGGGTCTGGGTTTAAGTATGAGGCATGCCAAGCTGCCATCTGTGTTTGGGAAATTAAGGAATAAAATATGAGATGTGGATCCAAGATAGGAAAAAAAGCAATTTAAGATATTAAAACCGCTCAATAAATGGGTGGGTAAAGATAATCATCAAAAATTAAATACAACAAATCAGCACTCTGTCTTATGTTAACATACTCAAATATTTGAAGAATTCAGGGAAGCAGATTTTCCTCCACAGAGGTCGAAGACGGAGAGCATCATCATCCGTGGATCTCTGTGATGAATTATTAACCAGAGGGAGATCTGCGTCTCTTTAATGAAAGCAGCAGGTTACATCACTGCCCCGGAGGAATACTCAATCATTTTACTCATCAGCTTCTCCTCACACTCTCATTTACAGCCATCACCGCCGAGACACGTGTGTGTGTCAGACCCAAAGACACAGAGAGCGGCTGCACAGAGATTAGTTTAAAGCAAGACTGAAACTTTGAATCATTCTCAAAAGATAAAGAAGCTGTACAGCTCTTCCTCTGAGTCATTTTTAGATGGAGCTTGGCTGATTAAATCTTTACAGTGATTGAAATGAGGTGCTCCATGTATCACTTAAATACCTTTAAATGTATTATTCTGACTCCATACTTCTCTCACGCCCTTCTGCGTCAATCGGTTGATAGGAAAGTGAGCAGGAGGCGTCCTGGTTCTCAGATGGATTTAAATTAATTAAGAATAAGTCAAAAATGTGCAGTTACAGAGTCTCTGGGTTCAGTTACACTTCCCTAACAACAAAATCTGCTGCATCAGTTCATGAAATCTGACACACCTACATGTCCCTCGAACTTGATGTACAGGGCCGGCCCATGGCATAGGCAGTATAGGCTAATGCTAGGGGCGCCGGCAATCATGGGGGCAGTGCGGCTATCTTTTTTGTATAAAAGAATTTCCTGACTTAAATTACAAATTAATGTCAATAATGTAATGTTACAAAAGAATCCTGCAGAGCATGACAATAACCTAAAAAAGGCTCTGTTTTCCTGCACTCGGCTTGATCCTGAAGGGCGCATGATCACAACATCAACAAAGCTCCTCACCTGCTCATAGGGCTGGACAATTAATTGGATTTTAATCGTGATTTCAATTTTGCCATCTGACAATCATAAAAACAATATAATCGGAGAAAAACAATTAATATGCCACACAGTGTAGATGTATGTGAGTTCCTGTGCTTCATAGCTCTTCTGTGTTCCATGTGCAGCCACAGCGAGTGTGTGTGACTTATGTGTATCAATTATACTGTATGTGCTACTTGCTGGTTCTTTAAAGTTGTGTTTAAATCAGTACTGAAGTTTTTGAATAAATGAATAATTGTGTATATTAATTGTGATTTCAATATCACTTATAATAATCAGGATTCTTATTTCTACCATAATCGCCCAGCCCTACCTGCTCATTTGTGGATAAGATGGACAGGCAGTTTATGCTGCTTAAATGATACTGACCAACAGTACGCTTACTAACAGGTATCATGTCAAAAAATCTAAAGCAGGGGTGTCAAACTGATCCAGTAAAGGGCCACTGTGGCTGCAGGTTTTCTTTCCAACCAAGCAAAAACACACCTGACGCAAATTATTCAATCAATCACCTGGATTGTCTTTTCATGTTTCATTTGTTGGATCAGGTGTGTTCTTGCTTGGTTGGAATGAAAACCTGCACCCACAGTGGCCCTTTACTGGATCAGTTTGACACCCCTGATCTAAAGCCTACAAGAGCCCAGGGGTGAAAGAGAGGAAGAGAGGAGGAGGAGGAATGCTAAAAAGACGAAGGTATGTGCGTAATGTTATTTAGAAATTTTACTCAATTATGCTAGTTTGTTATCAGTTGGTAGTCACGTTTGACTGTGTAAGTCCTAACTTCTAATAAAGCTAATGTCAGTGATTTTCACTACTTTTTAATCAGGTAAACAAACATTTTTATACATGTAGATAAAATAACCAGGTATAGAATTTGTCAGGGGCAGAAGAAGGAAACCAACATAGGGACAGTCAAAATGTTCACAAGTCTTTAATCAAGGGTATACTCTGTACATGTGAAGACAAAACAGCAAGGCTAAGCAAAAAATCCGACAGGCAAAAATCAGGAAACCAGGTTCGGGCAAAGGGTCAAAAACACAAAGATCAAATAGCAAAAGCAGGCTGGATGTATCGACTAGTGAGTAGTGATAATCTGGCAGAGAAGTGAGGGAACCCCAGAGCTAAAGAAGGAAAGGGGAGTGAACTAAACAAGACACAGGTGCAACACATTAGGGAGGGGCCAGGTGATCACCGGTGAGGAAAAGCAGGTAGACAGGAACTGAAAAAGATGAGAAGCAAGGATTAGCAACATGCAAAAACAAAAAGACATAAATAAATCTAAATAAACTTGACAGATACTGACAGAATTACAGTTTTTCTTTTGTGAGGCAAGCATCATTAGAGTTGATGAGTCTTATCAACATTGTTGTGCACTTAGTAAGCTAACATTCGGCTGATTTCAAATACAAATATTGTAATAAATAGTTTGAAGCACACTTGCCCTGCTGCTCTGATGAAGAGAACACATACCTAGGAACCTCTGGAATTAAGCTTTTCAAAGTAAATAGGGACATAGGGACAAATAATTTGTTTTTATTTTTATTTTTTGATAAGTTAAAATATATTTATATATATCAAAAGTGCACAATAAAACTAACAACTGTCAGAGTTAGAGTATATTTTACAGTTAACTGTTGACTCTTCCTGGTTCATTCATGTTGTCTGAACAGGACCTGATGCATATTAGCTGTAGTATTAAACCGCAGCAAGTTGTGCGGCTCCAAATCTCTAGCCAGACCCTTCTCCTCTGTTGTGCCCAAATGGTAGAATGAATTACCTAATTCAATACGATCCACAGAGTCCCTTTCTACTTTTAAGAGATGTCTGAAGACTCATCTGTTCAGGGAACACTTAATCTGACCCTTCTCCTCTTTTTCCTCAGGGCTAGAATGAGTCAGGAGGTCTCAGACCCAGCTCTTAGTGAATTTTCAGCCTAATTACTGAATGTTGTTGAAGGCTGAAGTGCATTGTTGCAGCAAGTAATTGTGGTTTGTTGGCTAGATGTACGTCACTTTGGACAAAAGGGTCTGCTAAATGAAACTGTAGAACTGTAGGACTTGCTCAACGAAAGATTTTCTTGACTTGAGCATCAGCTGCCTTCAGGATAACTGATACCTTAAAAAAGGCTGGAGGACTCGCCCATCCCTATTTTTATATTTATTTCAAGGTGACCTATAGCATCTGCAAGGTTTCCTGTAAAGGTTAATGAGGTGTCAGATGGATTCACAGAGCATATTTATAAAAGGGAGGAGTCCTTATGGTTTATAAAAACCAGAACCCGTTGTGTCAACTTGTAATTAATCTCAGGAGGGCTGAGCTCTACTTTCAGCAGCCAGGCAGGCGCAGTTTGATCACACACCAGCTCTGTGTTTGAGGTTTGTCAGAAAATATGTCTGAAATCAAGTGTTAGCTCTCCTTTCCAAATTCTTCACAAGGTTTCTGTCTGTCAATCATCCTCTCATGCTCTGATCGTCTCCCAAATTAAAGAAAACACCTCTCATCATATCTCTTAATCATCTCATCCATGCATCCCTCCAACTCTCCTCCATCTGTCTCTCTGGGTGGCACGCTGCAGTAATAAAACGTAATGTCAGGGAGGATGAAGATGTCATGTAGCAGGCTTATCGTCGTATCCATTCCCACAGATAAAATGCTGCTTTGTTATTAACAAGGTTGCCTAGAGCTGCCTACACACCACGTCACCTTCCATCTGAAGACAAGTCTTAATTCTAACACTGAGGGAAATAAAAACCAACTCTGCTGTTTGCCTCCAAGAGGAAGTATTCCCTTATCTGCTGCTGGTTGTTTTCCTCTCTTAAATTGGTATTCTAGAGATGACATTTCAAAGGCTTTTGGACTAGCAGTTGCATTTGCAGCAGATGCTTTTCTTGCTAATTAATGCCAACAAAGACAACTCTGACATTCCTTCACCAAGAGCAACAGAAACACGGGCTCCTTCTTTCCCACACTGACATAGGCGATGTTCATCTCTCTGCTCGGCACATTTACACCGGCTATAGGTTAATGAGCTAATCCCGAGTGGACGCAAGGATGGACGGTGATGAAAAGGCAGAAAAGGAAGTGAAGGACTGACAGTGAGGGGAGAAAATGGCAGGAGGGAAAGAGGAAATGAAGGGGGACATCGAGACCAATTTGCAGTCTTCTCCCATCATTAAGTGATAGCTGGGGTGGGTCGTTAGCCGAGCCTGTCCTGCTCCGGTCTCATGGTGCCGGATCAGAACACCTGCTGGAGGTGGCAGATGGCAGAATAAAGGGGCCCAGAAATAGACCTCCACCAGGGGAACAGTGTGGTGAAGGATTCAGCTCCTGGCCTATTTTCTTGAAGAGGAAGAGATGTGTGGAGATTTTTCAAAGCTGAGTAATAAAAATATTGTCTCTTATTTGTAAATCTTACCGGGATGTGTTGGAATGATATAACCTGTCAGCTTTTTTAGATAAATCAGCCCACGCAGTTGTTGTAGATGCAGATAACAGGCTGTTTCAGGTCTGATAAACAGGGATTTGATGAAATGATAGAATGTGATCAAGAAAACGCAGGTTCATTAAAAATCCTCTGGCATCATTAAACCCTGGCAGATGGCGCAGTGTTTATGTGAGTATGTACGTGGTGATGGAGCTGCCTGTTCGAAACCCTTTGGGATTACAGCATTCGAGCTCAACATAAATGGGTTTTGTTTGGTTTATTGATTATTTCTGTCCATTGAAAGTGCGTATAGGAGGCTGCCATCTTTGTTTTATTAGTCAACCAATCATTTGCTGTATTTGGACTAAATGACCCCAGAAGACCTCTTGGCCTTAATCCCCACACTGAAATACTTATATTTGCCTTTTCATTGGCCCTGGGGCTCCCCATGTGGACAAAAAGATTACTGCAATGTATTTTGTTGTTGTTGTTGTTGTTGTTGTTGGGGGTGGTGGAGTTTTTTTTTTTTTACATCTTGGGGGTATTGTTAAGCTATTTCTGACACGCGTAGAGTCATTTATGATGACATGAAGGCCAACAATCCAAAAAGTTACTGGATTTTTGACATTTTTTTTTTTGACATAAATTACTATTGTTTGTTTTTTTTAAATCTGTTTTTTTCAGCTGTTAAATCAGGCTTTATTTCCACTTTTCCCAGTTCAAGTAAAACCAATCCAGGGTGTCAAATGTTTTAGATATTGTTTTACTTCATGTTTTTATTCAATGTACACTACCGCTCAAAGTTCGACAAACAATGAACATTCAGTGACAGGTGCTATGTATCACATTAGGAGACATTTCACAGGATGCTTTTGATGATATTTGGAGACACAAAGATCAGAGATAATCTAGAAGTCACCAAGAGGCTCTAAAGTCTATATTGGTGGGATCTATGAATAATTTTACTTTTGAGAAGGTCGTTAAAAAGGTTCAGACTAAATTCACAGCTCCCAGAGCAAACCTGATAAACAGCATCTGGTTAGCATCAGCATCTCAGACAACAAGACAGGAATCAGCATTGTTCATGACAAAAATGTAACCTCCTTTTTACCATCTTTATCAAGAGTGTGTCTCTGTTAGTTTGGAGCTACAGTATTTACAATTTGCCAACCTTTGTTATCTCAGCTACAACAGATAAGCTAATGAATCTAAGCTTCAGAAGCTAATTTTCGTTTAACTAGAGCCCTTTGGACAATCATCACCGAAAACCAATAACAAGAACAAAACAGGCCAATGAACTCCCAACAAACAAAGAGACATGATGATCAGCGTAGCTCGGAGCTAACATTAGGCTAATTTTAGCTAACGTTACAGAAAATCCCAAAGCTTCCATCAGACTGCAGTGGTGGTTGAAGTGTTAAAGATAACTTTATATTTCTTTACAGAAAAGTCACAATATGCTGCCTCCAATGTGATGTCAGCTCACCTTAGAACAGATTAAGACATCCTTCATTTTGTTCACACAGATTTCATGTTGTGGTCCACCACACAACTTTATCCAAAGAAGACGCTTTTCTCTGTTGAGATGTGTCCTAGGAAATGGGCTAAAATGTACACCCTGTTGCCCACCCCCTAAGGATAACATTTAGGAATTGAGTTCTGTAAAAACTGTTTGACCATTTTTAAACTAAGAGTCTCAGAAAAACTCCATAAAACCAAACAAAAACTGACTTTCTGCAATGCATTTCAATAGACGTCCCAGCAGAGAATGTATGGGAATGGATATACGTACTGACTGGCTCATAGTGTTTCAGGGCGGGACTCAACTAGGGGTCAATGCTGCTCTGAAGTCCAGCATCCTGAAGTTGCCTCTTCACTACTGATGCTGACACTGGTGTTTTGGAAAAAAAAACAGTAAACAGCAGGGTAAGAGAGTTTAATTTTTCACAGTTTCTCACATTAAAAAGCCTTTCTTTTAAACCACAGCTGTGGACTAACGGGTCTCGAAAGAGGGTTCAATTTGATTCTGTAAACTTAAAACAGCGGCTGATGCTTCAAATACTGGACTAACCTGAAGAATGTGGTGTTCCCTTTTGTGTTCCTTTATGAACCTCTTAAGACCCAGCGGTCACATATGTGGACATCACATTTCTGCCTCTCAGACCCATGATACTTCATATTTTAAAACTTTGGCCTCTTATCCACATTTAGGGACACTGCCCGCATCATTTTTTGTGAAATCACAACATTACATCCATTTCAGTGAAAAAAAAAAAACCCAATATATTTTAGTAGAATAACACTACTAACAAACAACTAATAGAGAACTCATAACACAAATAATCAAACTCCCCGTACAATAGCAAGGTGAATTAAAAATTGCACACCAGACAAAAGCTCAGGTCTTAAGAGGTTAAGAAGAACACTTTTCATCTGTGCTACACAAGTGTTAAAGGTTTTCCAATAATCGGTGAGCCTTAGAAAATGATTGACTTGGATTAGCAGCCGTTGCAGGAGATCGATGCAGTGGACTGACAGTAGCTCATAACGGGCCTCTTTGCAAAGATGTACAAATCATTCTTTCAAAATGATCTCATCAAATTCTGATAGATTGTGAATTGCATCAAAAGACTTTTTTGGGGTGGTGTTGACATTTTTATGTTGCCCTGTATTTTCTTGCGTATTTATAATGTTGAAACTGTTTAGGACTTCATCTGACGTTCCCCTGGGCCTCCTGAAGAAAATATGTGGTGTCAGGGCCGACTTTGGTGAAGTCTCCTGAGTAAAGGGTCGCCCTCAGTTGAATATTTCTTGATGAAGTGTATTTGTGTATCTGAGGATTGTGATGTAGTGGTCCAGGACTCAGACTCACATCCTGATCTTCAGAACTTATGACTCAGCTTGGACTCGAGTACTGATGACTCAGATTTGAGCAGTGACGGCATCAGGGCTAAGAACATGGAGAGGAGGACTTGGATTAGATTTTTGATCAAGACAAATCCTTTATTTTGTTTTGTAGAAAGCTCAGCATTGACTCAGTTTAACAAAAGACTGTCCTGTGGAAACCCTTTGTCACCAACCTTGGCGCCACCATAGATGGTGGTTTTAAAGTCAAACAGATCAGCACAGTTGTTAAATGAGGCTTTCATCACCTTTGTCTTTTATAAGTTAAACCATTATTATCTTTTAAACACTTTGAGCATGCTTTTATTTCGTAACGCCTAGACTGCTGTAACACACTTTGTACCTGCATCTCAAATAACACACTTTCAGACTTTCAGTTACTCCAGAGCTCTGCGCCATGACTTTTAACTGGAACCCAAAAAACTAAACATATAACTCCAATGATTGCGTCTTTACAATAGCTTCCTCTTAATTTTAGAATTGATTTTAAGATTTTATTGTTTGTTTTAAAGTGTGGTGCCTAAGACGAGACTTAAAACCAAGGAGGAGAGGGTATTATCTATGGTCGGCCGTAAACTCTGGAAAACTCTGCCCCTTCATGCTCCCACAGTGGAGTGTTTCAAGTTTTAGGTACCAGTTCCTGTTTGAGTATATTTTCTTGGTGTTATTGGTTTTTGGTTTTATAATTGATTCTTTTTCTTTTTTTTTTTTTTTGATGTTTTGTGCAGCACTTGGGTTCAGACATTCAGTTTATAAAATGTGCTGTGTAAATAAAGTGGACTGAATTGGACTGGATTCGGTCAAGCCTCTCCAACACCTGTGAGGATATCCAGAGAGTGAAGTCAGAAGGTGCATCTGGCAAAGTGTTTAAAGCATATGTCCCATAAACGGAGGCAATTATCTCTATATCATCTGCATAAAGTGTGTTTACACGAGGAAGGACAAAGTGGTGATTTTGAAAAATATCCACATTTGTTAAAAGTTGTTGTGTTAAACTTCTGATCCAATCCTGACTTCTTCACAGACTGTTTCCTCTGAACTTCATTGCTTTTTTGCTTCTGTAGATAAACCAGCTTTCCCACCTCTGCTGAGTGTGGGCTTTTTCTATAAACTAACATTTCTCACATTTAAGCTATTTTTGAAAAACTGGGTCACAGAACGCCTAAAAACTGCCAGGGTAAGATGCTCCGTATTCAGTAGAGTTTTTAAAATCTGGTGCCCGAGGCATCGATTTAGAAACACCACACCACTTCTGATCTCTTTTACTGGCTGTAAACTTCACCGAGTCCCAGAATGACCCTAAAAGGGTTCATTGTTCATAAGAGGAGCTGAATCATCAACGGAGGTGAACTTCCTCTCTACAACAGAGTAAAGCAGTGTAATAAAAATCTGTACTTCTTGGAAACTGATACGTAACCTGAGCTGTCCCTATTTTTAACCCATCGTAATCCCAAAGTTAAAGCTTCATATTCCTCTGATTTCACACATTTTCTGTGTTTTTGTGGGTTTATGTTGACATCCCTTCATTTTAGCGTAAACAGTGCAGATCTGTACCGAGCTTTGGTGGCTTCTCCTTCCATCACCTCCCTCCTCTGGTCAGAGCAGACGCACAAAGCCAGCATGCCATTAGACCTGTTTAGCCTCATTGCATCGCCCTGCTTCCCACTCCTCTAATTCTATTCCCGCACCTTAGCCAAAACACAGAAAGAGCGCCAGTTTGCTGAGCAGCGTCCTGGCTGCTCGGAGGCATCAGAGCGCGGCAGCCTGCCAAACGCCGGCCAAGAAAAGCAAAGGCACAGGAGGGATTTAGTCAAGTGCTCATTTAAATATGAGCGAGCAACAGACTGTGGAATTTGAATGAGATTATAAAGGGAGACTAGCTAGGATGAATTTCAATTTCAGAGCATTACATGTACTCTCCCCCTCTCCCTGTGGCTCCCCCGCCTCACCTCCCTCCCTCCTTCCCAGAGGTGAGATAATGACTCCCAACAACAAGCAGGAGGGAGGAAGCTGGCAGCGCTGTCGCCACATAGCGAAACACCAACGGCTATTATGGCACAGCTGCTCCTCCCTCCCATTTATCGGGGAACACACACACCCACACACGCACACACACATATACACACCGTACCAACAGAGGATGATAGTCCAGCTTGTTTCATTGATGTGTTGAGTACTTTATTTTCCAGACATGGCTTTTTATATGTCAGAACGGATCACGCTGCTTTGATCACTAGAATAACCATACTTTGGATGCGCAGAAAGATGTCCGTTAAATCTGACATCTGTTTGGGATAAGAAATGTAAAGAAAGAGACAAAAACAGAGAAAGATGGAGGATTGAACAAAATCCGTTCTGGGGTGACTAAACCAGGATGGCGAGGGTATCACTTGAGTCTTTCATGTGGGAAACACAGCAACATGTGTACAAAGATAATCTTATTCTTTTTTACTAATCAGCTCAATCAGAAATCGTATGCCTTCTTTTTTTGTGCATGTTCAGATTTCCATAGCAGGGGGCCTGTGGACTGAAACATTTGAGAACCTGCTCTAGCACCATGAAGATGTTTTTGAGAAGTTTTTCTCTCTGAAGTTTGTGAAAAGGAGCGAAATCTGTAATATACCAAAAATCCCTTGATGTCCTGTGGACAGGAAATTTCTCAGGATGTAGACCACTATTCTTTGCACACTGTTTCCCAAAATGCACAGCACTGATGTTTTTTTTACCCATTCATGGAAGGGGACAAGTAGAGTGGCTGACAAGAGCCAAAAGTGCTGCAAAGGATGTACATAATGATAGAAACGCATCATATTTGGAAACACTGCACATTCAAAAGCAAATACAACAACTGAAATAAACTGCAAAGGAAATAAATGTTCTGTAATGAGGCAAAACAAGTGCATTAATATGGGAGCAAAAAAAAGAAACATTTTAACAGACACTGAATTTTAAATACTGAATTAAACTGAGTTGGAAAAATTAAATTAGAACATCCTGAATCTTTGTGTTGTTGAGTATTGAAACTTGAATTTTTGGACCCAAATTTTTATGGGATTTTTTGGGGATTTGAGGTTTTGATAGGTGAATTCAGGACAAATGAATTCAGATACGTAGTTTTCATGGCAAAATACATTCAATGCATTGAATTCAGTGGTGTTTTTGTTCCAGTATTTCTCTTTCTTGCTTTCATATATCAACACCAAACATGCAGCCAAGCATTAAAATGGAAGTCAAAAAGTAACCAGTAAAAACTGCAAACACAGAAAAGCTGCAAGTTCTGCCTGAGGGCCTCTGCATACCAACAATGATGCAAATAAATGGCATGAAATTGCAAAAACTATGGCGGCGTCATGTTCAATTTCCGCAGCTACTCTCCTCCAAACGGTCAGGTGTGTGCTCGTCGCAAGCGAAACTTTGGGAAAATCAACCCTGGTCCAAAAAAATAAGAGCCGCAATTTTGCTCAGGAAAATAATTTTGCTGTTGTGAAAGCTTGCATTGAAAATCAGAAGATTCAAAAAAATACCTAACGTGCAAAATATTCATGTGAAAAATCCCCATCTGGTGTGCAAAGGGCTTTATGCGTAAGTATTCCAGGCCTGTAGGGGGTGCTCTATGGTAGCTCATGAGAGGCAGACAGAGAAAGAGGCAAATGCACTTGAATCATCATGAGAATTAACCGTGACTGCTGATTGCTTGTTTATGAAGGATTTATTCTATGTGTTCTATCTCCTATAACCGAAGAGGTGGGGTTTATGGTCAATACTTTAGTCTGCCACCAGAGGGAGCCTGAAATTTCTCAGCTTCAAAATCAGGGGAAAAAAATGCGGCATACACTTGTCATGGTCTTCTTTTTGGGATCTTGTCCACTACAACAAGCCGTCCACGTTAATTATCCCCTACCTGACTGATCCTCACTGTCCCACACACGCACACACACACTTACTTATATATGGCATGAACTGGGGACTTAAAACATACACTGAAAAAGTGGGGACGTCTGTTTCTGGTCACTCAAGAGAAACAAGAAACAGCAGAAGAAATAAACTCTCTGTGGAAAACATTATTTGAATGAGATTTCTGATGTTTTTTCTTCTTTTTTTTTTTTTTTAAAAGACGGTCCCCAGAGAGAGGACTTGTAGGGCTGCTACTCATCAAGTCAGGGACCTCCTCATACCGAACCATCTGTGCTCATTCTTTCACTTCATGAGCACAAACACTCACATATAAAGCTGGATTTAGAGGAACAGAGCATCTTATCAGAGCAAATCTAACCAGTGCATCCACTGCAGTGGTACGCATTGCACCTCCAAAACCCTTTTATTAATCCCCAGCCCCCCCACAGTATACATCTCTGTTTGTGTAGGTGGTGGTGATGCTGATGGGGAGGGGGGCTAACGCTGCTTCAAAGACAGCAGCAGGTTGAAGAGAGACACTGAGGGAGGAAGAGAGCAGCAGATGGAGAAAAAGCAGCGAGTGACGGGAAAAAAGAGCAAGGAGGGTGGGAGGGAGGGAGGGAGCAGAAAGAGGAGGAGATAGAGAGGGGGAGTAACGGCAGAGAGAGTAAAGGAGGAGAGGTTTGTCCACAGAGAGAAGTTTGAGCTCTGCGCTTCACACACACAGCCGAGGAGAGAAGATAACACACTAACAGGTGAGACTACTCCTCTTCTCTTCTTGGCTTTAAAGCTCTAATGCATGCTCTAATCTGAAAGTGCATGAAAGAGAAACTTGGTGAGTGTGCAGGCATTCAGTGTGCACACAGGAGGAGGTTTTTGTTGCATCCTGAGAGACAAACACAAACAAGGAAAGAGTCCAGTGTGAGGGTGTCATTTTCCAGATGAATACAGAAAAGACGGGAGTGTATCAGTGGGATTACTGGATGCTCTCCTGAAGTATCGCCTGCCTGCAGCGTGAGAGCTGGTGGAAAGCTCTGTAGTGTCTCTGTGCGTTCAGCAGTCGTGCCGCGTTTGAGCAGCATGCATTATTTATCTGCACTGATCTCCAGAAACAGCGATACCTCTGTGGGAGGACGGTATGCACTGTAATGTATTCACAGTGTTAATATCACATGTGAGAGTGGGCTACTATGATGCACTGTGTGTGTGTTTGTGATTGAGAGTGTGTGTGTGTGAGAGGAGAGCTGCATCTTTTATACCATCAGCTGTGCCACACTTGCTCCCTCCTGTTTGTAGCATCTTGTCACAGTGGGTTGCAGCGTGGCAGAAGCAGTATGCATGGATATCCTATGGTTAATTTATGGTCATTATCTGTGGAGAAGATGCAGGAGATCCCTGCAGCGGGAGGAGGAGGAGGAGGAGGTGGAGGAGGTGGATGAGATGTGGCTTATCTTCAGATGGTTTCACTGATTCCTTTTGTCTGCAGATAGAGAATCAGAGTATAACATGCAGCAGCTGCAGGCTAAAGATTCATGATCTGACTCAGTGTGTGTGTGTGTGTGCAGGTTACACGTTGGTAAGGGGCATATGCTTGTGATATTTACAGCATCTGTGTGTGTTTGCGCGCTTGCATCCAGCTGCTTCTCTTCTTTTTTATTGCCCAGTGACGGCAGCTCCTGTTGAGAGAGCAAACAAAGACTGCAGTAACTTCCACCTGTAATCACACAAAATCACACAATATCACTCACACACATATGGGATATTCATATATTGCAGAAAAGTAAAGAAAACACTCCTTCAGGCAAAGAGTGAAGGAAAACATCACATTCACAGAAACTCCTCATGCACTTTTCTCTGCTTCGTCTTCTTTGCAGTTTTTTTGCACTGGCATGCTCCTGATGTTTTAAAAGTTTTGATCGTCTAGAAGCAAAATATTTTGCAACTCTGTTCTTAAAATAGCAGACAGTAAAACTCAGAGAAGAGATTGATGAGTATTTAGCAATTCTCTTGTTTCTTAAAGTTACAGTGGGAAGTTTTTAACTATTGTACAGACGCCTCTTCATGACCTGAAATGAGATTATCAGGGACATGAGTAAATATTTAATTCTTTAAAGTGAAATTAAATACCTGTATATAGCTGAGGCCATGGTTGCAACTCTCAACAGGTGTCATTTCAAGTCTTTGTTTTCTTCATTTCCACAGTGCCAATCTACATACACACAATTAGAGCTACAGGACAAGAAAAAATAAAATGCACCCTCACCAATAACCCAAGCAAAATGAAAACATTTACAACACAAACACAAGAGAAGTAAGAAATGACAAACCTCTGGAGTTAAATAACTCTTAAAACTTTTTAAACATTTAACAGTTCAAATACACAGCAAACAAACCCTGCAAGATTATGATCAACACTTCAAATTACAAATTATTGATGGGCTTGAACAACTTCTGTGACGTCAAATAAGCAAACAAACAAAGCTAATTTAGCCGGCATTATGGGGCACAGAGATAAGGAAAAGCTACTTTGTAGCTGCTCTCTATCTTGAGTAAAAAGCTAAACATTAAACACTACAAAACAAAACAAAACAAAACAAACAAACCCAATGAAATAAGTACCTTGTTTTTAGCTGAGCAGGACACTATCCTGGAAAACGATTCACTTCAAACACAGCCCATGTAACACCTAGCAGGACTCACCTACCAGCATTGTTTTTTATCACAACGTGTATATTATTCACACCAAACTCAGCCTTCAAAATAAAAGCCCCACTTCATTTTATCACTATGGAAACAAAAGAACAAACAAATATGAAAGGAAACATCACAAACTAACACCTTTTCATACCAAATGACTGATACCTGCATCATTTACACCAACCCTGGGGTGTTAGTGTTCAGATCAAGCGGCAACCTCTGGTCTTAAAAAAATGAGGGGCCGTTTACATGACAATGGTTTTAACATGAAACGCAAAGTATTGCTATGTTTTGCCACTCATTAACAATAAAAGAGCGTCTTAGCCGACCTAAAATGCAAACTTTTGAAAACGGCCTCAAGAGTGGAAGTTTTCTTAAACGCTGCCACCACCATTGCTGTGTAAACAGTAAGCTGGCGGTTTCAGTGGAAATGCCGACATCACTCTCTGTTTTGCGCAAGCCAACAGTACAGCAGGACTGTTGTTACAATCCATGCTAAGTACCGTGTTGTGCTTGTGTTGCTAAATCTGCTAAACTCGGCCCAACTCTACCTCAGTGGAGATCTACCAAAAGCTGCTTCTAGATATGACAGTTGTAGTGCCACCTACAGGCATGTCTACTACTGCGCTTTTAGTCCCTCAGCATTTTCGTGTAAATGCAGTTTTTTTTTTCACTTCGATTTAGCGTTTTCAGGTTAAGTGTTGTCGTGTAAATGGGGCCTGGAGCAATGCATAAAATTCTGCTGTTCCTGGAGTGTCCACTTGAGGTCAGGTGACTGACCAGCACCCTATAACTGTTAGTGTGGAGACTTGAAGCCTGCATCACTTCCAATATGGCCGCGCCTGCCAATCTGCTTCAAAAATCAGTTCCAGAAACAGACGGGTGATGTTGCATTTCTTTACTCTGTTAACATTTTTTTGGACCATTCTTACAGTGAGAGTTGTTCATTGCACGGTTTCCTGGTGATGTTTTTGTGATGAATCATATCGATGCCTGTATTTTTATACTTTAGACACTAGGAGCTCCTGTTGGTATGCAAATTTCTCAGTGCAATCTAAAAATTTTCCGCTTGAAAAGGACCATGTGAGGAGGTGAGGCTGTTAGAAAAACGTCATTTGTCCGCACGGAGCTGCTTTAATGGGAGCCCCAGAACAGGCATTATGATGCTGGGTAATGCTAAACCAGTACCACTTGACAGGGGTCACCAGAATCAACACAACATGCAACCAGAATGAGCCACTAAGGCTGCAGCTCCATACCACAGCTAAAAGCTACTGAGCTGGAAAGGTAACAACGTGTGGGTTTCTGATTTTTTGTTCTTCATCAGAAAAGAGCTTCTGTTTTTTAAAGTGAAGCTGAAATTTATTCTGGGAAGGCAATTAATCAGAGCCTGTGTCTTTGCTTTGGGCAAAAAGAAAAAATAGAAAAAACAAGAATTGGATTATTTTTTTTGAGAATAATGATGTTCAGTGTATAGAAAAGGCAAATCACATGTGCCATGAACACATTCTTCTCATCTCATCAAAAAAAGACAGGAGCAGTGACCCAAATCAAAAATTCAGGATCCTAAATTCCCCAGAAAAGAAAAGCAAAAACGAGACAGAACAGTTTTCGTTATCCAGGTCACGGCTCTGAAGCTCTCAGTTTGCATCACTTCACTCAGAGTTCAGTTTTTAATAGTTTCTCCACAAAAAGAATGACGAGGGATCAGTCAGCTGTTTGTTGACGTACCTGTGACAGGTGTTTCTTCTCCCTGAGGAAGATCCTCTGATGTGATTTTCCTCAGCAATCTGTATCGAGTTAATTATAACGACTGAAGAGTGAAAAACAAGCCTCGGACTTTTATGCTGCAATTATTTTTAACAAGTCCCGTCACGTATCCCACACACGGCCTCCGTCTGCCTCATGCAGAGCTCTGAATTACTGAAGCTTCCCTTTCACACACTTAATTCTATTACCACATGCAAGAGAGAGCACAGCGAATCTTAATGATGAGTGATAATCCTCTGTGAGATCTGGGCTCTTCAAAAGGTCCTGAACCTGACGTGGAGCCGTGAAGCTGTAGGAGTGTGTCATGGATGAGACGCTTCTGGTTTGGTTGGAGAATTAGGAAAAAGGATTTACCAAAGTCTGGAGGCTTGGCGGAGATAATTTTTTTTAGGTTAAGGGCTGTTAAAGGGTTAATTTTTAAAACTCAATGAATCACAGGAGTTCAACCATCTCAACTAATCACACATTTAGTTCCCGTCTCAATCTCCTTTGCTTTGAATTTAAATGAAGTTTGATATCACCAGTCCATATCACCAACGTAACCTGATGATCTAGATATTCATATAGATGCTGCATGAGTGAGCTCTAAAACCAGGATTTAAGAGTGCTATGAGAACTTTCCATTTGACGTTAATTTTAGTGACATATTAAGCTGGAAATGCCCCGTATAAAGACTCCATATCCCATGAGCACCATCACTTTCTTTTATAAAGATGTGACTCTTACCAAGACGTGCATTTGTTTTGGAGAGCAGATCTTCTGTTTAACTCTGCTTTTCTTTGTTTAAGACAACTTTTCCCATCATGCAAATCAATACAGTCATGTATTTATGTAAAGTTATGTAAAGTGATTTGAAAGGTGACAACAATCAAACTCTGTAAACTCAATTTGTAGTTCAGTGTCCAGCAGACTTTTAAGTGTTACTCACAGCCCGGTGCTCTGAGACGTGTCTTTAACATGAAACGTTTGTGAAAAATGGACAGCAGTGTTGCCAACTTAACAACTTTGTTTCCATATTTAGCAACTTCTCAGATTCCTCTAGCAACTTTTTTTGTTTGTTTGTTCTTTGAATGAAATTTTTTTTAGCAGTGTTTCAGCTGCAGCCAGAGCAGCCAACAGCATGCACATGAATTGCACAAGTGTTTTTCTCTTTGAGTCTTGTTTGGATCCCAAGCCTGGATAAAGGAGGGTTGATATTAGACATAAAAAAATAATTAAAAAAAAAATAAAACAGGAAGCAGCACAAGAGAGTTCACTTGTAGTTCTGAGCATATTTACACTTAAAAAAAAAAAAAAAAGTTTTGTTTTAGATGCTTTATGTCTCTGGGGTGCGGATTGTAAATTTACACACACTACAAATAGAATATTTCCACATTTAGCTTTAAAACATCACTTTTTATGCAGATTTAAAAGAATATTGGCAAAATATTTCTGTCAAGTATTATATGCAAATGCTGACTGTTTTATCTAAATGTTCAATGTTTTATATATATATATGCCTTCAAATGTCTAGATTCTAAATATGTAGCTACATTTCTAAAGATTTAGTTTACATTCTAAATATTTAATCAAGATTTATAAATATTAAGCTAAGAACCAGCCACGAGCGATTTTGAAATTTGTCGAGGTCTACATCTTCAATGTCCATGTCAGGATCTTCAACAGTGCCATCACAGCACTTGGTGTGTTTCTTTTTTAACGGCTGATTTACCTGACTGTGTTTGACATATTAAAAAATTGACTCCCTGAACTTTTATTTTGGTGCTTCTGGCAGGCGGGGGTATGAATTTGCGTATTAGCTAAATATTTAGAAATCTTTGCTCAAGATTCAGGAATCTTGGCTAAATATGTAGAAATCATTGTGAAATATTTAGATACCAAAGCTTTATATTTAGAAGTCTTAGCTAAATACGTACATTTAACATTTAGCTAAAACATTTAACATTTTATATAATTTTTGGCAGATTTATATTTCACAAATATTTCTCTAAATCTGCAGAAAAAGTGATGTGTTAGAGCTAAATGTGGAGAAATATTGTTATTTGTAATGTGAGTAACTTAATAAAGGCGCACCATATTTGTCTCTCCCACAACCCTCTTCCTCTCCCCAATTACATGCAAATTGCTTATTATGCAAATTAGGTTTTCTTTTAGCAACTTCTGGGACAGCCAATAGCTACTTTTCTTACTGAGGAGTTAGCAACACTGTCTACCAGTGCTCATCTACTGAGGTCTAAATTGTGCAGAAACAGCCACAATCCTTAAATGATCAAAGTTTGATGTAAATTCAGAAGCAGACTCTGCAGAGGTCTTCACTCTTAAATTGATCTTTCCTTCACTGATATTTTGAAAAGGACTCCAGAGTGAGACGGCAGCAACTAATAGTATGAAAGACCTTCTGCAAATCAGCTGAGGATCGCAGCGGTTTAATCTCTGCAATATTAAAATCTGAAAAGATTTGCCACAAAACACTTACTGCGTGCTTTCCTGGAAAAAACAAAGAGAATATTTCACCGAAGAATCATTTTAGAGAACTGCGCTCTTTTATTTCTGAGAGGAAGGAGGTGTTCTTGATCTTTCCTGAAGAGACTCTGCTTGAAATCGAGTGTTTCTGACCTTTCCTGAGATGGAAAATCACCAGTTTGGGCCATTTGCAAAGGCAGTTTGGCTGCTGTGGAGTGCACCTCTGCAAACAAGCTGAACTCTCAAAGCAGATGGAGGTCTGTTTGTTCTGAGCCTGCCGGTCTTCTAACCACAACATGCAGCCCACACAGGACCCAGAACCACATGAGAGTGTTGAACGACTGCAGGTGAGTGTGTTACAGCAGCCAGGAGAAATAGAGTCAGGCTGTTTAAGCATTTCCTTCACACCTCCAGGTTTGGATTACTGAGAGTGTCTGATATGAATAAGCTGCGAGTGGAGAAATCATGACAGCTCTGCAGCACAAGATGACTTTGAGTCACACGGGGAGTCATCTGATAATCCCTCTGTTGCATCACTTATCTGTCTCCTGCAACACCCTGGAAATCTTGCAAACATGCACACATTTTACTCCTTCTCTTAATCCTCCTAAACTCCTCGACCCAGAGCTGTGACTGAGGGCACCGTTCCTGTGTGTGTGTGTCTGTGTGTCTGTGTGTGTGACTCAGACTAAAGCACTCCAAACTAATTAGGCTAATTAAACTGGAAGGCTTTAGGATGTTTCTTCCAGGTACACATTTATACAACAGCAGGGAGTGCAGAGTGAGCACGGCCAATTAGCAGAAATTGCTGCCGCTACGAGTTCAAGGTGAAAAAGTAGCAGAATAATCTCTTCAAGGAGCTTTTTTTCAGTGTGTGGGCACATTGGGCAAAGCTGCAGAGAGAATCAAGGAAAGAGACACAGGTTTGAGACAAACTGCTCCATGAGGAAAACGATGGGAAGATCCGTCAATGTAAGTGTTTATGATTCAAGAGACTTTGGTAGTTAGTGCCAGATGGGCTGGTCCACCCTTAAAGAAGACGGACTACAGCAGCAGAAGACCACACCGGGTGACCCTCCTGTCAGCTAAGAACAGGAAACTGAGGCTACAATTCACACAGCAACACCACAACTGGACCATAGAAGACTGAAAACCATTGCCTATTGCGATGAGTCTGGATTTCTGCTCCACATTCAGTTGGTCAGCTCAGGATTTGGAGTCAACGGCATGGAATCATGGATCCATCCTGCCTTGGATCAACGTTTCAGCTGGGAGACTTTCTTGGTACATTTTAGGTCCCTTTAGCCCTGTTTCCATCAAGCTGTCCAGTACGGGTTGGTAGAGTTTGATAGGCTTATTCCTGGTTAAAGCCTGATCCTGTCTGCTTTCTCACAGCCAACAGTGCCCCTGTTGAAAGTCGGCGTTAAAACCAGATGTCACTAGTCGCATCGGACTTCAGGGTTTTTAGCTCCACCTTCCTGGGTCAGATCGGTATGTCTGGTGCCCCAACAGAAGGGTACCACTAAAAGTGGGACGGAACGGGTTGGTAATTTGGGGACCTGCCCTGGATTTAGTCAAAGGAAACGCCACAAAACAGGAACCATACCAAGACGATGTAACCTGAACCTTCAGTACCAACTGAGCATGGTTTAAAGTCCACAGCCTACCTGAGTATTGTTGCTGACCATGTCCATCCCTTTATGAGCACAGTGTACCCATCTTCTGATGGCTACTTCCAGCAGGATAACACTCCATGTCATAAAGCTGGAATCATCTCAGACTGCTTTCTTCAACATGACAATGAGTTCCCTGTACTCACATGGCCTCCACACTCCCCAGATCTCAATCCAATAGAGCACCTTTGGGATGTGGTGGAACGGGAGATTCTCATCATGGATGTTCAGCCGACAAATCTGCAGCAGTGGTGTGATGCTATCATGTCAATAGTTGCAGAATTAAGACACTTTTGAGGGAAAACAGCAGTCTAATGCAATGATTGACAGCACTGGCTCAGGGGGGTGGAGCTGCATTGTGAGCTTTGACGTTCAGGCAATCACCCATGCAGTGAAACCCTTGTAGTAGCAGAAAACAAAACCATCCTAACCAGGCGTGCTGGCTCCAAATGTGTTTGTCATGAAATAGCTCAGATGTATATTTTCCACTGAATCACGCTGTTGCTTTTAGATTCTGGTCATGCATAACAAACTCAAAACAATGTGTTAATTAATCCTGGAGATGCTTCTGTGTTTCAAATAAATGGGGAGACTTGGCTGCCCAACAGACCCGGGATCCTGGCACCATGAAGTCCTCTGTTCACTTTGTATGAGATGAGAAAAAAATAAAAAGAGGTCAGAATGCACATGATAGAATAGAATAGTAAAAATGTCCAAATAGTCTTATAATTATATTAATTGTCTCATTACACTTTGGGATGTGGTGAAACGGTAGATTCTCATTGTGGATGTAGATTGGGTGCATTGGCTGTCTCAGACAACAAACTGCAAAAAGAGTCCAACTGCACAATTTGCACCAACTTTACTCCCCACTGCTGTTGCTATAATTGCTGCTGGAGCCAATAGGACAATATCCATGTTGATTAGCCAGCTGAATTAGCATGGAAACCAATGTTTTTTCACATTGTGGTTTGTGGAGTCAACAAGGATAAGCATAGGTTGAGTCACACTGGCCATCCGTATTATGGCAAGTACAGCCTGCGGTTACACCACTCCAAAAAGAACCAGACTTAAGCACGGTTGTCTCTAGTATGTACGTCATCACATTGTAATCAAGGAGCAACATCCGATTAGTAAAAATGAAGTTGGGGAAGTGCTAAAAGTTTCTGTTCATTGAGAATCCACTTGAAGCTGGCTGCAGTAAGACAGGAAGTCACGTACCCACCCAGCCATAAAAACAGACTTTTAAGGCATTAAAAGTATATGTACAGCCTGGTTCAAAAAACAGCTTGGGTCCGAAATGCTGATTTCACTATTGGCATACACTGTACGGTGAGTTAATTTTTTTCTAACTCTACAGTTTAGAAGTTATTAGGATCTTTTGATTATCCAATCAGAGACATAGCTTGGGTCACATGACTGACAGGCGCCCTGTAGCTGTCAGAAAGGAAACTAACAGCCAGCGTCATATCAAATGTGGCTGTGTCTGCGGTTTGGCATCATTTCACGGTATCAGGAACGGATGAGGGAGGTCGCAGAGGCTACGTCCATGCATGTATAAAGATGCATGCATGGTCCACCTGCGCTATCATAGAGTGTCTATTTACAGAAAGCACCGTCACATCAGAGTGAAGAACAATGCCTGAGCACAATACAAAACGGTCACACTGGCCAAACCAACTGAAGCTTGAAATGTGCTAAAATCTTTCCACAAATTTATTGGACATCACTTGTGATCCGTTTTCCTCTGGCATTGCATGTACTGGTGAAAGTTGATAACTATTGTCAAGAAGTTTTGACCAATCAGACTCAAGCATTGTGCCAATTGTGTAAATGCAGCGATCATCACTGAACTTTGTGTTGTAATATGTCAGCTTAAAGCTCCACGATGAGCAGTAAGAGCAGAACTGATCGATCATGTAAACCGTTGCAGATGCTGATAACTGGTAGATCGGCAAGAGTTGATTTACAGCATCAACTTTCAGGAATGCAGACAGCTCCATTCTCGATGGCTTTAAGTACAGCTTTCAGCTTTCTAGTCTCTGGGGAGCCTGTTTTTAGATTTCTGAAGTGTATTCAATCTGTCTACTAGAGCCTGTTGCATTGACTAAATAGCACAGGAAGAAGAAATAGACACTTGTTGGTGTCATGTGTGAAGTTCACCGGAGACCCTGACTGTGTGCATTTTTGCATTTACACCGGTTGCTGCTGTTGTATTTGCATGCTAGTCTGTGCACTTACAATGCTGTTGAAGAACACAGTGTGACTGAACTCCCATTTTAGCAGTTTTATTTATTATTAAGGTAGCAGTTATGTAACTCTTGACCACCCATTGGCGCAAACATAAATTGGCGCCTATGGTCCAGAGGATGATTCAAAATTTGGTGGTATAACTGAACGTAACGCACATTGCTCACACATTCAAAAGGCCTTAGCAGATAAAGAAAGAGTGTAACAGCAGTCTTCTCCATAAATCCTCAATCCTCAATGTGGGTTCGACTGGGGACTGATGACTCAACCAGACTTGAGGTTTGATGACTCAACTGAAACTCTGTGTCCATCATCAGTGAGCAAACATTTGAGGCGTGTTAGCATTCTGCATTTAGCCCAGTGTAGCTCTGATGCAAGGCTTTAAAATGAGTTCACTACCTTCAGCACACCCTGCTCAGAGTGTGAAAACTGAACACCTTCATTAGTCAGAGGAAGTGGAACAGAGCAGATGAGTTATAAATGAGACGGAGATGAAAGCAGATTATTTTAAGGCATGAAAAATGGATTAACGGTGAGTACGAGGATACGGCTCCTCCTATGGTGGGTTCTGTGTTGGAGTAAGATGGCGGCTCTTGTCTTGAGGAAACTCATTGAATAGTGGACAGGTATTGATTCCTGCAGATCACACAGTTTGAACAGTTTGGCCCTGTAATGAAGGAGCTTGTTTACATTCTGTAGCGTGTTTTCAGCTCTCCCTGTCTCTGAGTGACGTTTGTGTATTTGTTTGTTACAATCAGACACATAATGAGCTCAGTGAGCCGCCTCTCTCCTCTCTCGTCTGTCACTTGTGGATCGAACCCCGTCGAGTTTCCTGCTCAGACATCAGGTTGCTGCCAGAGCTGCTACTCCTCTTCCTCCTTCTCTTTTTCCTCTTTCCATGTTTCTCTTTCTCTCTGCAGTCGTTTCAGGTGAATTGACAGGATTGAGCGGGCCGTCTCCCTGCTTCAGCTTTTTTTTTTGTGGCAGCGGGGAGAAGACGTTTACAGGACGGATTAGAGTTCAGAGAAATGGATTCTCTCTGTTGTGTGCTTCACTTGACAAGGCTGGTTTACACCTCAAAATCTTTCTCTCTTTGTGGCTCGTCTTTATTTCCCTCCATCCATCCATCCATCCGGTCCCCAGGCTGGCCCTGTGCGTCTACAGCTGAGCGGGCAGCTGACAGCACGGTGACAAGTGTTGAGGATGAGGAGGATGGGGAGCAGTGGAGGGAGGGTGGCTAATGAGAGGGATGGCAGCAGCAGGGGTCTGTCAGTGCACCTCCAGATAACAGCCCCCCCGTCACACTTTGATACCGCTCCCAAGTGACCAGGTCTCTCTATCTCCTGCTTGTACCACCAAGGTGGGTATTGGGGGCTTGTTAGCTGCTCGTGCTTTTTTTTTTTTCTTTTTCTCTCATGAGAGGGGGAGGAGGAGCAGGGGATGAGGAGGGAGGTGTCAGGCCAGGGATGGATCAAAATGAGAAAAGCAGAAACAATGGCGTCAGGAGAAAGGATGGGAGGGTTAAATATAAAAAATGTAGGATATCAAGCACAGGGAGCTGCAGAGGAAGACAAAAACAGAATTTATGATGTAGAGAAGACATTAAAGCCACTACTTTCAGCCTTGGAAGGTCATATAAAAAAATATGTATAAAAATTCCGATTTGGTGTATAGGATGCATCTTTACGTATATTTGAGCTTAACCACCTAACCCGTAGGTATCTTGTTTTATTTTCGGCCTTTCTGCCTTTATTTGGAGAGAATAGGGAAAAAAGAGAAAGAAACTAGACAAAAGAGTGATGGAATGATATTTGGTAAAGGAGACAGAGGAAGGACGCAAACCTAGGTCACCATCTCTAAGGATGTAACCTAACCACTAGTCCAAGACTGGGCCCCAAAATCTAAAAATTATGTTGTGTCCAAGCACTATGAATCTGGTGTATCTAAGCCGCAAAGTTTTTTAGGCGAAAGTTGGAGTCTTTATCTCATTGGTGTTGTCTAAATAAGCTTCCGAAAACCTCTAACCTGTTGACTCTAGACCTGGCTCCAATCACTGTGTTTCGGTTTGTTGTTGCTGTGTAATCTGATTATAGGTTCGTAGTTGTGAAGCTACCAGCTCAAGCTCAGGTGCCCCAGATTCCACCTCCACCAACCAAGAAAAAAATAAAAAATAAAAAAAACTAAATCCACAGCGGATCTGGTCAGTTTTAAAGGTTTACTTGCTGAATGCGGACTTAGAAAGAGAGATTCTACAAACAGTTTCACTTAAAAGTGATAAAAGATACAAAAAAATACACTAATAACTATAAGGTCAAAAATCTGTGTGGTTCCACTCTGAAATGGTTTTGATCGTTCCGTCTGAAGCACACACCCTTTCTGTTGTATTTCAAACTAAAATCACATAACCAGATGTAGAAACAAAAAGACGTTTCAAACTACCTTTTACTGTGAAAATATGAAAAAAAAAACCCACCATGTAATTCTGCAAATTATTAACGTTGGGGACTAACATGAAATCTTTGTTTTGGCTCCTACATTGATGCACAAAGTTTTGGAACCCCAAAAGAGTCGTAATTAAACAAATAAAAACAACATTTTGGAATTAATATTGTTCTATAAACCAGTGTTTCTCAACCCTGGTCCTGGGGACCCCATGCCCTGCATGTTTTAGATGTTACCCTACTCCAGCACACCCGATTCAAATGAATTGCTCGTTATCGGGCTCAAGCAGAGCTTGATAACGAGCTGATCATTTGAATCAGGTGTGCTGGAGTAGGGTAACATCTAAAACATGCAGGGCATGGGGTCCCCAGGACCAGGGTTGAGAAACAGTGCTATAAATTATGTATATATATATATATATATATATATATATATATATATATATATATATATATATATATATATATATATATATAATATGGCCATTATTGTAGAATACAGCTATTATGAAAATTATACTGTTATATTATATTATATGAAATGCGTTTAATTATTATTTTTTTAATCAAAATATTTTAATAAAATCTTTTTTAGTATTATTATTTTAACAAATTCATACTTTTAAAATAAAGAGTTTTATTTATTTCCGGAGCTTAAAAAAATGAAAAATAAAAAATGAATCTTTTTTACAAAGTTATTTTTTAATTTCCTTTAGGGGCCAATGAGAAAAAAGTAATTTTGAAATAAAATTTGACTTTGGAAAAAAAAAAAAAACATCTTTTTTTTTTTTTTTTTTTAAATTGATGACAGCTTGGAAAATAAATTTTAAAAAATGGAATTGTTAAATAATCATTATGAAATATTTAATATTTAATATTTTAATATTTTATGGCCATATTATATATTTGTCTGTTATTTATCAAAATGCTGCTTATTTCAAAATGTTGTGCTTATTTATTTAATTATGTATTTTGGGGCTCCATACAAAGAAGGTTTTATATTGAAAGTCAACTGGAGGCTTTGATGAAGTTTTGGTTTCTAATTTCCTTTCCGTTTGTTCTGCTCTGAGCCTTTGAGTCGTCACTGCTATGGAAGTCTTGCTTTTTCAGACTTGCAGGATCTGAAACACAGCCTTGTTGATGGACTCAGATTTTGTGGAATCAAGCCAACAGTGGCAGTCATAATTCTCAATAATCTTTAGCTCAATCCTTCATCATGTCGAACAAATTTTACTTCTTTTATTTGTTTTCCTCTCACACCTCTCCCCATCCAACCTTCTACATCGACTTTATTGCCGTAAACACCGAAAAAACATCCATCTCCATTTTCTTCAGACAGCTGTGTTTGCTCAGCAGGTGGGTCGGGTTGTCGAAGTGAGACACTGAACAACAAATTGATCCTGATAGTAACTCTGCTGACATCAATGTGAGAGTGTTTATAGGTGGGCGTGTGATGAACGGTGAAACTGTAACGTGTGTTCGATGAAAGCTCCGTATAAATCCAAATGCTTTTGATCCTGACTCAATCTGAAATTCACGTAAGTATCAGAAACTGAACCATCTCAAACATAACCCTGGATTAAACTCTTTCAAAATTAATTTATGAGCACTTTTTTTTTTCCAGCTCAACTGAGTAAAATTTAAATCCTCCTCTTCCACTTTGTCCCAGATAAATCTTACATCTGCTGTTTTAACGATAAGAATCTCCTCTGTGGATCTTAAAGCCGGCCTCAAAAACCCAGGGAGTGTGAAGATTTCCTGAAGGAGCCTTACATTTTTAAAAATAAAACCCTTGAGGTCAGGAAAGGTATTTTAGGTAAGACTCCAGGGGCTGGCTGTCAGTTTCTCTCACCCAGAAACCTCAGATACCTCTGGGGTTTCGTCTGCACACATGCCAGGTGATATTAGGTGTACAATTTAAAAGCCAGCAAGACATTTCCACACATTTAACATCCTCTCAATCCTGCTTTGTGATTTCAGAGACTTTTTTTGGATCTCACACCCTGAAATCAGACGTAATCGAAACAACAGAGTGACCACCTCAAAGCCCGTCCTCCGTCTTAAGAGCACATTTTGATATTGACTCCTATCCAGAGGTGTGAACTTTCGTGCCAACACTCCCTTTAAAGACCTAAGCTTTGATTTTGGCCTCGCAGCAGGTAGAAGTCTCACTCAGACGGCTTCAAAACAGCAGATTCAACCTCCAACCTTCACGGTACAGCGGAGCAGCAGCAGACATCATTAAGGAAAAGCTTTGAGGGAATTTAAGGCCGGGCTCATGCAGATGAGAGAGCAGCAGCTTTCTGTGCCAAATGAAGTGAAGGAAGGGGCAGAAAGGGAGAAGCTGTGTGCTTTTCCAGTCCACACAGGAAGCATTCTTCAACCGGCAGACTGAAGGATTCAGGTGAAACAAATATTGATTTCTATTCTTCCTCAAACTGCAGCTCGATAGATGTGAAAGGCCACTGAAGTCAGCTTTTCGGGGGGTTGTGCAGCTGCTTTATGTGTCCTACAGTGTGCTAACCTTTATTGATTTCTTTAAGTCCAGTCTGTGGTTAAAGAAAAGGTGGTCAATGTGAGGTGGTAGCCATTACACAGCTCGAAAACCAGACTGAGTAAAACATAATGAAGGGGATAGGTCATTCAGACCAATGTAGCTTTAATTTCAGAAAACAGTTTGGTGATTTTTTTTCAAAATCCAAGCCAAGGTGCCAAAAACACTGCAAGAAAAATTACTAGAAGCACAACTGGTATACGCCATGTAGATTTAACACAAACTGACAGAGACGAGAGGAAACCAGAGACCAGACACTCAGGGTAACGAGCAACAGGACACAGGTGTGACGAAAGACACAGGTGAAACTCATGAGAGGCAATCAAAGAGGAGGGAAACACACAAGGAACAAACAAAAACAGGGTTTGACAATATTCCTGTTTATTAAGGTCATGTCCACACATAGCAGGGTATTTTCAAAAACGAGTATCCCCCCTTTGTTTGTTTTTAAAAATACTTTCCTCCACACAAACCGTGAAACCGGAGTTTTACAAAATCTTCGCTTTGGCCGGAGTTTTCAGAAAACATCGTTTTTAGTGACGTAAAGCTGCGGTTTCGTGTGGTCGACAAGTGTAAAAGTATAAAAATATATCCGGTTTCCCAAATACCCGGCTACGTATGGACATGGACTAAAACACAGCCTTCACTGAAAAATAAGAAAGCGCTGTGTCCTTTGCACACTGAGCCAGGTGTGTTTTTCAGATCCCAAACTTTTCTGCAGAGCTCTTCTTCCCAGAAGTATTTTACGGTGGCGTGTTGCATTCACTTGAGAAAAAAAAATCCTCCTGTTTTTAAGACATAGCTATCTCATAAAAACAGGAATTTATATATTTTTGATTTCCCTGTTTTTACAAGATACCATCTCGTATAAACAGGATTTCCTATGATTCTCCACTGCATGACTCGTTGCTGCATGTTTTTGTCGCTGATCAGAGGTGCAGGGTCAATACAGAAAAAGGTTTTTAATGTGTTTTAGTTAACAGTTACATGTTTCATGTTTCTTCAACAAGATGCCGACTGAATACTTTTCATGTACCTGTTTAAGATAGTAGGGCTGGGACTATATGCTTCTCTCACGATTAAATTAAATTTTTGGGATGCCAATTCCATTTAAATTGTAATCCTTTGATATTTACAATTTTTGCAATTTTATTTTATTTTTTTGCTTTTTTTTAACACAGGACCAAGTCAAACAATAATAACATCTACGAATTATATCAGGAGCCATGTTTCCCCCCATAAAATGCACATCACGTGAGTCACAGAGAAATATTTTAGCCTCTGTTGGAGAAAAGTGTTAACTTTTTTCAATTCAGTTTATAAACAAAGACAGAAATTAAGAATTTGAATTTAAAAAAAAAGAAAAAAAAAGATTTTTTGACAAAGAATCACGATTTTGATATTGCCAAACAAAAAAGCTTAGAATATCATAACTTAAATTTTTCTTCTACCTCTACAAGGTAGATATCTTGTAAAAACAGGAAAATCAAAAATAAACAAAATCTTGTTTTTACGAGATAGTTATGTTGTAAAAACAGGATTTTTTTTTCTTTTTTGGTGAAAGCATTTCACCACTGTGGTATTTGAATGATTTTCCTAAAAAAGAAAAAAAAAAAAAATAGGATCACGACAAAAGTTTGACATCCAATTGAGATCCCAAGAAGCTACTTTTACCAAGAAACCAACCCATCATAACATCCACTGACACAGACCCCCAATGAAGTCAATAATGCCAGTTCCCAACAACTCAGAAATCGAGATTCTCAGAGTTGAAAACTCCGACCTCTGACTCCAGAGTGCTTTAGACGTTCCTAAAAATGACTGTCAATAAAACGGAGGTTAATCAAAGAGAAGTTTTGAGCGGATCTGGAAAAACTTGAGAAGGTCGCTAAAAAATAATTTTCAGTGGATGCTGCTTTTCTCTGAGTATCCGTGTCAGAGCTACGACTTCAGTGGCCGTTCTCACTTTTTCAAGCCAGACATAGGGACATCCAGTCTTCTGAGTTATCGGGAATACAACATCAGACAAGGTTGCTCCCTGGATGCCCCTGTATGGAGTGAATCCCAACCCGCAAAGTTTCATCCTTGCATCCTACACTTGTGTCTCAGTCCTTCCCACCAGAGATGGATGGTAAAGATAAGAGGAGAGGGGAAACAAGATTTGTTGACACTTTGGGACAACACTCAATTTGGCAGCTCAGTAAATATTTCTGGTGCTTCAGGAGAGAGGGGAGAAGAGACTGCAGTTTATCACTTTGGGATTCACCTTACATATACCCCAGATCATGTGGGAAGACTTTCTTTGAGAAGGCTGATGGAAATTTTGCAACAGCCTAAAGTCTGGTTTACATTTCTGCACAGGCCATTTAACATGCAGACTACACATACCCCCATGTACACCCCGAAAAACAACTCAAACTACGAGTCCCTTTATTCTCTGTTGAGCAGTATTTCATTTCCTGCATCGACATCAGAATACATTTCATCACCTCTGATGTTTCCTCTGTATCTCCCGTCTAATTATCGCTGTACGATCAAAGGCAACATGTATCAGCTCAGATTTAATGTACTGCACTAGCTCCTGAGCATTTCAGCAGGGAAAGAAGGATGCCTTGATGGGAAAGTCAATGACGTACAGTGAATACAGAAGGATAAATTTGTCTTCAAACAGAAGAAAAAAGGAAGGAGGGACAATGAAGAGAAAAGTGCACAACTGGCTTTTCCTTTATCCTCTGTGGATCTTTACCATCCTCTGGACTCTGATCTCCGATGAAGTTATGCTTTTGGCATCATCGACAAACTTCATGACAGATCACTCAGTCATTGAGATGTTTCAGTCAGAGAAAATAAGAGAAAAGACGACCTCAGAAACAGAACACTGAGTTCTTTGAACATCGCTTCAGTCTCTTTCACTGCAGTAAAAATAAGAGCCTGTGCAGATTCCTGTTTTCAAGTGTTTGAAGCTTAAAAATGATCTCCTGCACCAACATTTGATTATCATACAGCAGGAAACCCACTGAAGAGGAGACAAAAGATCCTTCTTCACTCACAGCAGTAGTTACCAACCCCCTCCTTCTCTTTCTCGTTACTGTTGCTATCACAACAGTTTCAGTTCAACTGCATAATACAGATCGAGGTCAGGCGAAAAAATTGCTGAAACGCATTTTGGAAACAGTACATAATCACAAAGCAGTGTGGCAGTAGGTGGCTCAGGGGAGGAACACAGAGAAGTGATTTTTTTTTGGTTTTGTATTTTAGAACATTGGGTCTGAAATGAAACAGCTTACTCGCTGCTCCTGTGGGGGATGTGTGGAAATCTAATGCTCCGTAGTAAAATCAGCCTCTGTGTTTTCCCTGAAACCTGAAATAACTGCTTTAAAAACATCATTCTTAGGAGTTTGCATCTTTGCTTGTGTACAAGGTCATTTGGTCTTTGTTTTATCCCTTTGGTACCCCCATAATACCTTTGCATGATTTACAATTCAAAAAAAATATTTTCTCTCACTGGTGTTTTAGAAATTGTTCATTTGGGGCCATGCCCACATGTTATCGAGTATTTGGGAACCCTTATATATTTTATATGCTTAGGCCCATCATCCACATGAAAACTGCAGTTTTACATCTCCAAAATGATGTTTTCTGAAAACTTCTACCAAAGTGAAGATTTTGGAACACTCCAGATTCCTGTATACGCCAGTAAACTGAGTTTTTTTTGTCTCAAACGTCACAGCTGAATGACAGGGGTTCATTCTGATTGGCTGACACAAGATTAATGTCTGGAAAACACTGTCACGTATGGGTTAAGCATGCTTTGAGCTGCACTTTACAGTGGAATTTCCAAGGGGCAACATCCAGTCAGTAAAAATGAAGCCTATATAGAAGTGCTAAAAGTTGCTGTTCGCCGAGAATCCACTTGAGGTTGACTGCAGAAAGACTGAAAACGGACTTTTACGGCATTAAAAAGCATATTCACAGCCTGGTTCAAAAAACGGTTTGGATCTAAAACGCTGATTTCGCTATTGGCACACACTGTACAGTGAGTGAATTTGTTTCTATCACTGTGGTTTAGAAGTTATAAGAATCGTTTGATTTTCCAATCAGAGACACAGCTCAGGTCACGTGACCGCTGGGCGTTCTGTATCTGATCAAAGAAAAACTCACAGCCGGGGTCACAGCAAACGTGGCTGTGTCCGCGGATTGGCTTCATTTCACAGTTTCAGGAACAGACGGGTGACGTCGTGGATGCTTCGTCCATGTTTTATACAGTCTATGGGATTTCCCCTGTTGCATGTGGACCACAGTACTTCTAAGAACAAATGAGGGGGGAATATTTGTTTTTGAAGATACTAAGCAGCTAAAATGAAGCATTTCAGACAGAGGCTAAGACATTTTACACACGTAACTGTCTCTTTAAGGCTCTCCGTGCCACAAACCCCCTTCACTCTGATTGGCCAGCCCTCTGGAGGCCAGTCAGGGGTGGAGGCTTAATCCTCTAATGAGTGATGAACCAGTGAAAGGATCCTTATAAGATGACCTTGTCAAGTCAGACAGTCTCGTGAAAACCTCAGGGCTGTACTTAGGGGCTGTTCATACGACAACAGTTTTAGGATGAATCGCAAAGGTTTTGTTGTGTTATGGCCTCTCGTTCACACTGAAACAGCGTTTTAGCTGACTTAAAACATAATCTTTGAAAAGGACCTCCAGATTGGAGTTATTGCCGTTTAAACAGCAAGCTAAAGCTTTCAGTGGAAACACTGACATCACTCTCCGCTTTGCACATACAGCAGTACAAAAGTACAACAGTACTGTCGTTACGTGGACTACCATGTTGAACTTGTGCTGCTGAATCTGCTGACTGCTTTTCAACAAAATTTGCATCTTTTTGCTCCATTTCTGCGAAGCCCATTTCTATTTCGGCATCGGGCTACCAAAAGACTCTGCACCTATATCGCTAACTACAGGCCTGACATGTACACTACAGTATTTTGTGTAAATAGTTCTTTGGAACATAGCATTTTTGATCAGTTTACAGTCAGACGGCACAATTCCTACAACGCATAAACATGTCAAGGTTTGAAAATCTGCACATGCTCAGTCTGAACATTCAGCATTGGTTCTTTTTATCCATGTTAGAAACACACAAAAAAGTAGAATAACCCCTCTTTAAATTATTCATTTTTGATTTTGATAGGCTGCAGGTTTCCAGATCTGCAGCTCAAAGTGGTCTGAACAAAATTAGGAACAAACCAACCACAGAGGTAAACCAGCAGCTGAGTATCTCCATGCTTAGACAGCTTGGTTTAAAATCTGGAGTAAAAACATTTACCTAAACATTTTGTCACTTCTTCTGGGTTAGAAAAGCAGATTTTGAAGGCAGCAATGAAGTCATGTGCCATTTAAAACAAAACCAATTTATTTTAATTTTAAAAACCTCAGACATAAGCAGGAAAATTATTTTGGTTTCACCAATTCACATCTCCAGTAGCTGCAGCCAAAGCAACAGATATACTTCCTGGAGTCAAATGTCAACGAGACAGAAACATAAAAACAAAGAAGCAGCACGTAGCAGTAAGAAAATACACTGTTCGGGACACAGCTCTGGTCCAGTCCCCACTTCTCTCCTCCAACCCTCAAGACTTTTTCTCCATCAGCTCCTCTGGGGGGTAAATATCTGGCTCTTTAACTGCTAAATGCTCCGATATATTCTCCAGATAGTTTCAAACTGTGTCTTTCTGTTTTGTAAGACTGAAGACAGCTGCCTGCTGAAGACACAGAGGACCCTGTGGGAGTAATGAAAGTCAACTGAAACGTTGTAGTGGGTCGGACGGCAGAGCAATGAGCTGAAACTGTAATTCATCTTTGTTTTTTTCCCTGAGAGATCACGTCCTCACACTTTCTGACGATGCCTGAGTTTTAGAATAGAAGAGTGACTCCTGAAATAGCTTTCTGATGACGTCTCGCTGTGAGAGAAGACAGGTTTTGCTTTAATCTGCATCACTTCTCTTGTTGATGATGTTACACTCAGGGAAAGATGGAAAAATAAGATCATGAAAAAGCACAGCAGTCATTTATCCCCGCCAGCAGCTCCTCCTGTTGTAGCTTATTCATCGAGTTTGATGATGTTCCCTCCTGGTTGAGACAAAGTGTCAGAGGAGACGATTGTTTTCATATCTGGATCGAGCTGCTCTTCCATCAACTTGGGATTTTGTTCTGCAGAAGTGATTCTCAAAGGCGAATTTTCTCAGATGGCAGTGAGAAAGGAGAGCAGCAGCATCCTCCACTCCCCCCTCTTTGTTGTCCAGAGATGAGCGGGGGTTTGGCCTTGAGCTGCAGCTTCACAATGGCTGTTTGTCTGAACTCAGAAAGCACAAGATATTTCATCCAGTGTGGGTAAACATGGCCGTGAATGGAGATGGATGTCCTCAAATCAGGTTTTCAGCCTTGAATCAGACACAGAAAGGATGTACGATCACTGGATGAAAGCATATTTTCCATCTCATATCACCCCATCCATTGTCATGTTGTATTTTTTCCTCATACAAAGTGAACAGAGGACTTCATGGTGCCAGGATCCCGGGTCTGTCGGGCAGCCAAGTCTCCCCATTTATTTGAAACTCAGAAGCATCTCCAGGATTAATTAAGACATTGTTTTGAATTTGTTCTGCATGACCAGAATCTAAAAGAGACAGCGTGGTTCAGTGGAAAATATACATCTGAGCTATTTCATGACAAACACATTTGGAGCCAGCACGCCTGGTTAGGATGGTTTTGTTTTCTGCTACTACAAGAGTTTCACTGCATGGATGATTGCCTGAACGTAAAAGCTCACAATGAATCTCCACCCCCCTGAGCCAGTGCTGTCAATCATGGCATTAGACTGCTGTTTTCCCTCAAAAGTGTCTTAATTCTGCTCCATATTAACATGATAGCTTCACACAGTTGCTGCAGATTTGTCGGCTGAACATCCATGATGAGAATCTCCCGTTCCACCACATCCCAAAGGTGCTCTATTGGATTGAGATCTGGGGACTGTGGAGGCCATTTGAGTACAGGGAACTCATTGTCATGTTGAAGAAAGCAGTCTGAGATGATTCCAGCTTTATGACATGGAGCGTTATCCTGCTGGAAGTAGCCATCAGAAGATGGGTACACTGTGCTCATAAAGAGATGGACATGGTCAGCACGAGCCCTGCTTCCTGTTTGTGTTTCCACAGACAAACATGTCTCTTCTGTGTGTAAGCTAGATGCTGATAGCCATGCTAGTTACGAGTATGGCCATAGCAGCCTGACACAGTTTACCCCGCTAGCAAATCCAATGAAGAAGAAAAATACGGCACTATAAACAAAGAGCAACGATGGGAAACATCCAGGAATTTGTCTTCTTTGTGATTGACATGTGGCTCTTTGTTACAACTCCCAATCAAGCTTTGTTTCAGAGAAGGCTGTGTTATTGCTGTCGCACAGGAAGTGACAATTCTTTCCACCAACCAATGGACTGCAGTGTTTATAGCTCCACCCTCTGAGATTGGATCATTATAGCCACGTTTCTACCAAGGAGACTTTTTCGGTTTGTCTTGGTATGGCGTACATTTAGTGCTGTTTCCTCTGACTCATCCCAGGACAGATCCCCAAATAATTGAGACGAGCTGTCCCACTCTTTCGTATGGATGCCAGACTGAACTGATCCGCTCGGAAGGTGGGGCTACAACACTGCAGACCGTTGATTGGTCGGTAGAATTGCCAATTCACCCGACAGCGGCTGCATTTCTCCTGGTGGCACACAGACTTCTCTGAAACGAAACTTGATTGCACTTTGTATCAAAGAGCCAATCACAGAGAGGACGAAATGCTGCATGTCTTCTATCTGTGCTCTTTGTTTACCGTGTTGGGTTTTTCTTCTTTGTTGGATTTATTAGCGGGGCAAACTGTGTTGCGCTGCTATGGCGTCACGCTATTATCTAACAGCTGCGGCTTTCGGCATCCAGCTTACACGCTGTCTACCACGAGAAGGCACAGTTTGCTGTGGAAACACAAACAGGATCAGGCTTAACTGTAACAAACTATGTCAAACCGTACTGGACCGAACTGGACTGCTTGGTGGAAACGTGGCTAATGTCTGACACCCCAACAGAAGGGTACCACAAAATGATTCAGGTCAGTAATTTGGGGACCTGGCCCAGTTTTGGTCAAAGAAAACACCACAAAATGTGCACCAAACCTAGAAGAACCAAGCTGAACTACTTGGTGGAAACAGGGCTAAACATAACATAAAACATGCTCAGTTGGTACTTAAGGGCCCAAAGGGAGCCAAGACAGTCTCCCCCACACCATTACACCAGCAGCAGCAGCCTGAAGCATTGATTCACGGCAGGATGGATCCAAGCTTTCATGTTGTTTCCTCCAAATCTTGAGACAACCATCTGAATATGGAGCAGAAACCCAAGCCCCATCACTGAGGGACTGAAAATGCTGTAGTAAGCATGCCAGGCCTGTAGTTGGTGCTATAACTGTCTTGTCCAGAAGCGTCTTTTGGTAGATCTCCACTGAAATAGAGTCGGGCCGGTCGTCTGGGGTATTAGTGAATGCTTAGCGCAGAAGTGGAGCAACAGATGCACATTTTTTTAAAGATAGTTAGCAGATTGAGAAACACAAGCACAACACGGTAGTCTTCATAACAACGGTACTCTTGAACTGTTGTTTGAACTGGAGCGAAAAGAAGCCTGCCATCAACATTGCCAATGAAAACGCCGGCTTACTATTTACATGGCAGCGGTGTTGGCAGCGTTTCTGGAGGCCGTTTTCAAATGTTTGCGTTTTAGGTCTGCCAAAAGTTGTTTCTGTGTAAACGAGGGGATGAAACGTAACAATACTTTTGCGTTTCATCCTAAAATCTTTGTGTAAACAGCCCCCTAGACTCATATGGTCCAATTTTGTTGATCTTGTGTGAATTGTAGCCTCAGTTTCCTGTTTTTAGCTGACTGGAGGTTCAACTGGTGTTGGTCTTCTGTTGCTGTAGTCCATCTGGGACGATGCTCAGTTTGACTCCAGAAACTCATCTTCTCCATGTCTACAATGCATTGAGTTGCTGCCATGTGATTGGCTGATTAAAAATTCCCATTAAGAGCAGTTGAACAGGTGTTTCCTAATTAAGTAGGCGCTGAATGTTGATTGAAACAAACTTAAAGGTCATATCTAAAGCTGTAATTTCCTTGCTTTAAATGAGGAAGCTTTGAGATCAATGATTCATGTGTGTATGTGTGTGTGACCATGTATGAGTGTTTCTTTGTTATTTTGGTTCCTGTGCAGTCAGTCATGCTCATCCATACAATGGAACAATAGCTCTCTGTGTGGCTTTGATCTAATGAGAGAGGAGGAGGGGAAGAGATCTACACTTGGATCCCGCTGATAGAGAAACGGCTCCTCTGAAAACTGATAACACTGGGCTCCACCAAAGAGCTCACAATAGAAATTGAACCGTGTGCTCTGGCAGAACGATAACACTATTTTACAGCAGAACACAGTTATTGGTCCGTCAATCAGGGGAAATTACAGCACAAGCTGTGGAGGTTGATGGAAAAAATATCTGTTTTCTTTCCTCACTGTGTGTGTAGCCTTGTGCACAGGTAACACACTTTAAACACACTTTAAACACAGGTTAAACAGGCTGTGGCCTTCAAGAAAGTCTAGAGACAGGAAACCACAAGCCACAGAGTTACCAACAGCTCGTCTCTCAGCTGTCGAACCAAGAGGCTGTTTACCAAACCACATACTATATAATACATATGAATGTAGTATGTAGTATGATTGTTTGATGGGTCTGTTTTGTGGCGTACTTCACTGGTTTTCAGTTCAGAAAGCCAAGCTAAAGGTAATGGATTTTTTTTGCCTTTATTGTAAATGTACAATACAAAACTTCGCAGTTTGGCTATTTTTTCTAATCATATCAGAAACATCATATTTTATAATTAACCTTACACCAAAAGTTAGATCGATTACTGGAAATAAATCTGGAGGGGATTTCTACCATTACATCTGATGGCAAAACCACTTCCTCATTATCCACATAAGGTTTAAAAAAATGCAAAAGTGGTTTATATGGGCTTTAATGAATTTGTAGAAGTAATTTTTTTTTTTCAAAACTTGAAGTGAGATGACTTACCAGTGTTTTTGTCGCATCACTTCACTTCTATCTCACAAACCGTCTAACCTTAGTGTTGTTGTATTGTAGTTTTAATGCTGACTCGTTACAGTAGATGTCGGTAATTCACCAAAACCTGCCACCAGCATAGACCATAGACTGATAAACATGGACACAGTTTACTTGATGTTACCTGTCTGTTTCTGAAACTGAAAATGAAGCACATTGCCTATAGCAGCCATATTGGTAGTGGCAAGGGCTTTGCGTACAGCTACAGGGCACCTGTTGGTCACATGACCCTGAACTGTGCCTCTGATTGCGTGAGCTTGTGATCTTGATACCCTCTGAACTGCTGAGTTAGAAAAAAGTTCACCCCCTGTACAGTGTGTGTCGATAGTAAAAGTAGCGATTTAAACAGGAGACGTTTTTTGAACCAGGCTGTAAATAGGTTAATTTTGAGCCAGCCTCAAGCGGACACTTGAGAAACAGCAGATTTTAGCACTTCTACATTGTCCCATATTCTTGGACCGGAGGTTGCCGCTTGGCATAACCACACAGTGTAAGCACAGTGCATCATGGGAAACAGTGTGCCAGGTAGACTGGTCTGTTTCATACTGAGAAATTTTCTTATATCAGTACGACATCCAGGGATTTTTGGTATACTGCAGATTTTGCAAGTTTTCACATACTATCTACTACATGCTGAATTTTGGCCAAAATAGTAGGCACTGCTAGTGTATTAGGCTGTTTGGAAGTCAGCCCAAGTCTCTTCAGGGTAATTACAGCTTTTGAGTCATGAAGTCAGACGGCACAGCACACCTCATTCTCTCTGATTTTACACCATTTCCAAAGTTTTCCTGCAATCTTTTTCAACCCTTCTCCGTCCTCTCCTTAAGTTATGCTTCTCCACTTTTAGACTTTCATATAGCTTAACTGATCTTGTAAGATGTTTTAAAGATCTCACCATGGCAAACAAGGCTGAAAATGTCACTATGATCATGGTTTAGATCAAACAGTGGACAATCGTCTTCCTTTCACGGCTCTGAAGTTATTCAGTCATCATGACCTCCTCCACAATGCCCCTCCCTCTAGACGTTCCTCTGGACTCTACTCATGGACCTTTCTTCTTATCTCTTAGTACACTCCTCAAAAGATCCAATTTTAAAAACTGAGTTTCATCCTCCTCTATACTGATGACACTCAAAAGTAGAAACCATGACAACGTCACATATCGTGGTATTCTGGCGTCACACGCAAAGCTGGAAATACACCAGGTGAGTCTACAGTTCGGCTCTGCTCTATTGGGTGTAAAAACAAAAAATGAGCATCATCCCACTCAGCTCAAAGTGATGTTGCTACAAAAAATACTTCCCCTGGCTGTAGTGTAGGCCAAAACCTCTGTCTCCCCAGTCATCCTAATGGAACTGTGGTCAAACTTTAAAAAATAAAAGCTTCATAGAAATGTTTCTCACATCCGTATGCTGAGGCAATATGAAGATATTATTGGGCTGCGTTGTGCGTTCAACTCCTCTTTTTTTAGTTATCAGACCTTTCAAAACAAGGTTTACATCACGTTTAACAATGATCAACAGCTGCTGTTCTGGTGTAGTCTTTTTTTTTTTTCAGGAATAGGAAGAGACATCGGGAGGGAGAGCCAAGAGATTTCAGAGCTGGAAAGAAAAAATAGGGTACTCTTTGGCCAGAAAAACTGATCTCCCAGAAGGTGGAGCTAGCAACACTGCAGTCCATTGATTGGTTGAAACTTGCAACAGTTGGCTGTGGAAATGCAAAAAGGATCAGGCTTTACTGACACAACCCGTACCAAAGTGTATGTGAAAACGGAGCTTATCGTTCAGTGCCGGATCCTCAGACAGCTGAAGTCTCACACCAAAGTGTTCCCTCAGTTCCCACCCTGATGACAATCCTCTCCTGACTCTTGTTTTGGCTGTAAAACCTTCAACCTGTTGACTCCTGGTCTGGCTCAGCTCATAATGTCCGTTTGTCGTTTTAGTCAAGATAAATGCAATCTGGTTTTGACGCGGTTTGTTTTATTTTGAAAGCCAACGTGTGTTTTTCAGTGGTTTTCATGAACAACTTCCTGTCCTGCTGGCTTCGCTTTTCGGAAACTGATGCGTCACCGCAAATATAGGAGTTTTGAGTATCTGATGCGTCTGGGTTGGACTTGATGGAGCAGGGACGCAGCTGGACCACAAAGGAGCAGATCCAGAGTGATTTACACAGAAACCGATCAACCACTTGTAAGATCAAAATCTCTTTCCATCTTTCTTTTCTGTATTTAGAGGATAGATTAGTGATGAGGTAAAAGACACAGGGAGCCAAAGTGGGGCATGTTTTGGACTGTGATTCGAAATTAAAGCTTCGTCCTCTGCTGGAAGACTTTGATACAGACAGTTGCCTTGTTCTCAACATAATTTAAGTCACAAGCAGGTTTCATCTTGTACCTGTTACAGGTATCACAGGACTTGTAATTCACACCTCTATTTATGACTCTGCAAAGCAAGCACTGTGAATTCAAAATCAACAGGAGCTCATGGAAGAATAATACTCTGAAACTCTGCAGCACCAGAGGAGGGTTAAATGGTCTATTGAGGCATTTTTACAGGATGGTATTTCAGTGTGAGCGCTGCCACAGGAGGGAATCTATAAAAGCATTTTAACAGGCTCTGAGAGCTGAACGTACAGGTAACAGAAACAGGTAATCCTCAGGCGGATGGTGAGGGTTGTTTTGCTTCAGTCTGAGGGGCTAATGTGTTTGTTATCACTGAGAGCAGATGGCCCAGCATGGAGGAGAGAATCACCAACACGGCACATGCACGCAAGACCACTGAGGCATGGACACTTGCATCGTGCATGCACAAGGAAACAAATCATCCAAAAAGTCTTCTGCAGAACACAAATTTTCAACTTCGCAATCTAAAAAAAGACAAACCAAAATAATGAATCAAAAGTTGTTTTAGACACATTTTCCCTCACTACTGTGCATAATTCTTGAAGTGCACACTCCAAAGGGAAGCTTCGCAGAAAGAAAGGCACTCGTGCACACGTCACCACCCACACATCAAAGTTATATCGGCCACGCGCACAAACACATTTACTGTTCATCCAGTCCCCAACAGACGCAGAAATAATACAGACACAGCCAAATAACTTCCCACATATTCAGCCTCTATTCTTAATCCACCCTCCATCTTTTTCTTTCTTCTATCTTCTTCTTTTCTTCCATCTTTCCTCTCTTTCATCCCCGTCTCAATCATCTGCTATTGATCTGTCCCCAGGGAGCCCAAATCAGCCTCACTCCTCCTTCTATTTTTAGTCCAAGAGGAGATCACAGAGAAGAACCACGGACCTGGAAAGAGATTGAGTGGAGGCACAGATGCGGTTGATTCTGCAAGGTGGTGCGTAATTTGATTTTAGAGCGATACAAGAGCTGAATAAAAAGAGCGCCTGTGGAGTGATGTAGCAGCAGATGAAGGGTTTGTCTTTGAGGGTTTGGCTCAAACGGTACCACGCTTCTGTGCAAATGTGATCTACTTCAGAGTTTGCGTTTTAACTTAAATTTGAAGTTTGATGGAGCTTCGATCAAAGAGGGATAATTATCCATGAGTTTAAAACACTCTATGAATCCACATCCAGCGTTAAAGAAATGCCTGATACAGAAATAGGGCTGGTTTTGAATCTCAGATGCGCTGACCTTTTGGAGACAAAGAGGGTTCAGCTGACAGGTTCGCCTGCCTCACAAACACAAATAACTGATGGTGTTTGCAGATACCGTCCTCCTGTCTCTCCCAGCATGCTCCGTCCTCTCCGTCCTTTCCTTAAGGGCACATCAATCCTTAAAGGCTGAGCGGACTGACTCAGAATGTCAAACACTGTCATGGAGATGGTGTTGATAGCAGAGAGCTGATGACAGCGTGTGACGGCTCCAATAATTACTCTGCTGTGGAAGCAAAGCAAGCGCTGCGTGAGGAATAGAGTCGAGTATTCAAATATCGTCTCCAGTCAACTAGGTCTAGGTTTACCTTTAGGTCACTATCCTTAAATTGTCATGTATTGTATCTTAACACAGAGTTCAGGGCCTGTATGCATGACAAGCTATTAGCGGGGAAAACGGACCTTTTGTACTAACACCAATACAGGCGCTGACGGCAGGATTACGGCACCTATTTGACTGTTTATAGGCAGACATTGAGCGATGTGTTACAGTTTCAGAAAAAATTTGCACAGATAGGGTATAACCCTTTAGAAAGGTGGGGATTTGTAGCCATACAGCAAATATAGATTTAGGAGGCACAACATTTTTCAGTGAACAGATGAGATAAAAGAGACGATCAAAGTCTCAAATCAGCAAGGCTCGCTGCCGTCAGTTTAACAAGTTTGATTCGCTCTTTGCTTGTATACCACTGGGTCCTTCCAAAATGTGTGTGGTGAAATTTTAGAGTTCATAAACTGCTTTAAGAGTTATTCATAGAGGTTCTGAGGAATTGCTGCAGCGCTTGTTTACAAAGGCAGCTTTCATATTACTGATTTCTTATTCAGGGTTTTCTGCTGTGCACTCAGAAACACCGCACGCATTTACTATGTTTAAGATGGACAAACTTTCTCTTTCTCTTTGTTTACCTGATTAACTGATTAAGTTACCTGGCTGATTGTTTGCAGTCGTGCATGTGGCTAAGGCTGCAGCCAAACAGGCCGTTTCATCACAGAACGTTGGGACCAATGGTCCTGTTTGTTCAAAGACAGAACGTGTATACCCTGATCTTAAATCAGAAATAAAAATACTTACAGCCTGGTGCAAAATTACCAGAGAAGGGTCAAGTTTTAAAGATATTAATATGATGCATTGTTCATAATAAAGAGCATGGCTGACCTGACTGTAGCTCTTAGTGAGAAGGCTAAAGGCCTGAAGTGAGGTCTGGTTGTGCGTAAATGTTTCCCAGTCTCTCTGCAGTAACACTTGTAAAACACTTGTTGGCAGTGTGGTCTCTACGATGGTCTGATCTGCTTCTGATCCTGCTTCGTTCTCTACAGGCAGCAACCTCCAGTATTAAAATATAAGGCAATTTGGAAGTGCTGAAGTCTGCAGTTCATAGAGTGTCAAGTACCTGAAGTCATGCACAAAGCCAAAAATATAAATATATACACACACCAATTAAAAACAGCAGAGATAAACTAGTTGATTAGGGATGGGAAATGATTTTTGAATATTCAAATAGTCATTAATATATAAAAAAAATTGAATAGTTCATGTGATGATTGCTTTGTCCTGTCTGTGGCAGCTAGCAGTTTTATGCAGGATGCTGGAGCTGTTACGCATCAATTTTACAAAAAGCAGGTCAAGTGGGACAGGAAGTTGTGCACAAAAAACATTTAAAATGCCCAACGACTTTCAAAATAAAACAAACTGTGTCAAAACCAGATTGTATTTAACTTCACTACATCAACAAACTGACATAATGAACAGAGCAAGACCAGAAGTCAACAGGTTTGGGGATTTAGAGCCAAAAGTGCAGGAACTCCTTCAAAAAAATAAATGAAAATGAGTTACAGTGCAAACTCTGCAAGGTCAGGCTAGCATTTTACACATCAACAGCAACTATGCACAGCCATGTGAGAGTGAGGCATGCAGCGGAAAGTGTGGCGCTGTCTGCAGATCAACAGTCAGTGTTTGGCTTCATGCGGGGGGCTGGCGATCTTCAAATAATCTTTGGATCATTACAAGCGAAGATGGAATAGCTCTTTTGCTTAAAATGCCCATGTGTAATGTTTACAGCCTTTTTACATAACTTTTTTGTTTTTAAAGTTATTAAAAGTAAAAGTCTTGCTCGTATAAAGGCATGGCTGGCTTGACTGACAGGTGGGGCAACCTGGAGTTCTCCACAAAAAATTCAGAAATTCAGAAAATTTGGCCCCTGTTGATGATGGACTTGAAAAATTTCTCAGAAACATAAGGGTAAAATCACAGAGACTACATTTGTATTTTCTATAGCCTCTAGAAAAGGGCTTTGCACACCTATGGTATTGGTTGGGTGCAGAAGTTCAAGTTAAGGCTTTAGGTAGTCAGAGCATTTCTTATCATGACTGCCAAAGTTTGGCTTTAAATCAACACCCCAGGAACCAATGGGAAACGTCACAGAGCCTACGAACATGTAGCCTCTATCACCTTAACCTCCATACTCTGAGTTTTTACTCTGCTAAAGACGAAACACGGCGTGTCGTCCTGGAGTCCTTATCCTAAGTCAGAATCATGTTTTGGTTGTTGGGCTGTTTGTGTTTTACTCACAACATCCTTATGGCTTGTGTGGTGATCTCTCTCACACACACACACACACACACACACACACACACACACACACACAAACACACACTCCAGTAGCACTCCACTGCACTATCCAGCCTGTGGGGAGTCACTGGTCCGTGCAGACAGTGACTGCTCGCCTGGGACCACTTTGCTGCGGCTGACCTCCCTGAGATCAGGGTCCACCTGATGACACGGCTGCCAGGATCACTGAGGCGTGCACGCTCTTCATCTTCCAGGAGAACACGGCGTCTCATACTTTTTATTCAGTTAATCTGCTTCAGAACAAAATGAGAACCAGGTTATGAAAACAGACGGGGTTCACGCTGTGCTCGCTCTGCAGACATGTTTTAGTGTCTTCTGAGGATCTCTGTGATTTAATGAATAATGAATCACTTCCTGGTTTGCTGTGGAGTTCCCTGAAAGGATTTTTTTTCTGAAGCCAATATTGACGCAGCTCTGAGACTGAGTCATTTGATGGAACAGTTGTTAAAATATTTATCGGTTAAACTCGTGTAAGAGAAAAAATCTCCTCAGGCTTCTGAAAAACTTTTCTTCAAAAGCTCTCACCAGACTGTTTTTTTTAGTCTTCACTCTCCTCACAGTGAGGACCAGGAGCTGTCAGAGCCAGTCAGTCAGACCTCCAATTTGACCCAAGATGAAACATGCTGACAGATCGTAATAAGCCCTGAAACTCTGTGTGGATGCTGGGCAGCTCCTGCAGATATGGAGGCAGCTCAGATAATGAGTCGTAGTGACTCCTGATTCACAGATTCTGACTTTCTTTTTGGTTTTTTTATACGCACTTTGTTGGGATTTAGAAACCAGCTTTGTATGTGAAGTGGTTGTGTTAACCTCAGAGTTTCTTTGTAGCATCACTTTGTACACACTTGAGTCACGGCCAGCTGTGCATCGAGGTCAGAGGACGCCTTGCACCGATTAAAATCAGGTCCAATCTTACTTTCAGACCTCGCTGACTGATAAAAGCTGCAGATTTTTTACAAGCAGTGGTCGACTGATGAGTTATCGATCCAGGGAGGATTGCCTGAATATATTTCCAACTCTACCAAAGTTTCCCCGTCATGTATCACCTCTTTTAGTTCTGTGCTCTTCTTCTCTGATTTCCTTTTTCCTCTCTGTGGATGAATAGAATGGTCTTTTTGTGTGTGTCAGTTCACGTCTGGAGTTGTTTTCTGTGTTTCCACTTGGAATTCCTGTTTAGTTTTGTTCTTCTTCTTCTGCCCCATGTTGGTTTCACCTGTCTTCTTGCCTCACCTGTTTCCTGTTGCTTTGAGGGCGGAGCCTGATGACCATCATTGATTGATGGAGCACCCACAGTGTTTTTATTCCCCCTCCTTCTGTCCACTATAGGATGACCCCCAGTTGTGATGGACTTGGTTTAATGCCTCCAAAACATAGTCTTCTTTGAGCCTGATAGTATGAATATGTCTCTGTCAGCTCCTGGTGTTCCAGTTTAAAGAGTGACCCTGTAAACTGCAGACCTTCAGCTGAACATGTCAGTGGAGATCCAGTTTACAACAGCTGTACAAACACAGAAGAAGTACTTGGAAATACATCCTAGTTTAGTTTGATATTAGTGCTGTCAGGCAATTAGAAAAAAAATAGTGAAATTAATTACAGGATTTGAAATTAATTAAACTAATTAATCATATTTTAATCTCATATCTGCTTAAGGTCCCTAAATAAAGAATCTGAATTTTAGGACTTTACAAGATTGTAGTGCATGACTAATCACATGAATACATGAAGAAGAGAAGATTTGAAAATTCATATATTTTTCAACAGGCCAATATTAAAATGTCCGTGTTCACTGCCATTGACGTCCATAGAGGCGGGGTCTGGTGGAGCTTTTCGTTCAAAATCCTGCTCGTAAACTACTGTGGGTGAGAGCGGTGCGCTCTTTGGATGAGAGCTCAGCATGGATATGAGGAGAAGATGTGAGATGACAGAGACACAGAGAGACGCTGCAAGTCAGAAAAGTTCAGGCAGCTCACGCTCCAACTGAGGACGTGTCGCGGTAGTTCAGAGAGAAAGAGCGGCGCCATCGTGAGAAAAGATGACAGAGATCATGGAGAGGATCAAAGGATGGAGCGCCCGAGACGAACGCGATTAAAAAACGTATAACACATAAAAGAACAGAGTCCGGTCTTCTTAGGTAGTGTTGGTGTTTACATAGTCAGAAAAAACAAGATTATTTGGGTCTTGTCTTGTGAAAATCGTTTAAGATGCGCTGAAAATGGCTGGCAGCCATTGGGTTAATCTTGCGTTAAATTTGAGAATGCATTAATTTGCAGTGTACTTAATTACTCCAATTAATGCGTTAGAGTGACAGCCCCATTTGATATACAGATATATACGTGTCATAATCTCCTCATCAGATCAGTACTTGGTGATGGTCTGAAGCTTTTTAAGAAGGACACATCCCGCTGAAAGTCCTCAATCAACCCGCTCCTTTAAGCAGTTTCTCCCGTCGAAACTGTTTAGATTCCTAAAAAATGGCTTCATCTGGCTTTAGACAGCTTTGTTTTACCTTTCAAGAGTCAGCAAATCCATCTGCAGGAAAATAAAGCACCATCACATTCAACACGGGCTGAATATCCTCCATGCTAACAGGTTAACCATAAAGCTACATCACTCGTCTATCTCCTTTTATGGTGTCATTTTTGTTGCAGAGCCTGTATTGTTGTCTAAAGGCCCATTTATACTCAACGTTAAACATGGATCTAGATACTGACAGAGCTTTCTGTCCATGCTCTGTGTTCATTTTGCCCATATCTTTGCGTTTTTCCTTAAAGCTTATCGATACGGGCCAAAAAGAGCAGTACCACTGGAAACCATGGGGGCAGTGTTGCTGTTGTTACATGATACATAGCTCTAGACAGACTAGCAGAAGAAATAACAATGGGGGAGGTTTTGAGGTTGTAACTTCTGCCTCCGATTTTGTCTTTAGCAATAGCTCAGAGCATTAATAACATCTCCTTCAGAGTCGCCATGTTTGTTTTTGACACTAACTTTTGACTCTGGGTTGCCCCCCCTGGTGGATGTATTGGTTAACAGCAAAGCCAACGTAGAGGCCACTTGGAAGTATGTGAGCAGTGACGATAACACGGTTTGAGAAGGACGTATACATTTTCATACTTGAAGAGTATTAACAGGCCTTTACTGCCCTCTGCTGGTCTCAAGCATACAGTCAAAATGCAGACCATCAATGGGCCACATGAAAGTTTAGTTCTGGGTAATGTTTCGACAAGAACCGAAAGTTCCTGGACCCTGTGGTTAAAGCACAGATTTGGTGTGTGGATCATTTCTGTGTTTCTTCCTCTACGTGTCAGTACGTCTTGTTCATCTTATCTTGTTCCAGTGTTTCTGGTTTTCCTGCTTGTGTTCATTTATCTGCAGATTTGGCTTCCTTCTTGGTTTGTTGATTGCCAACTGTGACATTTCTGTTGGCACTTATACTCTGAGCATGCAACCTGATGTATGAACGGTTACTTGCTTTTATTGTGTTTTCATTGTTGGTGGATACAGGCCCTAAATTGGTTTGATACCCACTGAATAACATCCATGAAATTAAGGTTAATAAAACTTTTTCCCACTCAGATTTCCTCCTGTACAAACAAAGCCCGTATCAGTGTTGAATCTCTGTAAAGACAAAGACTCTGAGGTCTCATGGATCTAAATAGATGCCCGTGCCCACAAGCTAAGCCCAGAGGAAGCAGCTGGTTTGGGCCTAAGGTCGCTCGAGCAGCTTTGTTCACATAATCCTCACAGCAGCGCTGGAGATACGGGAGGTTTATGTAAATGTGTATCGACAGAGAAGATGTTTATATATCATAGCCGTGCAGGATCAGGCTGCGTCGTACCGCAGACGACATAACATTTGTTTTGCAAACTACAGCAGTCTGTCGCAAAGTGGGTGCTGACTTTCTCTCCAGAAAAAGTAAACAAATCAACACTCCTGACAGGCCGTGCAGATGGTGCCAACAACAAAAGAATTTATTTAATCCAGCACAGAATAAACTCACGACATGTCACTATGCACAAGCTGCAGGAAAAATCAGACTTCTGCTTAAAGTTTGAGCAGTTTGACAACTTGTTCTCTGTTTTTACACACTCCTTTTACCTTACAGGAACAAAACATGAAGGGTGCATGTTTGTGAAAAGCATTCCTGGAAACATCCGGATCTTAACGTCTTGAAATTGTCCTGGAGAGTCTGCCAAGCCACCTGGGGGAATCTGCTGGGCAAATGAGACTGGTCTCAGGTTTTCCTGCTTATGTGTAGACACACAGCTTCATAATGAAGTGTGTGTGGACACATCATGTTTACATAAGCTGTGATTTGCAGGAAGATGATTGAATTACATTAACAAATGAGAAGCAGCTGTTAAGAAATGAATCTCTAATATTCTCTTCAAACACGTATCATTCACAGCTTTCGCCAGAGTCATAAACGCGCAGGTTCGGAGCTGCTCAGCGATGCAGACTGAGAGGCTAACACACATACACACACACACACACAGCTGCAGCCTCTCATATAACTGAGAGTATATAAAATAAGTCAGGTCGTCATGAATCCTAGGAGACAGGAAATGAAATCAGCATCTCGCTGTGAAAGCCACGGTGTGACAGAGAGCGATGCTTTGATATCCATGCTACCTGTAAACAGATGGATGTGCAGACATCTCTGCTGTTCTGGTCTCCAAATTGATTCTTCGTCCTCAGCCTCAGATGTTTTTATTCATCCTGGTACGTGTCACCTTTCAGGGTTTGCACCAGCGGTGTTTCATAAACATTATCACCCTCACTCGCTTGCTTGTGGTGAATCCAGTCAGTCACTTTGTAAGAATCTGAAGATGGGACATTTTGATGTATGACCCATAAATGAAGGGTGCAATAGATAGAGCTGTTGACTCACATAAAGGCAGGTGCCTGCAGTATGTTCTCAAAGTACACATGTTTTTATCTCTGTCTCATCAGGGTGATTGTGTGTGTGAATGTTAGCCCTTCTGCATTTCATTTACATCAGAATTGGGAAACGGGGCGTTGGAATAACATCATCTCTAAGTTAAAAGTCAGAAGACTTCACCAGAAGAGCAGTATTTCTATATAAACCTCAAATAATGCAATGTATACAGCTGATTTATTGTGGCAAACACTAGTCAGAGATGCTAAATAAACTGAATATAACAGGAGCTTAATAACTGTTTACACCCCGGTCGGCCATCTTTGATTGTAAGACTCAGGGATGTGTGGGTCTGCTGACTTCCCAGTAGGAAATTCTGACCTTAGGGGGTGTTCCACTTGAAATTTCCTATTCCAAACTAATAAATCTTCCAAGTACAAATGGTGTACCCAACTTTGCATCCAACAACAGCTCCAGCCCCTGCAACCTGGAAAGGGAAAAAGGATTCAGGGGCTGTTTACACGACACTGGTTCTGGGGTGAAAACGGCCTCCAGAACGGAATTTTTCTGAAACACTTGATAACCATTAGCGTGTAAACAGTAAGACGTTTTCAGTGGAAATGCTGATGTCACACTCCGCTTCGCGCAAGTGCATACAACAGGACAACAATACCATTGTTACGATTATCGCCAACTACCGTGTTGTGCTAGTGTGACTGAATCTGCTGACTGTCTTCATACAAAATGAGCATCTGTTGATCCACTTCTGCTATTAGCATTCACCAATACACCAGCTGATTGGCTCAACTCTACTTCAGTGGAGATCTCCCAAGAGTGGCTTCTGGACAAGACAGTTATACCGCCGACTACAGGCCTGGCATCCTTACTACAGCGTTTTCAGTCTTTCGGCATTTCTGTGTAAACGCAGATTTTTTTCACTGCGTTTTAGCGTTTTCAGATGAAACATCGTGTAAACAGGGACTCAGATAATGGAAGTATGGAAGGATGGATGGATTATCAAATGTCAAATCACAGTATTGTGAAATGTTGTGTCCATCATATGGAGCATATCTGATCTTTGGATGGGGACACCTTTGATGCTGTCAGAATATGGCATTAAGATATTGTTTTAAAATGTCTGATGCTGCAATTTTTATGGACAGGGGTCCGGTGATGTGGGGTCAAAATGACGATAAATGACGATAAGCTCTGAAAGAAGCTGTAGACTCCAGCCTGAACCTGTCACAGACTGAGGAGGGAGTGGAGCTGAAGTGTGTTGATCGTGCGCAATTACACACGGGTAGACCTGAGTTTTATGGTTATTCTTACCATGAGATGAGCTAGTTGTTTGTGATCCTGTGTAAATGAACAGCGTTTTGTTATTAAATTGTTATTTTGTCACACACACAGGTCAAGTTTTTATGATATTATTGTGAGGAGTGAAATAATCTTCTTCACAGTAAATCCTGTAATCATTACAGCTTCCTTAAAAAAATCCAGGCTAAAAGTTTGATCCAGTGTCCTCTGAATGTTCTCTGCTGAGACTTTATCATGGACATGGGAGTGTATCAAAAACTGATTACAGCATCTATATTTTATTTATTCATTTATTTTTTTTAAAAGTAAACCGATGAAGGAAACACATTTTTTTTTTATACGGACAAATTAGCTGACAGCTCACGCTGCTCTTTCATAGCGGAGTATTTTACAGATTGGTGGAAGAAGAATACAATGTTAGAAACATTCTTGGTGTCATATCTAATTCAATGATGTAAATATTAATCTAAGAACATCATTGTTTCTGTCAGAAAATGTTTTGCGCTCTCATGATCTAATAATTCTCCTCCACAGACAGATTTCCCTCGCTGCATCACACTCCCCACTGACATGAAACTTGCGTACACGAACTCAGACCTGGCGTAGGATTTGAGCGTACCCGACGCCCTCATTCAGATTGATAAATGCCGATCTGGGAGCTGGCGAGAAAAAGTTATGTTTTCAGCTGATTGTGTTCACACATGCAGGTCGAACATAAAATTTGGGGAGTTTTCAGGAGTTTTGTGCACATGTGAGGTCTTATTAGTCATTTCATTTGTTTTAGCATCATATAAAGTCATGCTCACCATAACTAAGAGAAATGGTTGTTCCCTGCATGTTTCAGACTTGATTATATGGTTTAATAATCTGGTAAATGTTGGGTATAAAGAGGAAGACACAAAAAGGGGACATTTAGATTTTAAAACATGCAAACCAGAGGACATCTCCTTGCATAGATTAACTCTGCTGAGTCCTCTCCTCTCCAGCCGTGTTCTGTTCCCCCTCTCTGTGCTTCTCTCCCATGGGTGCTCATTATGAGAGAGGTTTGTTTGATCTATTCTTTGTTTCTGTTTGAACCTGAAGCGTCGCACCGACTCTCCGAGGAGTTCAGCCTGTCGACACGACGAGCTGAAACTGCTGCCATTACACACACGAGCAAACATTATTCCACTGCGCAGGCTGCCATTATCCCAACAAGCCTTCACTGATGCATTATCAGTTTATCTTTTCATTGTTTCAGGCTGCAGAAAGTACAACGTTCATTAAAGCTAAATGATATTTGTAGTGAGTAAACAGAGCAGCTCTGTGTGCTCTAACAGAATGGATTTCCCCCTCTGCTGCAGCGGGACGAGCAATCAGACAAAAACGATCAGTCGTGCCTCAGTGCCTTAAGTACAATTAATCTCTATAATGAGTTTCCATTTAAGGAGGTCGATTCAGTATAAACAAGAAGAGCTTTCAGTTTGAACAGTAAATAACTTCAAGGCCCGCACTGCGACGCACTGCGACGACTAAGTAAAAACACCATCACTGAGTTTCAACGCCGTCTTCTCTCGGTGATGATGGAACCCTCCAGGCTGTCAGACTCAAACATGGCACCACGAGCTGTGATTCATACCACTTATGTAAACACGCTGATGAGGCTGACACACATGCTTACTTCCCATCGCCAAAAGTGTTTCCAAACAACGCCAACGTGATCTCCAGGAATGTTTTCAAACTGACTTTTTCTGACAATAAAAATGAGGAAATTTATAAAGAGTGAGAGGAGTTACCGTGTCATGAATCCAACCAGGAAAACTTACTGGAGACAGAAACAGGAAGCTGTTTTAGTTTGTTTTTATGAGACATGGACGACACAACAGCACCCCAAAAGTGAAGCATAAAGTTTAGAGCTCCCCCAGTTGACCAGCTGCATTATAAGTCTAAAGTCTGCTTCCTCTGTTAAATGAGAAGGAGTCTGGATCAAACTGGAAAATTAAGATTCACGTCAAATATATTTTTGTTGTTGTAAAAAGCAGCACAACTTCATGATTGACAGCTCCGTTGACAATTAGACACCAGATCAACCGAATAAAAGAGGTAATTTATGTGTTTCCACCAAGTGGTCCAGTATGGATTGGTACAGTTTGGTACGGGTTGGATCGGTAAAGCCTGATCCTGTTATGTTTCCACAGCCAACGACTCCCTTCTTGGTGGGCTAAATGTAAGCCAGATGCTGATAGCCACATCAGCTACATGACAGCATGGCAGCGTAGCACCCTGAAACAGTGTACCCTGCTAATACATCGACAACAAAGAAAAACGCGCCTCACAGTCGACCATGGAACACTGTTTCGTGACACCATTTTACAAACAGAAAGAAAGTTATTGAACTGGACTGGAGACTAAACATGACAAGGTTACGTGTTGTTCTTTATTACTACTGTTGCACAGGAAGTGACAATTCTTTCCACCAATCAGTGAACTGCAGTGTTTTTGGCCAAAAGAAATACTATAAAATGTGTGCCATACCAAGACAAACTGGACTAATCCATTTGATGGAAACAGGGCTTAAAAGACAGCAGACAAACGAAAAAAAATTGGTCTCAAACGAAAAGTTGGGTCACCAAGCAGGGAGAAGAATCGATCACAACGTCTGGCACCCAAACAGAAGTGTCCCAAAAAGTGGGACGGTACAGGTGGATGATTTGGGAACCCGTCCTGGTTTCAGTCAAAAGCCATGTTTCCACCAAGCAGTCTGGGTCGGTTCAGTACAGTTTGGTACAGTTAAGACTGATCCCGTTTGCGTTTCCACAGCAAACTGTGCTCTCTCGGCGCGTAAGCCCGATGCTGAAAGCTGCAGCTGTTACAATAGCGTGACACCTTAGCAGTGCGACTAGGGAGACGTGGATCATTCAGCCCAGAGAGGTTACTGTGGAGAAAAAGGAGTTTGTACTCTCCATGTAACAACTAAAAAGTCATTTATCGCATATCACAACTAGTCCGAGCTGGTTAAATAAGGCAAAAATTATACCAGCATAGACCGCTTGGACAAACAAAGGCAGCGGTTTAACAGTCAGAACAGAGATATGCGATAAATGACTTTTTAGTTGTTACATGGAGAGCACAAACTCCCTTTTCTCCACAGTAACCTCTCTGGGCTGAATGATCCACGTCTCCCGCTCCGCAATCTCTTGCAGACAAGACGAGTCTTTAGCTTGCTCGTTAAAGCAATACGTTTGTGACTCTAAGATACCTATATTTTATGTAACATATTATATACAATCTAAACATTATGATAAACGTTACCTGTTGTGTTTCTCTGGAGCTGGAGGAACCCGGGAGGCTGTCTCCGTCTGTATTCCACTCCATGTTTACCTCTGTGGCTTGGGCATGCGCGGTTGGAGGAGATCAATTGCTTTTCGTGTGACCTGTGACCTCAGTGACGTCATTTCAGCACTTTTTCGATTCGTACTCGTAATCTTGGATTCGTACTCGTAGGGAAGAATTCGTAGTCGTAGAAAGTTGAGTTGTATTCATAAGACTTTGCACTCGTATAAACCCAGTTTCACAGACTTACGTATATGACAGCAGATTTTTGTGTGAAATAACTTTATTGACACAGAAATTTTTGAAATTAAAAATATGAATCATTAATTATGCATACGTCTTTTTTGACGAATCATTTATTTTGCATACGTCCTTTTTGACAGCTTCCTTACACCATACTATTACAGTTAACACCAGTTTCTAGTCTCATCAGATCAGCCGGATAATAATCTAACAGTCCGTGTGTTTTCCTTTCACTTTGAGATGTGTCAAATTCAAACTTGTTGTTGTGACTGATCTGACAGCTGGTTTATGGAGGTTTGTTTGTCCCAGGAAGTGGACCAAGAGTATCCAGTGTGCCAAGCCCTCCTTTCTGACCACCAACACAAACAATCACTGAAGGGATTTTCTGTGGTAAAGAAAACGTCTTCACAGCTCAGACCTGATGCAGTCTCCCCTGGGAAACATCTAATTGACGACGATGGACTGCAGTCATGTTTTAGTCTCTGGCTGGAGGAGAGAAAACAGACAGACGTGTGATTCTCTGAGTGAATTGTGATCAGAGCAATAAAAACCTGGACATCCTGAGAGGAAAACCCTAGAGGTCTTTAAGATAAGAAGGTAAAACAGTAAACCCAGCTGCTTCAAACGTCCTACTTTCTACTTTCTAACCTGATTATTGAGGTGATTAAGGAGCAGCGTCAGCTCTTCACACAGCCTCGTTTATTTCCCTCCTCATATTCTCCTCATGTAGGCCGATAAACCGCTCTGAGCGGCTCCTCTGGGTCCTGGGCTCTGTTTGTGCTGCGAGGATGCCTTGACAGCTCTACCCATGTGTGTGTTTGTGTGTGAGTGTTTCCTGCTGCTTCATTAGTGGAAGACAATGAGACTATGAGAGCGCTTGTCTCTGATAATAAAAGACACATTAATACCTCCTCTACTGAGGCCCATCAGCTTGAAGACACAAGCACAGGGTGTGTGTGTGTGTGTGTACGTGTACATGTGTGATGTGCAAATGCATGCTCTGTTATTGTTATTATCATGGGTGTTGGTTGCAGTGTTCACAGCTTTTTGTTAAACCTGATATTTCTCAGTGTCTGTGGTCGAGTCTGGTTTTCCCAGGAAAACACTTTGTCTATTTGTCACCTGCTGAACTCTCCAACTTCACAACAAAACACAGCAGCACTGTCGTAGCTGTTTTTAAAAACCTCTGTGGGGTTTCCTCTTATAAAAAAGTTGAATCCTTTCACAGGTTTGAAGGAACGGGGCCTTTAACGTCTCTCTCTGTGTTCTTGCAGATACGATGCTGCTCCCAGCCTGTCTCCTGATCGGGCTCCTGTGCCTGAACCATCAGGCCGGTGTCTGGGGTTTCGCCCGTCTCCAGGACGAGGTGGAGCTACGCTCTGCTTTCTCAGTCGCACGCACCAACAGCATGGAAGGCGGACCCAAGATGACCGTGACCTTTGACACTGTTTATGTCAACATTGGAGGAGATTTCGACCCCAAGGCCGGCATGCTGCGCTGCCGCATCCCAGGAGCGTACTACTTCTCCTTCACGGTGGGGAAGTTCCCTCACAAAGACCTGTCGGTGATGCTGATGAAGAACAGGAACGAGGTGCAGGCCATCGTGTACGAGGAAAACGCAGGAGAGGAGAGGAAGGTGAGCTTCAGACACCAGATTATTAAAGAGGGGGTATTCTGCTTTCTCATATTTAAAACGTGGATAAACACTCACTGGCCACTTTATCAGGTACACCTTGCTAGTACCAGGTTGGCTTCAGATTCAACAAAGTACTGGAAACATTCCTCAGAGAGTTTGCTCCATATTGACATGATAGCATCACACAGTTGCTGCAGATTTGTCGGCTGAACATCCATGATGAGAATCTCCCGTTCCACCACATCCCAAAGGTGCTCTATTGGATTGAGATCTGGGGACTGTGGAGGTCATTTAGGTACAGGGAACTCATTGTCATGTTGAAGAAACCATTCTGAGATGATTCCAGCTTTCTGACATGGAGCGTTATCCTGCTGGAAGTATCCATCAGAAGATGAGTACACTGTGCTCATTAAAGGATGGACATGGTCAGCAACAAGACTCAGGAAGGCTGTGGACTTTAAACCATGCTCAGTTGGTACTAAGGGGCCCAAAGTGAGCCAAGAAAATATCCCCCACACCATTACACCAGCAGCAGCAGCCTGAACCGTTGATACAAGGCAGAATGGATCCATGCTTTCATGTTGTTGACGCCAAATTCTGACCCTACCATCTGAATGTGGAGCAGAAATCCAGACTCATCAGACCAGGCAACGTTTTTCCAATCTTCTATTGTCCAGTTTTGGTGTTGCTGTGTGAATTGTAACCTCAGTTTCCTGTTCTTAGCTGACAGGAGGGTCACCCGGTGTGGTCTTCTGCTGCTGTAGCCCATCTGCCTCAAGGTTGGACGTGTTGTGTGTTCAGAGATGCTCTTCTGCAGACCTCAGTTGTAATCAGTGGTTATTTGAGTTACTGTTGCCTTTCTATCAGCTCCAACCAGTCTGTCCATTCTCCTCTGACCTCTGGCATCAACAAGCCATTTTGTCCCACAGAACTGCCGCTCACTGGATATTTTCTCTTTTTGGGACCATTCTCTGTGAACCCTAGAGATGGTTGTGGGTTAAAATCCCGGTAGATCAGCAGTTTCTGAAATACTCAGACCAACAACCATGCCACGTTCAAAGTCCCTTAAATCACCTTTCTTCCCCATTCTGATGCTCACTTTGAACTGCAGCAGATCGTCTTGACCATGTCTACATGCCTAATGCATTGAGTTGCTGTAATATGATTGGCTGATTAGAATATATGGGTTAACAAGCAATTGGAGAGGTGTGGCTAATAAAGTGGCCGGTCAGTGTAAAGTAACAATGCTGGATCTTCGGACTTAATGTGTGCAGATTTTTGAACCACTGCATTTTCATTTGTTGTAAAAATCCCTGAATCTGTCGGAAAAAAAATATTCAAAATTATTTTCACAAGATCTTCACAAGACTTTCTAAAATGATGAAGTCATCACATAAGGATCTCCCAATTGTTTCATGATGCATTGAATGGGTGGGACCTTAAACACCAAGGTCTGCCCGTGACTTATCAGTGGGCTGGCCAGTCAGAAGGAAGGGGGTGGAGCTGGAATCCTTAAAGGGACAGCAGCTAAAATGAGAGTCTGGAATAAGAGTTTTCTAAAACACCAGTGAGAGAAAAATAAAGACTTTTATGAGCTGTAAGTCATGTAAAGCTACTATGGAGGGACCAGAGGGACAATTTAAAGACCAAAAAGGCACAATACCCCCTCTTTAAATTTTTTGTGATAAAAGGTGTGCAAGAATTTTAACTCAAGTAATCACCTGACTTAACTTTAGAGCAACTTTTATTGTCTTCAGCCTTAAAAACATCTCAAACAGCCTCTTCAGCTTCTTCTCCTTCCTTTCTACCCCTCCCAATGATAAGCTAACCTAAGCTAACTGTCATCGTCATCATTGTTTAACCACAGAGTCCATCAGCTTGTGTTGTAGGATGGATCTGACTCTCTGAGGAGGTGTTAACAGAGGTCTTTGGTGCAGTCAGAGCCCTCCAGCTGTGACACTGTGTCTCTTATCTCAGAGTGTGTTTGTGTTGTTGTGCTGAAAGAAAGCCGAGCAGAGCGGATTACACACCTGATTCCCCTGAATGAGGAGCTGTGTGCGGTAGACGATTGGATTATGTGTGATGTGGATCAGCGGCTGTGATGATGAAGTCTTCTTCCTCCTCAGGTGCAGAGTCAGAGCGTGATGCTGCAGCTGGACTTCGGGGACACCGTCTGGCTCCGTCTGCACGGTGACCCTCGCTACGCGCTCTACAGCAACACGGGGCACTACACCACCTTCAACGGATACCTCGTCTATCCCGACACCTACGGCTACCAGACGCACCATCACCACCATCACCAGGCTGTGTCCGACTCCCAGCAGCCCTTGCAGGAGAACATTCCCCTGTCAGACAGCAATACGGAGCACTTCAAGTCTGGAGCCAGAGACACGCAGGAGGAGAAGGAGCCACAGCATGCAGAGGAAGAAGAGGAGGACGAGGATGAGGAGGAAGATGAGGAGGACCAGAGATCTGCCTTCTCAGTTGGGCGCACCCAAAGCATTGTGGGAGTGGACCAGGTGGGGCTCCCGCAGCACCAGCCGGTCAGCTTCGACACCGCCTTCGTCAACATCGGAGAGGACTTCAACGTGACGGAGGGCATGTTCACCTGCCGCATACCTGGAGCGTACTACTTCTCCTTCAACGTGGGGAAGCTGCCGCAGAAGACGCTGTCGGTGAAGCTGATGAAGAACCGTCTGGAGGTGCAGGCGATGATCTACGACGACAGCCAGGGCGAGAAGGCTCTGCAGAGTCAGAGCCTGATGCTGTCGCTGAAACCCGGGGACACGGTGTGGCTCTACTCGCACCAGAGGGACGGCTTCGGGGCTTACAGCAACCACGCCAAGTACATCACCTTCACCGGCTTCCTGGTTTACCCGGACATCGCCACGACCTCCACCTCCACCTCCACCAACACACCCAGCAGCAGCCAGGCATACGCAGAAAAGAAACCCTAGCTGCAGGGAGCGTCACGCAGACTGAACACTGACAGAGGAGTTCACGCAGTGTGTGAAAATAACGGGAGGTGCGTTAAAAACACTCATCATGAATGTTGTTTTGTGGTTTTCTTTGAAGCCTCCTCTTCATATGAACTCCTCAGCACAGACCTTGAACCCGGGGAGCAGAGCTTAAATGAAAATCTTTTCATTTCTTAGCTAATAGCTTCCCCGGAAATAACTTCATCGCACTCACAGCCATGGCCCTGAAGGACAGTAAATGTGAACTGTGGTAGAATATTTCAGTCTGAAATGAAAACTCAGTCATTACCTGCACACCTCTGCGTCAGCTAACCTCTTCATTAACTGAGCGTGAAGACAAAATTCACAGTTACTTATCACGTCCTCATGACGGTGGGAACGATTTCATCTTTTTACAGCACAAAGAAAACATTCGAGCACCGTGATTACAATCATTTATTGTAAATTTACTGCAGCACAGGTGAGGAAATCAAAGCACATCCTCTCTTCTAGAAGTTGAAGCCAAAGACTTTGACTGAAGTGAAACCAGAAAATAAATCGAGTGTGATTATGAGCCTAAAAAAAGCACGAAACACTGTTTTATTGAACAGGAAGCCAAAGGTATAAAACAGGAAACCTATTCATTATTTACACTCACAAGAGTTTGAGGAGGAAATGACTAATCAGTGCAGAAAGTTTTGGATTTGCTCCAGGTTTCTCCTTTAATAGCTGAAATGTAATATTTTAGAGGCAAAGCATCTGATCAGAGATTTTAAAAATGTTGGAGATTACAGAAAGGACTTCAGCTGTGATAGATTTTTAGTTAAGGTGAGATCATGGGCTGCACAATCAGACATAAAACCGCAGCCACCAAAAGATATAATTTCAGAGAGCTAATGAAAAAGATGTGTAGAAAAACCTCAAAGTTCACACCCCTCTTTTAACACAGCTCAAAATCAGTCTCCATCAGGTATTGATCTCCAAAACTTCTGCTGCCAAACGCCAAATTGTTCAGTCGATGTCACTTTGACCTCAGATAGTGCCACATTTTTTCAGGTTTATCAATTTTAACTTAAAGTATAAATCCAATGCTCTCCGAGTTAAGTTTTTCTGTCATCTCTGTTCACTATAGTTCAATAGTAGGTGCTTCTTTTTGTTTCCAAAATAAGAGAATTAATTTCCTTGCAGTGAGAAGGCAATATTCTGTCTAATTTGGATTTTGAGGAATCTAATCTGTGGAAGATTTGACAGTGTCGAGCATTAATGGAGCACGTATACGTGTATTTCAGGCTTTCTTCCCAGTTCTCCTGTGATAGTTGTACCCATAGACTGTACATAGAGTGGACAGCGTGGCTCCACCATTTATCATTGTACGGTTCTGAAGCCAAATTACCGCCGTCTCAGGCGCCACCATTGTAGCAGTTTGGAGCCAGAGTCTGCGCAGTAGAGACTGTGAGGGATTCTGGGAGAATCTTGAGTGGAGCTGGGTGACAAAAATAATATATTTTTTTCTTTCGAGAGTCTAATCACTTCCTGACTCTCCCTCTAGACATATTTTACAATCCCTGAAAAAAATACACGAGAACGGCAGCTGTCAATCATTGTTAAATGTTACATAAAGCCTTGTTTTTAACCTTGTATTACTAATGAAAACAAAACTTTTCAGAAAAAAGAGGACTTGGATACAAGACAGCCAAATAATATCTTCAAATCACCACAACAATTGGACGTGAGAAACATTTCTACGAAGTGTAATAATTTTTAAAAGTTTGACCACAGCCCATCTGGGATGGCTGGAAAGCCATATTTTTAAACCTATACTGTAGCCAGTCACCAGGGGGAGCAGTTTTTGTGGAGAACTCACTTCCAGCCAAGCAAGCAGACGTCCATTTTTTTTACAGTCTATGGTTGTATATTTGGGAGCTACATCTAGAAAAGTGCTGCAGGCAGGAGATTATGTTTTGTGACCTTGCAGGATACTTTAAACAGCCATCCAGTTTATCAGGCCCTGCATTTTTTAAATCATGTAAATGTTTTCTGATTGGCTGTGGTGGCGGCATGACAGCAGTTAGAACAGGAAACATTATAGTTCATCACATGTAGCCCCTCATGCCCCAATGTTCTCATTTTTAACATGTTTATATCCAAACGTGGAGCAGATTCCACAGCCTGTGTTCCTTTTTCAACGGTTAACATTTGTGCATGTCCAGTCATTAGACAAACAGGACCATTAGTCATTACATACAGTCATGGAGCGTCCCATTTGGCTGTAGAGTTGGCTGCATGCACGACTGCTGAAAACTGTCCACTTAACTAAATGCACCTTTAAAGTGAAGCAGGTGCAGAACCTTCTGGAAACCCCTGTCCAACAAATTTGAATTGTACATGCGTACCCTGTGCCTCCTAAATCTAAATTTGCTGATTTTTTGCTATACTTTTTCAAATAATTCATTTGATTGACAAATAGGTGTTCTCTTCACATATTTTGTCTCTAACAGCAACACATAAGCACAACATTCGACATCTTTAATACAGCCTAACAGGTGCGGTAATCCTGCTGTTAACATCCACTGACAACAAATTTAATGCACTGTCGGGGAGTTAACCTGGTACGGTGCCTCTGAGGGGACAGTGGAAAAAAAAGATTTTCTCAATATCTTTTGCAAGATCTCACAAAACTTAATTGAGATCTAAAAGAAGTCTTTCGGGATCTCGCAAAACTTTTGTGAGATCTCCCAGTTGTGATTGGTCAGTGTGTCTACTCCCAGGTCAACTCAAACAAAACAACAGAAGGTGCGAACCAGTTGGAGAGATTTATTGAATTTTATTTTGAGAGTGACCTGAAATATAAAAATATTGAATGGGTTTTCAGATGTAGGCACGGTTGTCATAAGCCAAAGACATTTGAAAAGAATATTTTTTTTTCTCCTTGTTCCCCCAGGGCTCCATAACTGGGCTTATGCATACTGCAAATCTTTTTTTTCCCCACCATATAAACAGTCAATTTTTATTGCTATTGCCTGGACACGTGTTCAGGCCCTGGACACAGATAAACGTTTTTAATAGCACCAATCATAGATGAAGCTCAGAGTGCTCCACAAAGGAACAGAGAGACAAAGAATAACAAGAAGAGGTTAAAAAAAGATAGGATAGGATTTGAAAAATTAAAATACAACAAAATTTTCACTGTTCAATTATCGGAACAAGACCAGAAAACTAATGATGTCAAGTTAAAATTATGTGAGAAAAATGCTTCTGATGCAGCCCAAAAGCACAAATCATCTTTTTAAGTACCCACAGCTCGCTGTTTGGATGTCCAGAGGCAGAGAGTTGAAACGTTAAGTGAATAAAACAGAAAGTGAGGGGTCGACTGCTGAATTTATAAAATAGTTTGTATCATCCCAGCTTCACAAAATAAAAAACTTACCTGAGGGTTTTGTCCTTTGGATCCCACCAGCTGTGCTGGTGTGATCTGAACACATCAACTAAAGAAGAAAATCAAGCATGCTGATGCAAAATGTGTCTAGATCACTGACTATCTATAGAGTGGACAGCGTGGCTCTACCATTTTATATCTTCAAATCACCACAACAATCAGATGTGGAAAACATTTCTATCAGGTGTGATTAAATTTTAAAGTTTGACCACTGCCCATCTGGAATGACTGGGGAGACAGATTTTTTTTTACCCATACTGCAGCCAGCCACCAGGGGGAGCAGTTTTTGTGGCAACCTCACTTCAAGCCAAGCAAGATGACGTCCAATTTTTTCTTTTACAGTCTATGGTCCGAAGCATGTATGCATTCCATGCAGCACACTGAGTCTGTCTTTGTTTATCCCTGTAACTGTTCAAACAGAGCTCAGATGTAGCAACAAGCTAGGTTGAATAATAAGGGAGAGTAACAGTCTTGAGTCTGTCAGAAGTAAAGAAGATTAGTGTATTAACTTTAATTTAAAGTCAACTGGTGTGACTCTTACACTTATTGTGCTTTTTTTTGTCATTTGAACCCAGAATATATCACAACATGCTGCCCAAGTGTAAAGACCTGAATTTGATTGCTGCTTTAAAAAGTTTATAAATTCCTTCTACCGTTTTCTTGAGGAGTTTTAGCTGACATAAAGGTGCAAAGGTCATTGCGCAGTCTTCATTTCAAAGTGGAATATTTCTGTAAGTGCATTTGTTCTCCTCGTCCCAGACTTGGTGTTTCTGCTCGTGTGTAAAAAGGTCTTTTCTTTCTTTGTCTTTTGAGGCATGTGAAAACAATATGCACTGTGTGTTTTGTGTCAAAAAGAGTCTCTCCTCCTCCTCCTCCTCCTCCTCCTCTCTCTGAAGAGCTTCTGGTCACAGCGGGAGCAGAGGACGATGGGACAAACTGACACAGCTCTGTTAAAAAAGTTCAGACTGTGTAACCGACTGTTGACCACATGCCGTCTCCGGGCCTGGACCGTAATTTGATTTCTAATTCGAGCAGCGTTTAATTCATTTCTTCAGATGGCGACCACTGAGGGGAAAATTGAACCGCTTCTCTTGAGCCCACTGTAATGTGCATGTCTGTTTAATTTCACACCGCCGGGAGGAAGATGACGCCGTTCAAATTGTGATGAACCTCGGCTTCATAAAACCACCTTCTCGGTTGGAGAGGCGGCGTGTGAAGTGATACTTCACCATGATTTCACATTGACTTTTTTTATCACATAGACGTGGATATGAGCTCCTAAATAGAGACATCCTGACATGAACTGTTGTCAAAACACATCCGTGAGCTGCACAAAGACAAAACGTCTTTTCGCTTTTTTATTTGATTTTGCAGACTGCAGGTTTTCATTATCTCCAATCAAACATATTTCAAGAGTTTATTCATGAGTACGCTGTCAAAATAGCACAAGGACATTTCAGTAGTTAATTCCTGTTAAGTTGAAATACAGCACTGTAAAAAATTCAGTGTATAATATCATGAAAACCACTGGCAGCTGATGCCAATATTTTACTATGATTTTACAGAAAAGTAGTTCTTGTTGTGACAGATTTTTGTAACCATAAGTGAGGAGGGAATGCAGTGGATATTAGAGCCTGCTGTATACTATAATGTTACACTGTAGGAGAAAAAAGCAATCAGTGCTCCACATGACACACACTGGCTGCCTGTGCTCCACATGGCACACACTGGCTGCCTGTGCTCCACATGACACACACTGGCTGCCTGTTCTCCACATGGCACACACTGGCTGCCTGTTCTCCACATGGCACACACTGGCTGCCTGTGCTCCACATGACACACACCAGCTGCCTGTGCTCCACATGACACACACCAGGTGCCTGTGTTCCACATGGCATGCACCACCTGCCTGTGCTCCACATGGCATGCAATGGCTGCCTTTTCTCCACTTTACACACACTGGGTGCCTGTGCTCCACTTGACACACACTGGCTGCCTGTGCTCCACATGACACACACCAGCTGCCTGTGCTCCACTTGACACACACTGGCTGCCTGTGCTCCACATGGCACGGACCATGTACCCAATGATATTTACAATGTGATGGCCAATTTCAAAAAGGAGGACCTTCTTTTTTACTAGATTATTTTAAAAAACACTTCTGGGGAAGTTTTTTAATTGGAGCACAGACAGCTTATGCTCTCTTTACAACACATCAGGGTATAGCAGGGTCTCATATCCACGGTGCTCCCTCCTCACTCATGGTTACAAAACGCCTTCACAACAAAAACTACTTTGCTGTGAGATAATAATAAAATACTGGCAGCAGGGTTGTTAGTATTTTCTGTTATTTCAGATTCATAAACTGTAATTCAATTTACAGTATCTTACTGTAAAATTAAATTACAGTACATGCATTGTAAAACAAAAGGAAATTATGGGCCATTCCAACTGCCTGTTTTTTACAGTTATTTTACAATTAGTTTTTTTTTACAGTGTATGAAACAAACTTATCACCTGGATTGCACCTGTTTGCATTTTAAATGTGCAGGACATATCAGCAAGAGATGCATCAACATCAACATTAAACACACTGCAGATAGATAAATGAGTTGGTGGGGACCAAAAACAGAGCTTAAAGCACAACAAAAATGCTCGATGAGTAAGAAACAACTGAGGGGAAAAAAGCACAGCAGATAGCACAAGTTTCCAACTCTGGGGTCTAATTAGGAGGAATGCTGGAGGATCTTTAAAAGAAATTTCTTGAGACTTTATCAGAGAAGAGAAAAACTCTCTGCTATGTTCAAACCTGCGGTCCGGCTGACCTCTGAAGAGGGATCTCAAGCTGTTATAATTTTAAACTCAGTTTGAAAGGACTCCTGTGCATCCTGGAGGTCACTTTAGAAAACCACAGAGTTCATCCAGGAACCAGCGTGGTCTTTACTGGCATGCTTGAAAGGTCTTACTAAAATTAAATATCACAAAAAGCAAAGTGGAGAGTGTTGGTGTAAAGTTGTATTCGATATTTTCCTCTTCAGTGAAGAGCTGTGGAGGAGTGGAGGGTTGAGGACCCTTAGGCGCCCTAAAGGAAGCTGCAGAGATCTCCAGAAGCACTGAAATACAGTTTTCAACATTATTTTATTGGGTAGAAGAATTAAAAACCAAATCTCATGGAGTTAAGGTCAGCAGCTTGATTTGTGTTAAGGTTTGAGAAACACTGAAACATTATGACATATTTGACCCTAAAAAGAGAAGTAGGAGACTGCCTGAGAAAACATTCCAGGACTAAACCCACAAAGAGATAAGATGTGCCGCTCTGTCCTCCTCAGGGAGGCACCAAATCGACACAAACTGAACAATCCTCGCAGGAGCGTTAAGATTGGACTGGGGAAAAAAGAATCACAATAACATAATGAGGTTCATGATCCATCAACACATCAGCCGATGAATCTGAAGTCCTCTGAGATGCAGATAGAAATGTGACCTCCCTTCTCAGTCAGATTGCAGGAAAGCAGAATTTCCGTCCTTCACCTCGCCGTGCTCTCCTGGTCAGCAGGGGAATGGTCTCACACCTTCCCTGAAATCTAATAACCGAGCGTTATTCTCTGGAGTCACACTCTCAGCACGACTCCCTCTCTCCTTCACCGTGCTGCTAATCGACAATTTCCTGACCTCCACGGCTGCACCGACTTCTAAGAAAGTGACAACGCTCCGCACAATGAGATCATTTTCTCTTTCACAGGATGAAATTAAACTGCGAGTGTGCCTCACTTTAAGTAAATCATGTGTTCTGTCACAGTCTAACCCTCAGTGGTTTCTCCATCTCAGCCTCAGCAGCTTCACTTCCACAGGGTCCAGTCTGTGAAGGTGGAACCTGGAATAAAAACACGTCAGTGGTGTCAGAAGCACTTTTTTTAATGCATGCGTGTAACTGAAAATACAGAGACTAAAAAAAGAAGACAGCTGAGCAGCTCCAAGGGCTCAGTCCACACGTTAACTGTTCTTCAGTGATTTTATGTTGGATGTTTCTGGTCTGTGCTTCTTACTTTTTGATTCAACTGATGGAGGATCGCTCTGTATTAGTAACTGTGTCCCGCAGACATGGGTCAAATACTTCATGGCTTTGAAACCAGCCCAGAATGAGACGTCACGTGTCCCAAAATAAAACAAAACCATCCTGACCCATGTCGTGTTTCCAGTGGTCTGGCTCATGTCGACTCTTTAGAAATGTTTTGAGTATTTCTTACGTGTAAAATGAATGCTTCGATGAACATGTTTGACAAAATAAAAAATGTAAAGACTGAGTGCTTGCTGAATTATTAATGTGAGAAAAAAAGCAAAAAGGATGAGCCTGAATGTTAAGAGTGTAGAAAAATCACTGCTACGGGTCCTGAACTTCATTTTCTGTGCAGCAGCACCCCCTGCTGAGCCACTGGCGTATGGTATATCTGCTGAGCAGCACAAAAGCACAAATATTTCTTTCTATATCTATCTATCTATCTATCTATCTATCTATCTATCTATCTATCTATCTATCTATCTATCTATCTATCTATCTATCTATCTATCTATCTGTCTATCTATCTATCTATCTATCTATCTATCTATCTATCTATCTATCTATCTATCTATCTATCTATCTATCTTTAAAGGCAGGGTCAGGATTTTTTTTTACTTTTTAACACAACATTCATACTGAGCTCCTCCTCCTTCAGGATCAGTGCCAGCAGCAGCACACACCCACTGCCTCCAACCATGACTACGTGAACACATTCACTAGAAAACATCTGTAGCATCATATTTCTACGTGGTGACTCAAGAGCTGTGCACCTGACTTGACATGTTAGCAGCACAAGCTAATCACAGTTTACATACCTGGGTGTAGAAAGGTAACTCACATCACTCTTTGTCCCTTGCAGGTCTCCACGTTCCTGAAGGCGAGTGAAAGTCAAGCCAAGCTTCACCATCATTTAGTAAAAAGCTTTATCTTTTTGGCATTTTGTTTCACTTTGGTTGCGTTTTTCTTTCTTCGTGCTATGCCCACTATCACAGCCACTTGGGAAAGCCTCTTCCGCTCGCTAATCAACACAAAGTCGCTTGTGCATTAGGCACGCTGTAATTGGCTGAAGTAACCAAGCTTACTCTCCACCTAGAAACATCCCAATACAACCAAAACATCAACATGAAGGCTAAGGAGAGGGTTTGAGGCAGACACAGACACTGACACGCATATATAGAAGCCTAGAAGTGATGATTGAGCAGGATTATTACTGTAAAAGAGTATTCTGCAGACTCTACTTTAACAGAACAACTTCCATGAGAAATATTTCAGTCCACAAACCACAGTTGCACAGAAAATCTCTTTAAGATGGTTTTATTATCATTTTTATTTACATAAATATCTCAGGTGGGTTTTGTTCAGATGGGGGAGGGGGATCCCAAAATGACTCACAGACAGAACTAGAGATGAAACATGAGGACTTCACTTCTTCTCAGGGGCCTCTCCTGCCTCCAGTTTGGGCTGGGCCTCTTTGGGTTCCCTGTAAGCGGGGAAAACCTCCCAGGGTGTGTTCAGGTCGAACTTCCTGAACTCCTGTGACAGCTCGACTGGCTCGGCCACCACGCGCTTCACCTCATCGTCGTAACGCACCTGAGGAGGGAGAAACGCTCTGTAACTGAATGGTTGACTCTTCTCTGGAGTCGTTTCAGTGCATCTGAGGTCAGGAATGAAGTGATTCAAAGACTAAAAAAAGAATTATGTCTATAAAAAAATCGTGCAGCCTACCATGTTATGCTATCCTGGCCAAATTATACATTTTTAAAAGCAGGTTTTTTGAGTCCAGATTCATTATTTATTCTTTCAAGGAAATCTGCTCAGTCTCTGAAATCATGAGGATGAAAATGATTTTCTTGGCACAAACTATAAAGGATTTCTCAAAGCTTGTGGGAACTCTGAACTCATTATCATGAGCTCAATGAATAAAAAAACAAACAGAATCCAGCAGAGGTTCAGATCTTAAAGGTCTGTGCACAGCTTCCCTCCAGTCTCACTCACATCCTGCCAACACGTCTGTTTATTTACAGGGATGAATAAATGAATGACAAACTGATGGAGCTGAAAAAGCAGAGTGAGTGACACTGAGAGGATGTGGTGTTCGAAGAATTTACCTCCACGAATCCAGAGAGAGGGAAGTCCTTCCTAAAGGGGTGACCCTCGAAACCGTAGTCTGTCAGGATGCGCCTCAGGTCCGGGTGGTTGGCAAAGAAGACACCGAACATGTCCCATATCTGCAGGATGACACATGTTAATAGAGCGTCTATTTTAATGTTGCTGTTAGGAAAGATAGTTCTGATATTTTCAGTCATCAGATCCCAAAAAAACAAAGGTTTTCCCATTAAGTAAGGCAGTCACAACAATTTAAGTGCTAGAGAAGTCAGCACAATAAATGTCTTTCCACACCTCATAGCCTGACTGTGGCTGGTACTCTTCTTTTTCTATTCCTTTTTTTGCATTACAACACATCAAAGTTATCCAAACAGTGTCAAAGATCTTGAGACAGGACATTTTTTTTGGCTCACCTCCCTCTCGTACCAGTTGGCAGCCTTGTGAACCGTCACAGCAGAGTCCACAGGTGTTAACTCATCTGTGTACGTCTTTACACGGATTCGACTGTTGAAACGTAGCGACAGCAGGTTGTAAACAATCTGTAAAGCAACAAAAAAAAACCACTCATTATTATGGAAGCATTTTAACAGCTACCTCTGACAATGTGGCTCAAAGATGTACCAGACTTTAGGGAGGGAGTATTGGCATCAAAAATTCAAAGAAGATTTTTTAATTTAGTGTGAAACTAAAGCTTGTGATTGTAACATGCATTAAAAATTCCCACAATATTTTTCATCACATATAACATCAGATTAAAACAAAGAATGATCACTCTTTGAAGTCACCAGTATGACATGTGTCCCTGTGTGCTTCCTTGTGTGTGTCTGTGTTTGAGCGGTGGCTACCTCAAAGCGGTTCTGCCGTGATGGGATGTCGACAGCGGTCTGGTCGATCATGTTTCTGAACTGAGAGTTGGTGTGGTCCCTCAGGAAGGTCAGCACGGGGATAACTCCATCAGGATGGATCATCACCTCCAGCTCATTAAAACAGGTCACCTGCAAAAAAACTTAAATGTGATACTGTGGCCTCTTGATTGAACCCACTTTTTAATCTACAGCTTAAAACGTATATGCTGTGACACAATCTGTGCAGTAAAGGGTCTTTGTGCATTGAAGTAGAAAATGATCTCACCTGGACCTGCTGGATATATTTGGGCATCATCTCAGCCACATACTCCCCGAACGCTGCCAGCTGGTTGTGAGTGACGGCATCCTTGGGCCTGACGGTGGCTGCAAGATGGAAAGCAGAGACCAGATTTCAAACATTTCTCTTTTTGAGTACTTTAATGAAATACTTCAAAAGATTTAAAGATCTTTTAAGAATGCTACCAGAATAATTCTTTTAAATGCATATTTTTCAAACTGTTAAAGTCAGCTCATAAAATTCGTACTCAAACTCCTAAAATTCAGCTAAAACCAGGAAAGGCTCTTCAATACACGTGTTTTAAGTAGAAATAAAAAAAAAATCCCTGGCCCTTATGCAATTAAATTCTATAAATAACAAACGTTAGCTTTATAAACCGGAATATAGTAACTTTTAGCACAAGCATATGGACATTACACATTTCCTTGATGTATGTTCAGTTGCCGTTACCACGTTACAAATACGATGACCCCGATGGAGTTCAGCGGCCAGTTGTAACTGAACTATACCATACCAGAAGCTTTTCAATTTCCTGAACACGTTAAAGTCTAGGCTGTAAGCGCAAAATTCATCACATCAAAGCGTGGTAATAACCGGCACATTCATGGGCCAAAATTTATTTGCAGCATCTGTTTAAGTGTGTACTCACGACTGGTATCGGCCGTGGAGCTCTGCAGTCGAGCCTGCTGCTGGAGGAGACAGGAAGTCCTTGCAACTGAGAAATCAGACAGGAGGATGGAGTCAAAAATGAGTGTAAACACCACACAGACACCTCAGCTGCACATAAACCAATAATACGTAAACACCACACCATTAGACAAAGCAAATGCTAGTCATGCATAAACTTAACGTACATAAATTGATCGCCAATGTTGTCTAAAATTGTTAAATTAAAATTAATAAGCTTTAAGTTGTTCATCATGTCTGTTATTCAATTCAACAGAGGCTAGCGTTAGCATTAGCTAGCTCGAAGGTCAACCCTGAAACATTTGACCGTTGAAAAGAGAAACAGCTCAGTATTTGAGGGTAAGAAGATGCAGACGGAAACGGAAATCTGTACGCAGACGAAAAAAATCAGATAATAAACACGAGATTCAAGTCCTCTCACTGTTAATGCTTCTTCCAAATCCTCCTCGGACGAATCGCACCAACGACGCCGCCATGTTGAATCTACTGTCAGCGTTCTTCGGACAGAAATGTGACCGTTAGCCGCCCGGCGCCCCCTGTCGGTCGGAGTAGTAGGATTACATCCGCGCCAATGAGAATATTACAAAATATGCAACCAAGTTCTCAATGTAAAGAAACTTAGACACCTCCAGAGACTTGTTTGGACCCTTAAGCTTTCAAATGGCAGTTGTTGTTTTTTTAATCCAATAATTTAATAAACCAATCGACTTTTATTCATATAGCACATTTTGTACAAACATAGTGCACCTCAAAGTGCTATGCAGTGACAAAAACAAACAAACAAACAAACAAAAAAACTATAAATATACAATAAAATATATGAACTAGGAAGAAAGATTTTTATTAGTATTGCACACCTATATATGATATCTAACAAAGCAGTTTAAAATAAATAAAAAGGTAAGAAAAATAGTTGAAGATAAATAAAAGCAAAATGTGTAAATAAGTTAAGGAATTGATAAGAAATTACATGACAAAAGATTAGAAAAAATAGAGAAAACACAAAAATTAAAACTAATTTGCTTCTTTCATTATCATATATTTAATTTTTATTAACCCATGTATCTCTGATGAAAACATAGTATGACTAAGAGACAGTCCTGTTATTGTGTTCCATCCTGTCACCATGCTTGGCTTAAATTCAGCTCATTGAGTCCATCTAGTGCAGTGGAAAAAGGCAAATATTGATTCTTCCTCAGACCATCTTACTCCATCATATGGAGCCTTAAGATGGTTGTTTCCACAGGTGTTATGACCTAAGCACAGAGCTTATCCAGATGCTTAAGTCATGTCTCCATCAACCAACATTCAGGCATCTTGCACTCAAAGTGTTTTGTGAATAAGTGCATAGTATAATTATAAGAGTTGTCTTGCATTGGTTAGTTTATTTTCATGATTTTTTTCCCCATAATCTTACACTTTTATCACTTACACTAGACTTGGTTGTATCTTTTTGTGCATGTTAACCAGTTTCTGGTACCAAAGAAAATTCAAAAACCTGTTGGATTCAACTCTAAAAATAAAGTCTGTGTAATCCTGATAAATGTCCTATTCTTGAAAAAAAAAAAAAAAATTTAAAAAAAAAGAAAGGAAAGAACTCCAGCACACTCAAATCACAGATTTGTGTCGGCCAGCGATAAATTTGCTGTGTTTTTCCAAAGATTACTTTCTTCTTTCATTTCTGCTTTATGTAAGAGTTTTAGGTGAAATGGGAAATGGGGGTGACTTTCAGGTTGCTCCTGTAAAGCTCTGGCTGAAATGGATTTGAACAAGCAGTGCTTCACCAGAAGATTAATGTCTTAATGAAATCTCTGAGATTAGAATAAAGCATGTACATACAGGAGCAACATATATGTTTCAGTAAGCATACATACTTAAAAATAAGGAGCAGAAAAAACAGTCAAATATATTTATCAAACAAATCTTTTATTCAAAGTCAGCGCAATGTCTGACACATTCAAAATATAACAGACTGGAAATAACGTTCACACACAGTCACCATTCCCAACTTAACTATGAAATAAAAAATCTTCAAACTTTTTTTGTCACAGCACTCAAACTTCATCCAGCATGCTATGAAATGGAGTGTTCTGACTGTTTGTTATAAATGGTGTTGCAAAGGTTTTTGCAAAGGATTTCAGGCTGTAACAGAGCGGCTTGTTGGGTAAAGTCTTCTAAAGTTCAAAGGTTTTAATAAGTTTCCATGTGTTTACAGTCCTTCAACATAATTCCGAGCTTTAAGAATTTCAGTAACGAGAAAGAAATCTGGTTGTCATGGAATTAAAGGACGGACGTGGCATTTCTGTTTGATGAGACTTAAATAAATCTCTAAAATTACTCCCTGGAGAAACAGACTCCGAAATGAATCATTAAACTCAGTCAATACCTGGTAAAATCGTGAACTTGTTTCCATAAAGTGTAGAAAACATGAAGGCCGATGTTTTCTCCTAAACATGAAGAAATGGAGGTTTTGTTTTGTCTGAACAGGTTTCTGAGTCCAGTCATCCATCTGATGAGGAAGTAATGATCCGAGGTGTGATCCTCTGCTCAGCTCTCTCAGGTGGACTGCTCACACACCTGCTCGTAGTACGTCCTCAGCATGTCCAGCTGAGCTGAGCGCACCAGGATGTGTGGTCGAACAGACGCCAGCTTCTGACAGGCCTCCTCTGGGGTCCAGCAGTGTAACTGAGAATACATTGATAAAGATGAGTTTTATAGCTCAATGTGACAGATTTAGGAGGAATAAAACTGAGCGCCATTTAGGTATCTCTGTACTGACCTTGATGAGGTATGCAGCAGCCAGTGTGGCGCTGCGGGAGCGCCCTGCCTTGCAGTGAACGTACACGCTGCTCCCCTGCTCTCTGTGCTGCAGCGCAAACTCCACGCCTCGGTGCAAGTTCTCCAAAGAAGGAACACCGGTGAGATCAACTGTACTCAGCCTCAGCTGCTCCACACCTGCAGCCTGCCACTCCTGCAAATGGCATCAAACACATCCAACCAACAAGATAAATATGAAAACCTGCAATATATTAAAAGGTAGATGAGAAAACTTTAACTTCAGCAGCTTTTATCGTTGCCTTTGCTTTGTATTTGCAACTGTGTGATGTACTAGTTTCATATCCAGTGAAACCAATCTGTAGCTGCAGCCAACAAGCTATCTTATATTGTTTTTCAGGGTAATGCAGAAGAAGAAGTGAAAAGTGTCTGTCATGATGTCCCACAAAACCAGACCAAATCTTCACAGTGCTTTTAGGCTAAATTAACAGTCCATAACCCCAAAAAATTGAATTTTCTTTAATATATGATAAAAGGTGCAGTAGATTCTTCTCAAAGAAGATCAAAGTTGCTAAATATGACACGTTTGATTGGAATCACTAATACAACTGGCTGACCAATGACAGATGGTTTTCTGTCGTCATAATTCCACATGTAACAAAAAACAAAAACAAATCAAAGCGTTACTCAAGTTAGAGATTGCAAAACATGAATTGAACATTCTTTTATTTCAATTTCACTATCATGTCAAAATTTAAAAATGACTGTTATCTTGCAACACCTCGTTTCTCTAGGCATACACACAGGATTCCCATGCTGAATCTTTAACCTTAAGATGAAAACATAACCAAAGTGATCTCACCTCAGTTGAGTTGCAGAAGTATTTGGTCTCATACATCTCGTTCATGGTGATGACCCCTCGAACATTTTCTGTTTCGACCAGCTGCAAGAACAAAAGAAAATGAGTTTACAGAGAAAAAGGGTTTTTTTTAGCTAGTCCATGGTGACATACGCCAATGCAGCTGCAGGCACCGAGATGACATGTTTACGACTGTAATAATTGAAACAACAGAATCAAATACAATGTAAACACACTATTTGTATGGCATAAAAGTTTTATTTCTGTGACAGATAAGGATCTATAAAATTAAAGCCTAAACAAGGACTGTGAAGTAATGTAAAGGGACATAAACAACTTGTTTTAGTCAATAAAGACTAATTAAACAACATGCTGTGTATCTCACCACTTCAACCTAAGCTCAATAAGCTTTATGGGCAAAGAAACATCAGGGGTAATACTGGTCTTGTGTGTCAAACCTTCAAAAACTTAGATGCCAAATCTAGCTTTTCTTTTGAAAAAATAAATATACATATACATTTTAGAACTAAAGCTTGTTTGTTTTCACTTTCAACTGATTAAAACACCAAAAAAAGTCTATCTACTGCATTGTCATAGTATAAGTCTGACTTAGCATGTTTACTTTCCTCTCAAGTCATTGTTAAAAATGATGTAAGAGCTGCATAGTTAGTCCCAGTTTCATCATTTCTTTTTTGTGATCATTCACATAAACACATCCCAAATGTCTGACTTTTTAATTTTATGATATGTATCTTTAACAGGCATATCTGACCTTTACCTCTTTTAAGAATTTCAGAGTTAAACGCCTAAGCTTCTACAACACAGTGTTTGGATGCAGACTGGTAAAGCTCAAGTAAGCTTTCAGCTACCTGTAGGTTCATTTTATGCAAATTCATAGGTGGAAAAAAACTGCAGGGAACACGTTGCAAAGCCAGGTACATTATGAAACATGATCAGCGATTGCATCTAAATCTTTGTTTAACGGTTGCATTTTGTGTTATTAGATCAGCTCTGACCCTTGTTATCGCAGATCTCAAATTTTCTCCTATCGTGCAGGCCTAATACTTAGTTAATAAAGCTGATTTTAATTATGTTGACATTAGTGCCAACAGTTTCGTAATTTTAGATTAATAACCTAATAATTATGACTTAGTATTATTAATTCTCTCTCACGGTTTATGTTTCCCTTTTAAAACTGCGCTGATAACCTAAATGACCTTAAATTAAACATATCACCTCCTCAGTGAGTAAGAAAAAAGAAACACAGTTCAAGGTAACTTAACTTCTGTGCTGCACCTGAGAGAAGGATGACTGTGTGTAATGTCAGCTGATGTAAGAGACAGGTGTTGACGGAGCAGTCTCACCTGTTTGGTCATGGATCTGAACGGCAGAGCTCCCAGGATGACAGTCTCGTCCACGCGGTCAAACCACTGTCTCGAGGACACTTTCTCCATGACAACATTGTAGGCTAGCGTGGGGTAGAAGAGCAGCCTTGCTAACGCTCCGGACATGGCTGAGTTTCCTGTGGTTACCGACAACAAATGTAGAATAAAAAAGTGCTTCAGGAGTCAGCGGGGGTAATAAGTTACTCACTGCTACTAGGAGGGGTGTGTTTAAAGGAAACACACTGGCTGTGTCCGAAATGGCATACTAACGTACTACTCATACTAAGTATGACGTCAAAAATAGTATGTAGTGCGTTCACATTAAATAGTATGAAAAGATTGTGTGCGCGAGAAATACCCGGATGTATACTATATCGGTGAAATTTTTAAGTATGGGAGGTGGGCATACTAGTCGTACTGACACGCCCCATAATGCATTGCGAGCCCCGCAATGCATTAAACGTAAATACAGAATGAGATGACAAGATGAGAAGCGACTAAAATGGACTTAGCTCCACAGGGAAACCTAAACGTAAGTACAAAGAAATAAAGTGCCTGAGGCGACGGACGGATCGTCTTCGGTGTCTGCGAGCAGTATACATTTTTTATTTTTTTTAAGAGAGATGAATTCATCTTGAGACCGGTGTTAGCTAAAAATCATCCACTAGCGAACTTCCCGTTTTCAAAATAAAAGCACCCGTTTATCTCCTTTAAGTTCTCTAACGCTTTTGTAAATTGGGCTCTTGTTTTGGAGCAGACCGGAAGTTTCTTCGATAGCATATTGGCGCTCTTAACAGAATGTCCGAAATGTCGAAATCAAATTTGTATCCGTGCGTTTTGTGGCCCAAATGACCACATTTTGGTATTCTACGTGATGACTTTCTCGCCTAAAATGTTCTTAAAACTTTCAAATATGGCGAATCTACAGAGATATTTGATAGCCTGGTGTGCTTCCATAGGCTTATGTGTGCTTCCAATTTTTGTCCTCGGAGGTTTTGAAATGCATCATGGGAAACCGAGTAGTATACTACGGTGTAAACGGTTGGCACTCTAATCATACTTATAGTATGTAGTATACAGTATATACACAACGACCATGTAGTATGTAGTATGTTAGTATGCCATTTCGGACACAGCCACTCTTTCATGTCAACCGGTTCGCATGCCTTGAATTTATACCCGGATCCTCCCCCAAGTCAGGAGTTCGGTTCCGGCTACTACAGGACTTCCGGTAAAAATCCTTCAGAATAATATATATATATATATATATATATATATATATATATATATATATATATATATATATATATATATATATATATATATATATATATTTATGCGTTTACTTTCTTTTTTTTCTTTTCTCTTATTTCTGTTATTTTTGTCAGTTTCTTAAAGCCTGTCACTGTTCGGCTAAAAAAATAATTATAAAAAAAACAAGATACATTATAATGTATCTTATTTTTTAAAATATTAATTTTAAAAAAGCCTGGAAGAAAGAGTGAAATGATGCAGAAGCTACAATCAAATCCTTTTTTTAAAATAGATTTACAAATTGCGTATTATTAAACCCAAGTCCATCCTCATATGTCATTGTTTGATAATCAGCCAGCTTTTAAGAAGCTTATCATACATCCCTTATATGTTTACCTTCAAAATATATACTTAAACGTATTTGAAAAAAAGAAAAGAAAAACGTAGTAAACAAGTATAATTTTTGTTTTGTTTGTCATGAAGTGAGCTTTCTATAATACATATACCTAAAAAAGCATCTACAACTACGGTGCAATTTTTTTCCAAGTCTTTCTTAACAGATTCTGTTTTAATGTCTCTAGCTTTGGTTTGTTGTGTTTTTTTTGCCTATGTAGAGCACAGTTAATATTTGGTTTTACCACAGATTCCGTTTCTAAAAATCCATAAATGTATGTTGAGACACTTGTACTTGTGCTACCTTACCCAGTTTGAACTGTAGACCTACGGCAAGTTTGTTTTTCCCTCAAACTGTTGTAACCTGGTGGTCAAATGAGGAGACTCTGGGGCCTGATGTCCTCTTTACCTTTTACAAATAATTGTTTCACCCTATACATCATCACCACCTCTTATTTAAAAGATCGAAAGAAACGTTTTTAAAATAATGAGATATACAAATTATAAAGTAGTGTGCAGAGAAATATGCGCACGAAACCTCAGAAAGACTATCAAAGAAAGAGTTTGGGTATGCAAGACTGAGTCACATCACTGTGTCAAAGCCCACTGAGACAGTGGGTAACACTGATTAAATCAAGTCGACAGTTAATCATTTACACAGGAGGTAAACAATGAATCAGACCGTCTGTATGATAACCCATAGCTTCCATTTTGTTTTGGTAGCATCTTGATGATTAAGCTTCATTTTAGTGGTGGTCTTACTTGAATGTTGATTCTTAATTTCTGAGATATTGCTTCACATATCCTGCAAAGCTTTGGTTTCAAGAGATTGGCTGCTTTTCTCCAGTCTGTACTCTCCTTATCAGTCCAGTAGGTAAAACTCAAAGACTTCTAGTCAGGAATTTGCAGACACTGAGGTTAGACTGAGATAGAATTTATAATCTGTGTAATTTGACATTTAATTGACACCGTCCGAACCACAGGTATGTGTGTAAAATGAATCCACAATCTGGCAGCTGTTTTAAGGTGAGAAAACATTTATTATGTTTGGACACACTTCTTAAAATCACAATAATGAATAAAATCCAAGTGATTCAACTATATTCAAATAATAATGCAACAACAAAGTATGACACTGTCTGCTTAAACAACTAACAAATTGTCAAAAAGTTCAACAGAGAGGACAGAGGGGATACAGAAATATATACAAATACATACAAGTATAAAAACAGATTTGGATGAAACAGTGAATGTGCACTGCCGTATATTTTCTACATTAAAAAAGTGCAAAATACACATAATACATTTGGCCTGTAACACCCGGATTGCATAACTTCAGAAAGAGAAAATCTTTTGCTGCTTTCTTTTGTTTAAATGTGCAGAAAGAGCTGCTAACAACTCTTAATGCACCTCAGTACATTTAGAGAGCCAAAGTAGTGTTAGTTTAACATATGATACATACATATTTTATCCTGTGCACACAGTAAAAGAGCAGGCGTGTTGTCAATTCTGCTCAAATCACAAATATGTATATGACTCTATATTCAATATATTATTACCTTCATTTATATTTTAAAGCAGGTAGCAGTAGAAAGCACTGATCCACTTAGGAGGGGATCAGAGCTTCAGTAAAAAGACTACAATACAATGACTTGTGCTGCAGGGACCCTCAGGGTGGAGAGCTCAAAGGTTGGTGGTGGTGGAGTTCAAGACGTCGTGCTGGATCTTGGCGTTGGAGGCCTTGGACAGGTCTCGCTGGGGAGACAAATAAAATGGAGTAAAGGTTGAGTGTTTGCATTTATAGTGACAATGCAATCAATATGTAACTCTAAGAAGCTGTGGAACGAGCACTAAGCGTGTGCGGACTAAAATGACACACTGAAGGTGGTTAGTGTGAATTAGAGAGAAGACACAGACAGCAAGGTTTCAAACCGTCAAACAAAATCACAGATAAAGCTACAGAAGTTTTACTTTTCTGAAGCGCTTATTTCTCTTTAACTGATACATCAATTTACTCTTACTCTTCTCTGACAGCTTCAGCACCAAACACTTTGTAGGTGCTGGTTTTAAGAAGGGGTGAGAAAAAAATCAAATATGATATATCAAAATCAGGATTATTTGCCAAAAAACAAACTTTTTTTGTTTTTTAAATTCAAATTTTTCATTTCAGTCTTTGTTTATAAACTGGATTTAAAAAAAATACCCACTTTTCTCCAGCAGAGGGGGAAATGTTTCTCTCTGACTCATGCGATGTGCGTTTAATGGGAAAATATGGTTCCTAATAAAGTTTGTAAACATTATCATCATCATTTGAATTTTTCACAGTTTTCACTTTCAAAAAAATCACAAAAATCGCAAATGTTGAAGAATTGCAATTTGAATCAAATCAGCACCCCAAAAATCATATCAGAATCAAATAGCGAAAATAGCATATCGTCCCAGCTCGAGTTTTGGGGATGTTAAACAGTTACCTTTACCATAAATGGGTTTTGCTTTTCCATTATAGAAAGTAACGTCAAATTGAGGTGGACTTGTTGCTAGCAAAATGCTAAATAGCCACATGAAAAGGACAATACTACAGATTTTAATTGAGCAAGTCAGTACAAAAAGATGCGCCACATTGCAGAGAAACATCTCTTTCTAAACTGTTGCAGAAACCAAGCTGGGCACAGAAATTTTTAGAACTAAACAAGAATCATTTGTTTACAATTATTAAGGGCACAGGATCTATGGTCTGAGATGAGAAAAAAGAAGGCTAAATTGAACTTCTAGTGTTTGCCAAGCAAGACATCATGATTCTGTTGAACAATCAGTAGACCACAGTCCTTTCATATTAGTCACTGTTTTAAGAGTCAGAGACCAAAGCAGAGAGGTATGTAGGAAGAAAAGCCAAAAAGAGAGCTGAGTTTGCCTCTACATGTTAACATGAAGCGCAGACTGCGTTTTCAAGCTTTCACATCCTGATAAATGATGATTAATGTAATTAGAAATAATTTCCCCCTTGACTAAAGTCATGCAGTGACCTGAGTTTTAAAAGGATTAGTCACATTCACACTGAGCTTTAAGGATTCAAACCAAACACACCTTGACTGAACCGATTCAGTGTTGACCAAGTCCCTCTACAATATAAATTTACATCATTAGCATTCCATCATCATCTGATACTTCTGCATTAAATATCAATCAGTCAAGTCACACACAGGCAGAGAGGAGAGATTAGAGACAAAATTTTGAATTACCACAAACTCGGAATATGTGCTGGCAACAGAGGTTATGCTGAAGTTACGCTGTGGACTAGCGGAGCTCAGCAACCCACCGCTCAGAGGCGTCCCCTTCAGTTGGAGCTGGTTTTCTTTGTTGCAGCCCTGAAGTCGAGGGTGAGGCGGTTTACTGCTCGGTGTCCGTGCTGCTGGCATCTGGAGGTCGAGCAGAAGAGAATCATAGCAGACGAGTGAGACAAGTGAAAAGGTTTCAGAGCTTCATTGACAACATGCCAACACGAAAAGCCAGCGCACTTGTGTCAGTCACATATCAGCACTTCTTTTATTCACAAATCCAGGAGAAACAGCAGATGTTAATTTCAAATCTATAAATGACCTTTGTGGTGTTCTAAGGTTTTCACTGGGAGATGACTGCAGAGATCTCTGCCCATTAAACACAAACAGAGCAAAAGAGAGATCGCTACAGCATCATTAGACAGCTGGAGAAGCAAGCGTAACATCTCACACTCAGCACAAACCACACAGAATATTTACAAGTTTACAATCAGGCAGTGAGGAAGACATTTGTGTAGCCATATGAGAAAGGAATGACAGAAACAATACTGCAGAGAATCTTGGGAATACCCCTTAAAGATGCTATGAGGAGGATCTGTTTTGATCGCACTTCCTCGCCACCTTGTGGCCTGAAGTCTCCGCACACTGTCGCAAATTACTTTTAGTGAAGTGTGTGTTTGTTTTGGAACTAAATGGAGATCATATCGAAACAAATTTTCTTCGTTCAAGACAACTTTTTACTGGATACAAGTGCCGGGGTAAGGTATTTATCAGTACAGTTACGTAGCTCTACAGTTTGAAACGTGACATCAAGCAAACATTGTAGCAGCCAGCAAGATGTTAGCCCAGTGCTCTGACATATCTGTAGGCTAACATGACAACAAATAAACACTGTCAGTTAGTAAGTAGTGTAGTAGCTGTTTATGTTTGGCGCAGTTAGCAGTGCTCCAAGACATGTCCGTAATGTGCAGCGTTAGTGAATCCTGGTTATGTCCTGCCAGTCATCTACCAATCAGAGCTAACATAACCTCACTCTTCATTTTATTGATAGACTCTCAAGTTTGAACAGACCACTGCAGAATAACTGCTGACTGTGGGTTGGAATCAACATTATCATAAACAGTTTAGCCCCTGTGTTGCAGAGTGATACGGCCTGAGCTAAAGGCTAATTAGCCTTTAGCTCTGGCTCTATCACTCTCCTGTCAAACTTTCTTCTCCTCTTCTGTCTTTTTTCTGTTTGACAGTTAGGCTCCAGTGTCCACCATCACTACAAAATTAGTCACAGAATTTTTTATCAGCAGAGAAAAACACAGATCTCTGTGTTTTATCTCTTCTCACTACTAAACTTCATCAGCCGGCATGGTTTTGTCATAGAGACCTAGACGTGCTGTATCTAGAAAGGAGACTTTCTCCTCACAGCCTCTTTAAAAGAAGAGGCCTCAGATAACTGAAAATCTGGTTTCCTTCATTTGGATAGTTGTCTGATTTTCAGCTTGCTCATCAAAATGTCGTCAACCCGGTGTTTGAGCTTTAATTTATTTGACCAACCTTGTTTGCTGAGAGCGGTGGACGGGGCACAGGTGAGCGACAGACAGTCCCACCAAAGGCAGAGCGCATTGTGCTGTTAGAGGTGGCGCTAGAGATGCTGGAAGTTGTGTTAAACTGATGAAAGAGACAGAAAGAGGAGGTTAGTTCTCACAGAACAAGACAGTCATTAGTATCAGACAAATCAAATGTAAGGGTCTGGCTACCTTGCGCGTTTTGTTCGGCGTGGTTGTGCCGAGGAATCTGCGTTTGGTTGGAGTCCGTACGGTTGTTCCGTAGAGCATGTCCACCTCCGTCTGTTTGCTCTTTTTGAGATGCTGTTTGTGGTTTGTAAAGAGATGAGTCAACATGCTTCTTAACAAACACACAGGTTTAGCATTAGCACAAGAAGAAAGTTCGTTTACCCGTTCCTGTTTCTCCCTTTCTTTCTCCGTCCTGTGCAGCTCCCACTGCTCCTCCACGTACTGCAGGAACTTCTGACCATTAACCAGAAACTCTCGAGCCTGTTCGCTTTCCCATGCGTCAATCTGGGCTTTCAACTTCTTCTCAAGCTGAATAAAAAAATAGATCATAAAGATGATTATTACACCATTAAAGACAAAGACTTTTTTTATTCTTAAAGTATTACAGAGGCATCTACATCCTACCTTAGGGAGGCTTTTATGCAGCTCAGACCTCTGCTTCTCCTCTTTGAGAAGGTTCCCTCCTCTGTTTGTGAATCTGGATGGATCGGTGGCTTTTTTCTGAGAATGACAAGGTAAAAAGGTGGATTGAGATTATCTGCTAATAATAGATAGCCATCAATGCAGTATGAACTCTCTTACTATGGAACCCCAAAAGATTTATATTTAAATAAATAAAAACATTTTGAAATAAACACCATTTTGATAAACAACTGACAAATATGTAATATGGCTGTTAAATTGTAAAACAAAGCAGTGTTATTATGAAATATGCTTCATTATTCTTTAATGCAGAATTAGGATAATTAGATATTTCAGAATGATCATTCTAACAATTTCATACTTTTTAAAATAATTCTTTTTTTTTCAAGTTTTTATAAAATAAAACAAAAAATAATAAAAAATAATAATAAAAAACAAAACAAACAAACAAAAAAACTTTTTTTACAAAGTCAGTTTTAGTTTCATAATGTCATTTTTCCACAATGGCCTTTTTATTTCATAATGTCGTTTCTCAGCGTAATGACTTGGTCTGTCAATTAAAGCACAAAAGGCGGAGCCAGCTAAGTGATTGGCTGATCCTTTACACAGACATTGCAGCAGCACTTGCAGGACCAATTCAAATGTGGAGATTTTTCACTAATTCTGGGAAGACTGAAAAAGCTGAAAAAGGAGTGCATGACACGTTCGAGAGTGGAGGTCTGCAGATCGACCCCTCCCAATCCAATCGATCTTGAAGGATCAAGCAGAGGTCCCACTCTCTAGCTTTGACTGACAGACAAAGTCATTTTGATGAAAAACGACATTATTAGTAAAAAGGCCATTGTGGAAAAGAACATTATGAAATAAAAATGGACTTAGTAAAAGACGTTTGTTTTTTTTTGTTTTTTGTCATCTTAAAAAAATGAGTGCTTTTAACAACTCACAACCTCAGTATGTGAACGTTTACGGTAAATCTACTTGATAATCCAACTCTGTCTGCCTTTGGATGCATGGTTTTGACAAATTGAGGGAGAGAAGCTGTTAAAAAGTGATGCTTCTAGACTGATCCATGCTCCCAGGGATCTCAGAAAGCAATATCTAACCCAACAACCAACCAAAGCCTCAGATGTTTATGATTTTCTCTTTCTTGTCAGAGCACACACACACCTCCAGCTCCAGGAAGAGTCTCCAGCTCTCTTCCCACTGATGGACCCCATCAAAGAGCTCCTTGTGATCTTCATAATGCTTCCTTAGGCGCTGGATCTCAGCATCGTGCAGACTCAACAGCTCCTCAGTGAAATCCTCTGAAAGTATTGAATGAGTGTCTTAGAAATCTTGAAGCTTCTATGAAGTCCGACATTATTAAAATGAAAAACAAATGAACCCACCACTAAAATATGGTGAAAAGTCCTGCCTCTGGTCGATGCTGAAGAAGCATTTTTCCCAGAACACAGCAATCTCAGAGCGGATAGATTCGATAACATTTGCGATGTTCTGCAGTTTGAGCTCCTCCAGACGCTGAACTTCTGCTTGTAACTGAGGAAGGGTAGAAAAGAAGAGAAACTGAAGAGACAACCAAAAGTCTAAGTCCTGACAGACAGGCTAAAAACAGATGTAGTGTGAAGTGAAAGGCTCAGGGCTCTGGTGTATTCTTACTGCTTCTAGGTTCTTCTTCCTGGATGAGACCATGTGCTCGTTGAAGGCTGCTCTCTCCTCCTGTGGGACCTGCAGTCTGTCCCACAGCTGCTGGATCTTCTCCCTCTGAAGCTCACACATCGCCTCGTTCTCTGCTTTACGTTCCTCGAGCTGCAAAATGAAAACGACACTAAGTGTTATCTCTGCTCTGACATTGCTGCCGAACAGGTGACTATGGGTTAAACGTCCTACTAAGTGCAGAAACGTTGAAGGGAAATGTCTCACCTGACAAAGAAGCAGTTTGAGTGAAGTGATGTTGTCTCTGGAGAGGCAAAAAGCGTCTTCGTCCTCACAGACAACGTCCTTCTCAAAGCTGGTCTCTGGGATGTGGTCCAGCTCCCCCATAAACAGGATTATCTGCTTTTTGATGTCTGTGAACTCAGCATACCGCCTCGCCTGAAACATGAGAGCAGAACAACAGGGACGTGAAAAACCTTTGTCTTTTAATATTTATTCTCAAATGTCCCCCAAAAATGTCTTGCTGTTAAGCATCAAGAAAACTAAGACCCAAGAGCCATTTGACGAGACTCCTGATTCTTCCCACCTTCTCTTCGTTCTGGTTTGCGACGTGCTGGCGGAAGTCCTCCAGCTGCTCCAGTGAGGGGACAGAGTCTGCTGCTATGCCGTAAGGCATGGAGCACAGGATGTCACACAGATCCTGGTCCTGCTCCAGAAGGACCTTCAGCTGCTGCATCCGCTGAGTCTTCTCCTTCATCAGAGCCTCCACCTGTGTGCGGATGTTTTTCTCCTGCTGGAGCATAGTGATACCACTCTCCTCCTGCTCTCACAGAGAGAACAACATTAGTGAGCACATTTTTATCACAAAACAATGATAAAAAAAATAACAGAAATATTTGCATGAAATCCATCATAGGCATTGGTCCTCATGAAACAGTTTTTGTTACCTCAAAGAGCGGCAGCTGGAGTTCCAGGCAGAGTTTTTGCATTTCTGTTCTGCAGCCATCGATGCTGTCGATTAACCTCTTTTTCAGAGATTCCTCCTCTTTGATCATCATCTCCAGTAAGTTCTAGTCAACAAATAAACAAACAGGGAACTAAATATAAATTCCGGAGACAGATACCTGTAGATATTGTAATCAGTATCTGGTGATTATAAATGCTGATGCCCACTTTCCTCAGCATGAGCAGACAAGTGTTATTTCTTTCCCTTAAAGCCATATGCCCCACTCTTGGAGGATAAGTTTGGTTTAATACAGCTTTTACATTGTTTGACGAAGACTTTGTTTACGTTTACCCCTCAACGAAAGGAGGAAGTGGAGTCAGCTCTCCAGAGAGTACTGCGCATGCGCGGAGGGACAAACGTAAAGAAAGTCTTAGTAAGCTCAGAAGTCAGTACAGCCACACAGCGCTGTCTTGAGTGACACAGACTGCAGCACAGGACTAACCCTGAGCAGACCATGATGGAATATTGATGAAAAACATGAGTTTTTGGACGATAAATGTAGTTTGAGGAGCGGCGCTGTCTATGCCCTGATGGATCCCATTATACGGAAGTCAGCTGCAAGATTTTGGATCTAAATATCTCCCGAAGCACTGCTTGGATCAGGAAAGCCTTCTGGGTGAGTAGTTTGTTCTATAAACAATGTAAAAGCTGTATAAACCGAACTTATCCTTTAACATGTGATTCAGAGATGATGGTGCAAAAAAACATTTTTATAAAGATATTATGTCATTGTTTCACCGGTTCTGAGTGACTACCATTACTGACTGCAAGCTCAACAGATGCCATTGCTGTATATTAATATGAATCTTGAAGAAGTTTCCTTTGCACAAATTTGCATATACAACTTCCTTTTCATGTATGAATCATAACACTGATGCCTAGGGGAGAAAATTGTCTGTAAATGACATTCTGAATTCATCAGAAAAGGTTTCAGAAATGCATTGAGGGGTTTGATGCCAACCTTTTCCCACACAGAATCAGCTTGGGAAAGCATCAGTGATAAACAAAGCATGAAAAAGCATTACACATAGACAGATTTATGCACAGCACTGTCATACAGAGTCAAAAAATATACCAACAAAGTACTTATTTTTAAATCAGGGGGTGTGGAGTGAGGGAGGTTGAAATGTGTCATTATATGAGATCTTCAAATGTCAGGATATCTCTTCCTGTGCTAAAAGTTGAAGTCTAATCAACAGGAGAGTTTTAATTTGAGAACAGCAATTTTAAGACTGAAGTTCCTGAATGTTTTAATATTCCCTTTGTTTTCATTTTGCACTTTGTAGACGCTCCCTACACCAAGTCACAGGATGGCTTGTACTAATCAAAATCAGATTGTAGCTTTAATTTGAATGTGGTTGGGATGAGGCATTAGCTCTATTAGATCTACGTTTCTCTGAGCAGTTACTGACCCAAGAAAGTATTTGTGGTGATTTCAGTGTGTTTTTTTCTCCTGCTTTACTTAGTTCACCTGATTACTAGACCATAGATGTCAGCAAATCAGCTGCAGGCACAATGCTGATAGACAGTTTGGATCTCTTCTGCCTTTTTTTCTTACATTTTGACTAATGCAATGCAAAATGTAGTAAGTAAAACTAAAACCTTTAGGTTTAAAAAAAACCTTACTCTGTCAAATTCAAGACCACAAACTCAGGAACAGTATCTACAGCTGTAATATACAGTATGAGTAGTCCTCACACAGGATTAAAACCCTGCTTTGTCTGAGTCTTGTAGTTTCACTCATGACTGTTTTGTTCCCCTAGGAGTCCCCCCGTCCACCTCCTCTGTCGAAACCTGTTTATGCAGCAGGTTAACCGATAACCTCTACAAGCCACCATGTGTCAGTGGGACCAACAAGACATTTACAATTACCAGGACTAAAATCTCACGTCCCTATAAAGCCAATGTGAGCATTTATGTCTCACCTTGATGTGGTTTTTAACAACATTGGTCCTCTGTAGTCTCTGGTCTTCTGGGATACCGATCTCCTCCCAAATGTCCTTCAGATGGATCAGCGCTTTATTCAGGCATGCCACCGACTCAGCTGCGAGCACCTCGCTGTAATAACACACGCAACTAGTGGGTGACACTTTCAACGTCTTGATAAGGAAACTAAATCACATTTAAATCTTACAAAATGCCTGAAATCCATGAATATGACCGAGAAATAACCAACTTTGACGGCTGGCTAGCTAATGTTATAGTAAAGTTATGCAAAGGTTAATTTTATGTCCCACTTAGTTAAGTCTGTCTCGAAAAGATCGATCAAATCTTACCTCCTCCTCATTTTAAAAGTCCAAAATTCGCTTCAAATATTATGAGAAAGCCCAAAAACAACAAAAACTCGTCAATAAAGACGAGTGGAGCTTCACCCCTCTCTGCTATCAGTCCGTTGCTAACACGCAGTTCAAAATACGCGTCTAGTGCCTTCCTGCTCTCTGATTGGCTATTTCTAGGAATACGCTTGGTATGTGAAATTGGCGCCGCCCGCTCGAGGCGTTTACGGCCAATCCTCCACTGACACCGCCCATTGAAAATACAACCCGTGTATGAAACGAGCCTCACTGTTTCTTACAGGGTGTGGTAAATGTAGCATAGCACTTGCTTCTACAATGACACTTCTGTTTCAGCAATTATTAACAAAATAAAAGAAAGGACATGGCCTGAATTCCAGAGGAACTATTTGGGGGATGTCCTTCATCTGCAATTATTTTACAAAATGTAGTTAATTATTTTCCTCGCAATTTAAATCCTCTATCCTAACGTCAACTCCACAGCTGAAATTATTTGTATTTCTTTTGGTCTAAACTGTTTATACTTGACAATAATTGTTATTTTATACATGTTTAACTGTGCTTCTTATTCTCTTTAACCTTGTTTCTCTCTCAACCCCACGTTATTGTCAGTGACTGTAGTAAGACTGATTAAAAAAAAAGACCCCTGGAGAGACCAAACACCAAGGTGCAGCAGACTGAACCTAGTATAAAACAAATGAAAACAAGCAAGAGTTGTGGTAAAAACATTTATTCACTTTATACAAGTTTACAGACTTTGTTTTTCGCCAAACACAGATCATTTGAACATTCCCCCCTGTGGTTGTGTCCGCTCTGTTAAGGAATGAATGATGTGTCTGTAGGAATGTCTCAGTTTCTGTCCATCATCAGGTGTTTGTGTTTTATGCATGGTTGTCCAGTAGAGCCTCAAGGAGTCTTGAACTGTTTGTAATGGCAGTTGTAACAACGATGAATTTATAACCTGGGAGACAAAGAAAAAGTGTTAATTTAACATACTTTTAAGGCCTTTGTCTCAACAGTGAGAGACAAATTTATTATATAATTTGCTTAAACAGGCCTGAGGTTTTTAAACTGTGTACAAGAACATACAACCCAACAAACATTAAATCTCTGAAGAGTGTTAAGGCTGTGTTTACCTCTCTCCCTGCCGAGGAACCGTAGAGCTGAAATCTCAGAGAAAGTACAACCACCGAGGAACATGACGAGGATGATGCGCTGAGCGTCTCCCTTTGCTCTCGAATCAACTCCGTTGCTGCCTGATGAGAAATGACAACTTAAGCATTCAGCAAAAGCCAAAGATAAGGTGTCTTTCCTTCTGTTTAAAGCCATGTTAATATGTACAAAAAGGGTCAAAACAGGTAGGCTCTGTAGAGAGCAGCACTCCTGTAATATGCAACTTGTCAGAACTAGACTGAAATATTTGAGGTCTGGAGTTAATTATGTGACTGTTTTAGAAACAAGTCAGATTTTAAAATGATCAAAAGGTAGATTAAATGTTGGTGTGAGGACCTTCCTTTCATCCTGTCACTGTGCTATCACAGCTTTTATCTTTCTGAGGCTTTTGTCATGGTACTCACACATTTTAGCCAATAAGAAACCCATCAACACTTACTTCTTCAGAGGAGTTTAAGCTCCAGGTTTCACTGATCATCTACGGTGGCTACCAAAACTCTTTGAATTCTACAGCTTTAAGTCATCTCTTCACTTTCCATTTTCTAACCTGTTACAGCAAATTCATGCCCGTTCAGCAGCCTGGTTACTTCCTCGAGCCCGGTCCAACCGTCTCGTTCCAGCACCTACAGAAGATCAGAGAGAATAGAATTTAAATAACGTAGTTTCTTATTGATTAATGTCACAGGAAAGGAGTAAGAGTTTAGAAAATATGTGATTACAGGAGTTTACTGACCTGCTCGATGAGTTTGCAGCTCAGAGGGACGTAGGCCCCGCTGTATATGTAAGCCATGTCTCGAGGGACACGCAGGTCATATTCTTCATCTGACTTTGGCACCTGCACACAGAAAATTATAATGATTACAATGATGAAAACAAACAAAGATGTTTTTTGTGAACAGTCATAAAAGAATAACTCACCAGGTTCAGTCTTCTGCTCAGAGCTCTGAAGTTACTCTTCTTTGCGAGAGAGGAGAAGGCATCAGTCAGCTTTCCTAGAAGGAGAAAATGAAGCAAAATCTCAGGAAATCCCAAATCAAATGTCAGGATAGATAAACAGGCGTTATTGTGATCAGGAGAAGTCTGTTGAACCTGCAGTCTTGTCGTTGACCAGTTTGCCCACTTTGCTCTCCATCACTGTCAGCGTCTCTCCTGGCTGCTGCTCCACCAGCAGCCCCAGCTGCCTCAGGTTGGCAAATGTGAGCAGGTGATCCACGCCATAACTCTGATGAGGCCAAACAGAGAAATGTTTTAAATCAAACATGTAATCCAGCTGGATGTGTTCTGTATTTATCTTATTTTCAACAGAAACAGACAAAAGGACAAAATCTACTGTGTGACAAGCAGCAGGTTAAAAAAAAGAGTCCAGCATTAACCCTCACCTGTAGATACTGTGCTTTTAATGAACGATAATCTTTTGGCAGGAGACCTGGAAAACATCAGTCACACAAAAACACAAATAAACAAATTTAAATACATTGTTGGTGTACAAATCTTGACATATATCAGTCTGAGAGCTCCCTGAAAACAGCTGGTATGGATTATGATGAATATTTGTCTTGCCTTGTTTGATGTGGTGTTGCCATACTGATAACAGCTGCTGTGGGGTATTTCTGTCTTTGTCTGATGTGCTTTTGATGTTTTTATGTTTAACAGTACCAAAAATAGTCTCTTTAAGGGCACCCAAGTCTTCTAACTCCAAGTTCTTAGCCACACACACATTAACTGTTATAGGACTGATTGATCTGCTATGATTTTGGTGCACATTAACCTCCCTCTCTACCCACATTTACAGTCTCCTGCAAGAGGTTCTATCAAAATAAAAGCCCCCAAAACCATCTTTATTAATAACACTGGGGGACAATTTGACAAAAAAAATCTGTTGAGTTAGATTTTTATGCAGATTGAAACTAAAACTGTCATGCTGATTCCAAAATTGCAGACACTTTTTTTCAAGCATGTCAAGTTTTTTTCTCCACATCTTATCCTCCAGATTAGCAAAATTCCTCTGATTAGTTGTAGTAAGACTTGCCAGCTGATTACAACTGGACTCATCTTCAGCTACAGGACAGCTTGTTCGTGCAGTCACATTTGAGACAGTGCAGTGAGAAGTGTGTGCAGCTCCCAATAGGTCAGTACTATCACTATCTGCAAATAGAAAGCTGGCATAGCAGGAGTTAAGAGGATTTGTCCTGATTTTCTCCTAACCTAGTAACCATGGGCATACCCCTGTAAGTTCTATTTTGTTTGATGCTGTTTTTTAGTTTTCAAAGCTTGTAACTACAGATAGACTGATATGGATTTTTGGGGGCCGATACTGATTATAAGTAGGCAAGGAGGCCGATAACCAATATTTGAAGCCGATATCAATTTGCAGTCAAAGTGAAAATATTGGCGTAAAAAATTTTGAACAATACAAACTCCAACACTACCTGCAATCAAATGCCTTCAAGCATATGTTTATTAAACAGCTTCCCAGGCTTAGCAGCATGTTTTATGAAGTTACATGAAAACTTAAAATAAATAGCTAAAGTTTCCTACAGTAAATAAAGTTTTCCAAATTCTATGTAACTGCAATAAAACTGGACAGAATTGAGTTTGTGCTGCCTTTTATAGGCATGAAATGCAGCTGAATTAATTTTCTGTTTAGTTTTACATGACTGATTTTAAACGACCATCTAGGGCTTCCATAGTGTAGACAGGGAGAAATTCTGTGCAGAGAAGCATCAGAGCCAAAACAACACAGTTTTGAATGGGTTTCAAATAGGCCTTTGGATAAAACAAAAGGCCGCTGCCGATATGACCCAAAATGCCAAACACTGGCCCCGAGAATCGGCCCAGCCAATAATCAGTCCATCCCTACTTGTAACTATTCCATCTTAGTGTTTTTGTTTACATAGGTATTAATTTCCTTTGTTCCAGATCATGTCTGCTCATGTAGCTCCCCCAGAAGCCATATCCTTTGTAAAAATATAATGTTAAATAAACATTGCAGTCTTGCCTATTTCCTTTATATTTCATTGATTTTTATAAAACAAGCACATATGTGTTAAGTGAGCTATTTTTAACATTTTTTTTAAAGGGATCCTATAGTTCAAAAATTTGATGTGATAGAGAAAAACTCAGATCAGTTTTGGATCCTGCACCCAAAAATTTGTTAAAAACAGCTGTCAGACCTAACTCGAGAAAAATTGTGTTCCCCAGTGTAACATGATACATAAATATATAACAAATACATCCTACAGCAAAGACTTCCTACCGTTTTCTGTGATAGACAAAAGACATAGCAGCCTCAGGCTTTCAATCATGGAGACCTAGAAAAGAGCAGAAATACTCTTCCAAAAGAATTCATTACTGTTAATTTTCCTGCTTCGTACAACAGGGTGTTTTAGCAAACTCACCTGTCTGTTGATGTGCTCCTCTATGAAGGAAATGCATTCACGGATCTCAAATCCTTCAAGTAAAGCTAGAAATCAAACAAACACCTTATGAATATAAAAAAATCAACAAACAACACAGATTTGATAAGTTATGGATCAAGTTGTTCTTACAGTGTTCAGTCTTCAACAGCTCCTGGAAGTCCTGCTTTGTTTTCTTCTTCATTATGGATTCACTGGCACCAATGTCTGAAAGAGGACGTCCACCTCAGAAATCAGTTTTGGAAAATAACCTGAGACGTGCAACAATCAGTCTGATTTAGGGTTTAAACTCACGTAGGCTGAGCAGTCGGTGTTCCTGCTTTAACCCTTTCAGCTCTTCTGATACAAACGTCTTCATCTGCTGTATGTCCATCCCTCGTCGTTTCTGTGAAGTTCATAAAAGAGGACAGCATGAAACATTTCCTTCACTTCCAGCCACAGTGACTGGAGTATTGATGATAACTTACATCATACGCTGTCTGGAGATTCCTGGCTTTCTGGCTGAGAAAGCCGAAGACATTGGAGAAATGTTCGTTTCTGATTTCATTGAAGACCTATGAGACACATGAGAGTTTAAACGAACAATCCTCATAACAATAGACCAGCAGCAGAGACTCTTCTCTAAAGTCAGCTACGACCTACCCTGTCCTGAGAGTTCAGCATCACTTTGACACTTTTGTCTGAAGACGTAACATCAGGTCCAAACTCCACACATCCTGCAGATACAGATGTACCATAATGTTCGAGAAATCTGCAAACAAAGCGTCACTACACAACTGTGTGGTTTGTTTTGCTCTGACGCTTACCACATTTGATCCTAAATATATCATCTACGAGTCCTTCATAGACCACTTGTGAGCACAGCGGAGTGACAAAGTCCACGTCTGCAAAGACAACCATGGTGTTAAAGAGAGGAAGAAACCACATGGCATCACGTCATCAGCACGAAGAGGGGGACACCTATCTGCTTCCTACCTCTGTCGATGAGAAAAACTTTTCCTATTTCTGCCTGACGAGCTTTCTGCTCGCCCTCCTCCACCTGCTCCCTCCACGACTCGTACGCCATCTGGAACCAACGAGACAATAAATGCTTCAATAAGTACATCATTAAAACAAGAACTGAGGTCAAAATGTGTCATGGAGGATCTGAACGTGAAACTACACTATCGTCTCTGATCACCTTGGAACATCGTCCGATCCCGTAGACTTTTGAGAACGGGCCGTAAAGGGAGTGAAGGAGGTGCAGAGCGCTGCCGGCTGTCCTCACCCACCGCTGATCTCCTGCCTGTGTGATGTAGGATGAAAGACACAGTCCTCAAATATTTGTCCAAGAAATGATAAAAAAGACATTTTAAAATTTAAGATGTAGTTTGCGCCACAAGTTATTGTAACTATAACATAATGATTCAACTTGATATAATAATAATTTAAAAAAAAACAAAAAACGTCACGGATCTATAAAACCTGAGATCAGAGATGACAAGTTCAAGTACCATTCATTCCCTTGGACAAACAATCCAAATCCTATAAAAAAAATCAATTGTAAGTCTTCAAAAAAAAAATTATCATAGAAGATGGTTGGAATGACCCTTTCATCAACCTTTTGTATAAAATATGACTCAAACTACAGAATACTTTTCTATTAACAGACTAAATAATCATAACACAATCACACAGCTCTATTTCAGATTCTGTTATAAAAACTTACCAGAAAGTTGTCCCTGAAGAACTCAGGCAGCTCCAGACTGATGATGTCATCATCAAGTGGAAGAAGATAGAAAGACCATTCATCAGTGGTCACATCTGTGGGGAGACGGCAGAAAGTTCAACACTTCCTCAAACAAACATGAATCATTGTTTCTAAAATAAGAAGAGAAGAAGAAAAGATGCGTACCACCAATAATCCCCTGCTCCTCCAGCACTGCCTCACATGCATAAAACTGAACAGCAGAGAAAGGAAAACAGGTAAACATCAAGAAATGAATAAATCAAAGCAGTGACAACAACCAAGAGAGAAAAACACACCTTCTGAGGAGTGAAGATGATCTTGTATCTTCTGTGTCTTCCTGCAGCTTTGTCTGCGTTGGCCACATCTGGAACAACAATGAAACACACTCCACGGTTCTGACACTGATTGGTTTTGAGACTTTTCTTATACTTGTTTGTAACTGACTGATTATTTGTTAGGAACATATTTTTAACCAGAAAGTTTGAATTTCAGTAGAGATGAAAGAAAACTTGCACCCACCACATATCCATTTCACAGTTTGTATTCTTGGCCGGATCAGGAAACAGATCCTGGGAGAGTTAAGCCACATTTTCATACAGTAACACAATGTGTATGTGTGTGTGTTTAAACTGTATATGTGGTATGAGGCTGCAGGACTCACTGGTCTGCTGTGCTGATTATAGGTTTGTATTCTACTTTGTAGAGTTTGTCAACTTCATGTTGCTGTAAATAAAAACAAAGAAGAAATGTTTTAAAAAAGTTTAGAGAGTCATTGTTTCAGTGGGTGTAAGCTGTACAGGTCAAACCTTTAGTGTTGATACGTTTGCGATACGATCCAAAGGGCTCATCAAGTCTGCTTCAATGAAGAGGTCCTTCTTCCCCGGGAGCTGTGTGACAAGGGAAAGAAAAGTTAGACCTTAGTCTGGCACTGGGTACAACCAGCAAACTTGTATCAGCTGATCTGAGAGGGTGAGCAGACGCATAAAGAGTAAGAAAGCCAAAAAATAGTAAGGGACAAGAATGAAGAGGATGAGATCAGTTTTCTTCAACTAGCGATGAGTTGAGCTGCAGCATTTTGAACCAGTTGACGGGGATTAACAGAAGCCTGAGATAGACCTAAATTTGGGGAGTTAGACACACAATGGGGACAAAACGAAGGCACGAGTCTCCCTTATTACTTTCTAGCCTCTCCATCCTGTTTACATTACTTAGCACTGAGTTATAAATTCCTGCCTAAGTGTAAAAAAAAAAAATCCCCCATAAAATACAGAAATGAATTGTTCCAGAGCATAAAAGGCAAAGTAAGTTCGATATGTCTATTTGTAAAGGAATATTTTCAGCAGAAGATTATTCCACAACTCTGATTCTTTGGAATATTATGGCATAGAATACGCTGTACAATTAAAAACACTCAAAACAGGGTTGCTGGATTTGCTCAGCGAGAGCAGGCACCTCATGTAAGATGCTACAATAGTGGTTGCAGGAATGGTTTTCGATCAAGAAAGTTTTTGGTACATATCATACCTTCTCCCTCTATCCTCACATTCTCTATCAGATACATGCTCTCTCATCACATGATGGAAATTAAGGTATTATCAATTGTAAATAAAAAAATAAATAAAAAATGATAAAAATAAAGAAATAAATAAAGAGAATTATTATTGCACGATTAATTACTTGAATGAATCCTTGATTATTTAAGTGTTTGTTTTCTTTTAATAAATCATTTTATTGAGCTGGAGCATATTTTACTCTTGGCTGCAGTGACATCACATTTGGGGTGGGGTCAGAAGTGCAACGTCTACATTTGTGACAGCTGTTTAATATTTTCCAAACAGTTCATTCAAACTTCAGTATAAATACATTGGATGCTTTTCTGTTTTAACTTCTGACAACACTAGGTGAAGTTTAGGTCCAATCAAAAAGGTAATTGTGCATCATATAAGGCAGCAATGCAGCTGTCAGCATGCCTGCTGCAGAAACCAGGGAGTCCAGGGAGCTTTTTCTAAATTTCTCAAACTCAAACTGTGACCCGTTCCTACCTGTTCCAGCAGGTAGATGAGCTGATCTCTAGCCAGCCTCTTCAGCAGAGAGAAGTCAGGGAGCTCCGGACAATCTTTCCTGGCACTGTGAGCCATCCTGGGCCAAGATAGGGATATCACAACCCTTACTCATCTACTGCAAAAAATAATAACAACAAAATACCATTGTAATGTTGTAGAAACACGCTTTTTAAGAATTAAAGAGGCAACAAAATAGAAAAATGCATCGAACAGAACGAATGTAGGCTAACTGGGTTAGCATTTAGGCTAAAAATACACCCTTCATAACATAATTTTAAACGCTAGGTTTAGCTTCAAAGCACTGACATTGATGAAATAGTAATGTAGAAAATCTCTTAATTTTCCGGTATGAATTCAAAGGTCTATATCAATAAAAAATACTGGAAACATGGAAGATTTAAATAGATCTGAGTCTACCTGCTTCCGCAGCTACACAGGGCGGAATTGATCCCATGACTCGCTGTTTCCCCCCGGTCACCTAAAGGAACAGACCACTACAGAGTTGTAGGAGGACCGTTGGAGAAACAAACTCAGGTGTCCTCTCTGAGAGACTTTATTCTCCGTCATGAGTTCAGAAGCTGTTTTATTGTTGGAAACGGTTAATTTTGCTGCTGAGAAACATCGCAAGCAAAGACGAAAAGACACGGAAGGAACTCCGTACATTAATCACCCCATCGGTACGTATATTTTACTGTGATTCGATGCCTTCAGGTGCTGGCTCGTAAAACTTCCATCACTGCACAAGTAAAAAAATAATAACTTTTTTTTAAATCTATAACTGGGTATTAAACTAAATATTTATTGCTTTTCATATTTAATTGTATTTATTCAAGCCTCGGCTGGGCTTATTTCTGGTGTATCAGCAATTCAGTCCGAGGTCTACAGAAAACAGTATCATTCATCCATAAAATCCGATTATTGCTGTTTTAAGCTGGTCATAATTATAATTAATGGTTAGAATCAAGAAGATTTTGGCTATTATGTAATTATTAACTATTAGATCAAGATATTCAATTTTGTTTCAAACATGCAGTGTTAGTCATGATAAGCCAACCAAGCTCCTGCATAAAAACTATATTATATAATAATATTTCTAATTATAGCATTTCAATCCCAAACCATGTGAATGAAATATAGTACTTGGCTGTTAAAGTAGAGCTACAAGTCTGACAGTTTATACTACCAAGATCTGTATTGCATATCTAAGGATATTAACTTGATTGTAAATCTTGTGTTCTCATGTTAAGTTGCTAATCAAGCCATACTTTTTGTGCCCTCAGGTGTTATTTTTATCATACTAGTATTATTGTTTTATTGTAAGATCAAATTTTGAACAATTACTTGGAAACTTTGTACATTTAGGCTTTGTCTTCACGATTGTAGTGATTATTCCGTTTTATTTTGGATATGTGAGAGACTACACAATTTGTAACAGGTGTAGTGCATTGTTCTTGCTTTATTCTATATTACTGTTTTGTGTTGTTGTTATGGGTTTATTTATTTATTTGTTTATTTTTTATTTGTATATTGGATTTTTCACATTGCTATCTGTGTGATCTGCATGAGTGGCCCCGAGAAAGAGTAGTCGCTCCCTTGGTTGTAGCTGATAAATGTTTTCTGAAGTAACTGAGGCTCCCTTTGTTGCATACAGGGCACTATTTTTAGGCTAACGTCTGCTCAGTTTATAACTCAGATACTTTTCACAGCAGTTGAAAACAATGAGAGCTCTTGTTGACTCTGCTCTCTCTGATACTCACAGCTCTCTGTGTGTACTTTTAAGGAGTAGCCAGAATCCTCAGCCATGAAGGAGGAGTCACTGACATCGAGGTATTGCAGGTATGTTATCAGCAGAGCGGATATCACCATTGTTTAATGCACTACTTTGATTTTATATGATCTTTTTTCTTGTTTTATTACAGGCTGCTCTGCTCCACGACACAGTGGAGGACACAGACACCTCTCCTGCTGAGCTTGAAGCAAAGTTTGGGTCAGTTGTGGCTCGGATCGTTCAGGAGGTGACAGATGACAAAAGTCTCCCCAAACAGGAGAGAAAACGTCAGCAGGTGGAGCACGCCCCCCACTGCAGCCACCAGGCCAAACTGGTCAAACTGGCTGACAAACTGTACAACCTGAGGGACCTGAACCGCTGCACACCTGTCGGTCAGTGCCTCTCTTCTTCTGACACTGTACTTTTACTGTACTTGTGTATTTACAGTCTGTTTACATTTTTAAAATCCATTTTTGTGATGAAAACCATGCATTAAACTTCAACTTAAAGGAAAAACTGTCCATAAATACCCGTTTCTGTCATGTGTGTGTGTGTGTGGTTGGCAGGTTGGACAACTGAGCGAGTTCAGGAGTATTTTGTATGGGCCTCTGAGGTGGTTAAAGGTCTGAGAGGAACCAACTCCATCCTGGAGGAGCAGCTGGATCAGCTGTTCAAACAGAGAGGAGTTCAGCTCTGACAACATGAACACAACACGGCAGAGAAAAGACCCTTCATGTGACAGACACAGTGCACTTAATTTGTACATAAGATCATTGAAATAAATCAAATTTCTTATGCATTTGTGAGATTCCTTATTGTATTAGTTTAAGTTGTCTAGTATGAGCGCTCTAAGAAATTGATCTTTGCTTAAGAATCAAATCATCACTTGACTCATTATTCCCGTTCTCACAGGAAAATAACAGCTGGTTTTCAGTAAGACTAAATTTTCTTTCAAGGAAGATTATTTTTGTGACTGAAAATTAAAAAAAAAAAAAAAAAAAAAACATGGGCTGGTCCAGTGACAGAAAAGATCACTATTATAATGTTAATTCCATGCCTCTACAACAAAGTAATTTGTGATCATCTGAAATTGAGCTCAGGTCTGAAAAATGCCAGAACTGTTCAGAGAAAACTGAGTAAAAAAAACTGCATTGATGCATGGTCTCATTGGAGTAAAGTTTAGGTGATTCAGAATTTTTTTGGTGTTAGAGTTGTATTATTTGAAAATTATTATCATTATTATTAGTATTCTTAAACAGTTGTTTGAAGCGGTCATTTTTTAAAATTTAGTTCTGATTGAACTTAAAAGTTTAATTACTTTATGGAATTATTTATAACACTTTGTATAGAGGACTATAAGAGCCAAAATAAGTGTCAATTTGTCTTTCGTAAAACCTAATTTAGTTATTTAGTTATTCCATAACTTATTATTTGTTCAATTAGAATAGAATAGAGCTCCCTAATGGTGAAAAATTGTTTCTGTTCAGACTTTCGCAAGGTAAAAGTTGTAGAAGACCATTTCTTGACAATTGAAATGCAAAAAAAAAAAAAATTCATTTCAATTTGAATAATATCACAGTAGGGCAGTCTTGAAGATAAAGATAAAAATCAAATATTTGACATTTTATTTTCATTTTGACTCAAATATTGCACCTATGTTCTTGAAATGAAAATGTAATTTTTATATTGTATTTTCATTTTCAGGTTTGCAATTTCATTTGAATTCTTGTTTTAGCTGACCATCTTTAAAATTAAAATGCAAACACCGTTATTAATTTATTTTGAATAATGTCACATAAAGAACAGTCATGGAGATAAAAAAGAAATTGATAGTTGGATCACTGACATTTCATTTTAATTATGACACAAATATTGCGCCCATATTCTTGGAATGAAAATGTATTTCCCGTAGCCAGTACTGCATTTTCCATGTTTGCATTTTCATTTTGATTTTGTCCTAACTATGCTTCCATATTTTACTCATACATCGAGTGATATAAATTAAACTTTGCTGAATCGATATTCAAAAATGCCTGGTGGGTGAGATGAATTATGAAGCGGGTTTTACTTCGGGGGAACAAACCTTGCGGAACAATTCTTTCGTGAACCCATCACATCCGGTCCGTTCACTGAGCTCTGGCTCTAACTTCCGTTAGCTTCTGCAGTGTTGACGGCCTGTACTTGTCGAAGAGAAATACCATATTTTATCCTAGTTAGGTGGATTCCGTCGACCAGGCAGTCATGTCTAGTCGTGAAGCTCTCAACATGAAGCTCCCTCCAATCCAGTCCACGGCCGGAGCCATCCCGGTCCGGAATGATAAAGGTGAGACCCCTTAGTGAGCTAACGAAAGGCTAGCGGCGTGCTACATAAATCTGTTAGCATAGCCCAGCCTCACCACTTATAAACTTAAAAATCTGAAGTCATCAGAGCAGATAATCTCTCGTATTGTTTCCATAGGAGAAACGATTTATATATTTATACAAAATTCTGGATCAACTTATTAGTATTTAGTACAGACAGATGTTCAATGTACACAAATGGATGCTATGTCTACGTGTTTACTCACCTCTGGACTCATAGAGCTCGAATAAACGTTAGATACGCATACTGTATAAACACACTTTATCCTGAAAGATAAAGATTGCAAATGAATCAACATCAAAAGTTTCTTTTATCACTTTTAACACATTTGTAAAGCATGTAACAGTTTTCAACAGCAACAAAGTTAATATTTGATTCTGAGCTTTATACTCGGTTGCAAAGATGAAGGAAAAGATATCGAGATGCAGAACCCTCATATAGAGACTCACCAGATCTGGACTGGTTTATACTGAAGGGAAAAAGACTTAAAATTAACACATTTGAATTTTTTTTTAATGAATTCTTTAATTAGTTTGTGAACATGCAAAACGGGAGATTGCTTACTCCCTTGGTCTGTTTTTGGGCCAGATCCAAACAATTTGTGGACTTAAGACGTATGAAAGTAGCGAAGCAAACATTTTCCCCTTTCATAAGAAGCAAAGAGTTTTCAGAAACCTGAAAATATGTGACGTGTCAGTTATAACAATGGTCTTAACCTTGGTCTTCAACATATTTTATTTGTTTTAGAAAGATAAATGGACACACTTGCTCTATTTCTCCCTTACCTTCTTGTGTATTTGTTTATTGTTTGTCCCAACAGTGACATACAGTAATAGAGAGGGCTTAAACCAGCAGTTGATAAAAATGTGCAGCATCTATTTTAGATTGATCGATTTTGTCTAATGTCATTTTTGCTTGCTTTCTCATGATATTGTCTTCCTGACACTTACTTAAACAAAACTTAAAAAACGTTAAAGATATTGGATATCTGTTCCTTGTCACCATATCTTTAAAATAAAAAAACAGTGTTACAGTCATGTACACCTGCAGCTCATTGTTTTCTTTCCCATTCCAGGGGAGCTCTCCATGGAGAAGGTGAAGGTGAAGCGGTATGTGTCGGGTAAACGTCCTGACTATGCCCCTATGGAGTCGTCAGATGAGGAGGAGGAGGACTTCCAGTTTGTGAAGAAGGGGAAGGAGGTGGAGGCTGAGGTAGAGTTAGAAGAAGAGGAGGTCTCTGATCCACGTCTCAAACGTTTACTCAACCGTGTCTCTGAGGACGTGGAGGAGAGGTATGACAATTCTGAGGGTTTGATAACATTATGTCGACTTGGTGCATTCTAAAACAAAATATAAGTGTGTTGATTCTGTGGTTAACTTTTGTGGCATAGTAATGTTGATTCACTGCGTCTTTGTCCACAGACTTGCAAGACACAGACAGATTGCAGAGCCTGAAGTTGTAGCTGAGAGCAGCGAAGACTCTGATGAAGGCACGTGGCACCCAGAGCGCGAAGAGAGCAGTGAGGAAGAAGAGGAGGAAGAAGAAGAAGTGGATGATGAGGCTAGTATTTGTGTGATTGTCTTTGTCCTTGATTTGGTCAACAGTGCGGAAAGTTTTTGACAACAAGTTTCTTTTTTCTGTAGGAAATCGAGCGCAGACGAGCGATGATGCGTCAGAGAGCTGTTGAGAGGAAGAATGAAGAGATGGAAGTGATGGAGGTGGAGGAGGAGGGGAAGTCAGGGGAGGAGTCTGAGTCAGAGTCTGAATATGAAGAATACACAGACAGCGAGGACGAAGCAGAGCCTCGACTCAAACCTGTCTTCATTCGCAAGTAAGAACAGAAGCAGCAGCAAGGGTTAATGTTGTAACCCCACACTGTTTAACCCTGCATCCTCACACATTAGAGAAGCAGTGAGTAATGTTCTCTGTTTTTGTATGACAGGAAGGACAGGGTCACAGTGGCCGAGCGTGAAGCAGAGGAGCTGAGGCAGAGAGAGCTGGAGGCTGAGGCCAAGAGGCAGGCGGAGGAACGACGACGCTACACCCTCAAGATCGTTGAAGAGGAAGCCAAGAAGGAGTTTGAGGAGAACCGGCGAACGCTGGCAGCTCTGGATGGTTTGGACACTGACGGAGAGAATGAAGAGGAGGAATACGAAGCCTGGAAAGTCAGAGAATTGAAACGCATCAAGAGAGACAGAGAGGCCAGAGAAGTGTGAGTAAACACATATCCAAGTCCCTAAAAACCTCCACAGTGCAGTAATCACTGATGAGTGTGGTAATAATGGTTCATTTTTCCCCAGCATGGAGAAGGAGAAGGCAGAGATCGACAGATTCCACAACCTGACGGAGGAGGAGCGCAGAGCTGAGCTCCGAAACAGCGGCAAACAAGTCACCAACAAAGCCACTAAAGGAAAATACAAGTTCCTGCAGAAGTATTACCACAGAGGAGCCTTCTTCATGGTGAGTACATGCCGAGGAAACTGAGCTCTTATGAGACTGTGATTCCGAGCTTAAGTTTACTTGTATTAAATTTCTTTATGGTGAAAAATGAGCTGATTGATTTAATTTGATTTGTATTTCAGGATGAGGAGGATGAGGTGTATAAGAGAGATTTCAGCGCGCCGACTCTGGAGGATCACTTCAACAAAACCATCTTGCCCAAAGTCATGCAGGTCAGCTGCCTTTACTTGTATATTGTCTGTTATTCTGCCCTGCAGGTCACAAGCTGAAGCCTTCAAATATTTGTGAAAAAATAAATTGTGTTGATGTTCCTCTTGCAATTATCTTCTTTAACCTATCTTGGTTCGATTTCCCTCTCAAGGTCAAAAACTTTGGTCGTTCCGGCCGCACTAAGTACACTCACTTGGTCGATCAGGACACCACGTCGTTTGACTCGGCCTGGGCTCAGGAGAGCGCTCAGAACAGCAAGTTCTTCAAGCAGAAGGCAGCAGGAGTGAGAGATGTGTTCGACCGGCCCACAGTGAAGAAGAGGAAGACTTAAGATGAGGCACAGACTTCATCTGGACCACCATGCAGCTTCAGAGACTGTAAAGAGACTGTGCTGCATCTTGTGTGAACTTCATGTTCAGGAGAAAGACTGAGTCTACTGCTTTGATGAATTTTTATCTCCCAGGACAGTGCACCATTACTAAAAAGCAGCCATGCATCAGCTGTTTTTGTATTTGTTAATTCATAGATTATTACTTCCACAAGGGACCCTGGCTGTAAATTTAGATGTGGCTCAAATTTACAAGTTATATGAGAGGACTGCTGCATATTTAGGAGGCTACAGCTGTATGTGAAATCTTGTCCATCCATTTGCGTTCTATGATACTCATCACAACCAAATCACTTCATGTTTGAAAGCAGTGAGTTGTCTTCAGAATTTAAAGTCTCTTAACTATTTTTAACTTCTCCTGCTTTTCTTCTTTTCTCCTTATTTGTCAAGTGGTTGTGTTGTAACATCATTATCTGTGAATAAAACTTGTATTTTCATTTCTTAATTTTGATTTTGAGAAAAAGAAACCATGAAATTAGTTCAATCCCATGAAGAAAAGTGGGCATTCAACTTTTATTTTATAAAAGAAAAGAATCAGGAGTAAAGATTGGATCACAACGGTTTAACCACTGAGTTTGGTTCAGTCTCAACGAGCACTGATCAAACACAACAAAGTGAAACAGTCCAGTGTGTAGATGCTGTCTGTTCAGTTGGTCAGAGTAACCAGAGCCTCCACCACATTTCCCATGTGTTCCCTCAGACTGCGCTCCGCCACCGCCCGGGAAATCTCCATCTCTGACATCTGTGCAGAAACAAAGTCAAGTTTTCTTAGAAAGGTGCTAAAAAATCAATCAGAATTCAGTTTATCACATCACATTTTCAATTTAAAGCTTAAAGAACAAAAAAACCTAACATACAATTAGTTCCACGTCTTCTTTTTTGATGGTGACTTTGGCCAACTCTTTTTCTCTGAAAACACAACACATGAGCACAAGTTCAGCTTTTCTGCTAACAAAGGGTATCTCAGGGCATTACGAGAGATTAATAGGAAACCTGCAGAGATTCATCACAGTTCTTGGTAGCTGTGATTGAGGGTACTTAAAATATTTATGTTCTGACGAGCACACAGAGGTATAGGTGACCTTACCTTTCTTGTTTGGCTTTCTGTTCTCTTGACCTTCTGTCTCCAATCACTGACATAGCCTGAGGAGAAATTAAGAATGCTTTTACACTGATTTACAGTAAATATAACAGCAAATAAAGTCACAATACCAGAGTACAGAGGAAGTGTTCAACTAAAAAGTGGATGAGAGCACTCCAGACATTTCAAGTTTCTGGTGTTGAAGCAGAAGAACCAATTTAATCAAACACTTGCTTTAAGAAAGATTAATCAGATCAGAAACAAAGATTTAGCAATGTAAGCATTTTAAGTCCCAGTGTAGTATACATAAAGTGAGAGTGCTGCTTCAGTAGTTTGTTTCCAAATTACTACATTGTAATTCCAGGTTAATTTGTTCTCTGTCAGTGTTTATCATTTTTGGAAATATGAGATTTGTATCGGGAATGGAACCCCCAAAAATCTACTCAACACAAAACAGTCATTAGTTATTGAAAAATGTGAGAAATTTAGAAGTTTTTCTACAAGACACTACTTTTCTACAAGAGTAGAGTGTGGTCCAGATGCAACTTTGTATTACTTAATAGTTTGACGCTAAGTAGTAGAAAAACAGTTATCTTCACACATTTCCACTTGAATTAAATACAGAATTGTTATTAGAGCTCAAGGAGCAAATTGCATTTTTTGTCCAGTAGTTGGCAGTACTGAATTATCATGAATGCCATCCGCTATTTAAAAACCAAAGAAGAAAATTAAACCAAATCATGTACTTTTTTCACAGCAATTCTGTTTATGAAGATGAAAACACTCTTTTAACTCAACAGTCCTGTTAACGTTTCATTACCCACGTAGATACAGTGCGACACAGCCTGAGCTAGCTTACTCAAAGTAGGTAAACAGGACAAGACTGTACGTCTAGAGTTGTAAATTTAACAAAATTCGCGACTGACAGAAAGTAAAGAGGCAGATAGTGGATACAGGAAATGGAAAAACCATTTTAAGAGTTAAACCAGAGATGCTGTACAGAGAGTGAAGCCAGCAGTGGCCGCATGTGTCCCCGGCTAACGTCAACGCTAGCTCAGAGCTCTCACCGTTTCTAAATCTGAGCTGGAGATTTCCTTCTCCTCCGCGTAGTCCGTGACCCTCTCCAGATCAGCCGCCCCGCTGTCATGTTTTCTGGGCTTTTCTGCCGGTTTTCCAGTGCAGTTCTCATCGGCTTCCAGGTCCAGATCGACGTCTCCCTCCGCGGCCATGATTGCTCCAGTGAGGCAGGAACGAAAAGAAAGGTTCCGCCAAGCGCCGGAGGAGAAATAACGCAGGACCAGAAAGGGAAGAAGAGAAAATGGATATTACAAAATAAAAGTGGATACAAGGTATTTTTTTTGTCTTCAAGTAATTTTATTTTGTCAGTATTTATTCCTTTCCCTGTTTTATGTGAGATTATATGCATTTTAATTTTGTTATGTTCTATCCTGTACTACGAATATTTAGTTTTTCACAACTTTTTCATTAGTCATCAGTCAGGCACGAATTATGAAAACAGCAAGGCTTGTATTCTTTATAACAGAAGTATTTTGACTTTAACAATTGTTCCAATATTTTTATATTAGTTATTGTCAAATAGTATCAAGATAAAAGAACGTATTAATCAACATTTTTTTGATTGGGAATTTGTTTTGTTGCAGCACTTCAGACATAATGGGGAAAAGAGTTTTGAAAAAGTGAATAAAAAAGAATAAACTTCAATTTAACAAAAAAATAATTGAATAACCTAAACTAAAATTTACCACATACAGTCAAATAATAACAAATTAACTTTGTTTCCAGGCGGATTATATAAACCATAATTATTCTCATCATACAAGCACAATTTAATACGATACAACTGAAGTTTAAAAAGTATATTCAGACACAGAGCTCACCTGTGTTGTACTCAAGTGCAGAAAAACTACCAAACAATCTGGTTCGTAATTAAATTATCACAAACCAATTACCACCGTAAACTCAAGGCACCTGTGCAGTTGTGTGCTTAACCCGAGTTTTAATCCAGAGCTATTTGTTTCTTTGACTACAGTCAAAGAAAAAACAAAAACAAACAATCAAACAAAAAACTGCAAGCCAATTGCAAAACAGTCTCAAGTACAGGAGTCACTTTCAACACAAGTGGCCTACTTCACTGTGTCTTTAACCTTTAAGACAACAGAAAAGAGGGAATTACTTTTGTAAATTGAAACCCTACAAAAAAACCTGTTTTTACTCTTTTAATCACACTTTAAATTAGATCAAAACAAGCTAAATTTAAAATCTAATAAATGTGCTTCTGATGTATCTGTCTTGGCAAACTTGTTGTCATTGTCCGAGAGAAGAAGAGGAGGAAAAAACAATCAGTGGCTTACGTGGACTTTGACGTCCTCCTCAGTCTATTCTTGTTTGTTTTAAGAGGTTTACTCTTTGATACAAGTAGCTCTCCCACCCCAGACTTTTCCTCCCCTTTCGTGCTCTTCAGCTTTGTCAATCCACCCACCAATAATGAGATTATCAGAAAGAGAAACCCCTGCTCGTGCCTCGGGACAGTAAATCACACCAGTGATCTCTGGTGTTTCATCCTGCAGGAGATGTGTGCGGACGTGGGTGGTCAGTGGAATGGCGCCTGGGCAGGAGGGACATCACTGTCATCGTGCCAACCCGTTCATCTTGCTGTATGATTGATGGCTGTCTGACTGTGTAGAGCTGGACGTGATGTCAGGACGTCTGTTTCGGGCTCAGGTGAGAGGCTGGTGGATTTGACAGGAGGGGGAGATCCATTGGGTTGAATTGTGACCTTGGACTAATTTTCTCCTTAAAGAGAGATTTTTTGTGTTTTTTTTTATTATCTGCATTTAAAAATATATATACAAAGGATTAAAGCACATTAGATATGTCAGTGATGGTGGTTGAAACAGATATTATCATAAAAACAAATGCCAGATACTAATGCCAAACCAGACTCATCATGCACAGCAAACTTACCAACTCAGGTGTCCATCTGTTTCAGGAACAAAAACACACAAAATATGGATTTTGCACAATAAAACAACTTAAAGTTTGTTTAACTGTGTGCCAACGTAAGCTGCATCATTTCATGCCACTCTTGCAGAAGTTAGAGCCACAGTTCGGTCGCCAAGCTGAAAACAGTCAATACCCTCACCTGTGCAACTTCTGATTTAAGGAGCATGTATGTATTCTAGGAAAGTAAAAGCATGGCAGATGTCTAAGAAAGTGGGTAAAATCAAAGGGAAAGCAGTGTCACGCAAACACTGAAGTATGAACATTTGGAGAGCTAGCTATCAAAACTGACTATAAGCCCTGTTTTCACCTGGTGGCCCTATATGGATCAGTACAGTTTGGTACTGGTTTGGGTGGGTAAACCTTGATCCTGTTTGTGTTTCCTCAGCAAACCCTGCCGCTCTTGGTAGGTGGTGTGCAAACCAGATGCCGATTGCCATGTCGGTTACATAATAGTGTGACAGTTTACCTCGCTAGTAAATCCAACAAATAAGAAAATAGGACACAGTAAACAAAGAGCAACGATAGAAGACATCCAGCAATTTGTCTTCTTTGTGTTTGCCATGTGGCACTTTGTGACAAAGTGCAATCAGCAGCCACTATTACAAAGGGAGTGACCATTCTTTCCACCAATCAACACACTTCAGTGTTTTTAGCTTCACCTTCTGGGGTCAGATCAGTACGTCTGGCACCCCAAAAGTAGGGTACCAAAAAGTGGGACAGTACGGGTCAGTAATTTGGGGACCTGTCCCAGGATTAGTCAAAAAGAGTGGCATACCGAGGCAAACTGAACTGAACCTCTTGGTGGAAACGGGGCTTTAGACTGGAAAAAAATGGACATCATCTTGAGTGGCTCAAAGTGCTCAAAAGCTGCTCCCCCTGGTGGCTGGCTAGAGTATTGGCCAAAAACTCTGTCTCCCCAGTCATTCCAGATGGGCTGTGGTCAAACGTTAAAGATAAATAAACCTCGTAGAAATATTTCTCACATCGGTATGCTGTGGTGAGATGAAGATATTATTGGGCTGCATTGTGTTAGAAAAATTTATTTGTCATTGTTTATCAAAGGTCACAAATGGGGTTTCATGCCATGTTTCAATATGATTGACAGCTGTCGTTTTCTTGCACAAGTTTTTTTTTTTTTTTTTTTGAAATAGATATGTTGGGAAGGACAGCGGAGAAGAGATAAGACTCTTAAAAAAAAAATTAAAACACTTTATCTGTCACCCGGCTCCACACAGATTCTCTACTGCACAGACCCTGGCTGCACAATGGCGGCACCTCAGACGGGGGTATTATGGCCTCAAAAGTGAACAACGGTTAAAGGCGGAGCCACACTGTTCATTCTATGTACAGTCTGTGATCCTTTAGGAAGATAAACTCCTGAAGAAAAGATGTCGGCTGCACAACAGACGTTCAAAACCTTTATACAAGAAGTAAATGCAACACAAAATGATTAATGGTGTAAAATATTGTTTAGCCCAGAGCAAAGCTACACTTTAAGTCACACCTGTGAAAAAATAAATCTACAGATTATTGCTGCTGTAGTGTGAGTTAAAGAATGTGCTCCAGATCAAATCTCTGGAATCTTCTCTGAGTGATTTTTCTGAATATGAGCAGGTTGTGCGCTCAGTCATGCATCAGTAATGAATGGATGCATTGTGTCACTCCAGGACAGACATCTCTCTATATGTTCCCCCCTTTTTTTTTTTTTTAACGCTCCTAGATCTAAATTAGGTGTAAAACAATGCACGTTGTAACAGTTATCCCTTTGTTTTCCTCAGAAAAAGCCCCAAAAGAATCATGAATGATTTTTTTTGGTCCTTTTTTTGTAAACAAGTTTGAACCCCAGCCAACTGTTATTGCCCAAGCCCGCTGAAACCATAGATTGAGCATTTTCACTCAAGCGGCGATTTGCATCCGCTTATTTGCTTTTGTTTGTCCTCTTTGGCACTTCCTCCTCTCCCACAAGGCAGCAGTAATTATCTGAGAGAGAAAGGGGCCCCCAGGAATGCCCTGCCTGGACCGCTCACAGCAACACGTGTTTATCACCGGGACTTACTGGTTTACACCCGCTCATGTTGGACGGGAAAGACAACAGTTGGATTAGGGATGGGATCTGAGACAATGGTTGTTTTTAAACTTCTGGGGACTCTTGATCCTGAATTTGTCACATTGAGTCGCCACAGTAAACTCGTTATTGTTAAACCAGGAGGAGGATTAGTGGATCTTATTCCACTTTTACAGTTTATAAAAACATAAAAAGCACATTTTTGTATTGCAGAAAAACAAAGAAGTGATTCTTAAGGAAGCTAGGATGCTAATGCAGAATTGACATCCACACCTTCCCAGCAGGACTAATTCGTGACCATGTGTTTGTAGCTGCAGTCTGTTCATATTCCTAGTTGGCAGCAGTACAGGTGTCTCGTAGCTCTCCTGCCTCCTGCTCCTCTCTGTAATAATCCCACCACGTTTGGTTTACCCTGCGGTTCAGGGAGTCTTCATTCACTGTGTTTGTAAGCTCAAGCCTCTTAGCCGAGAGTTAACCAGGCTGACATTTCCACTGGTTTAACCTCTTGTTTGTTACTCAATTCCCTAGAAGTGAACCTGGACAGTCTGCAGTTTGTTTTGGCGGCTGTTTTTTTTATTTCCGCAAGTCTGTAAATACGGTCTCTAAAAATAACTCTAATCTGTAACTGCAGATAAACATGGGCATGGCTTTATGTGGTAACTCCTTTATTATTTCGATCAGAGCTCTCAGGTTAATGAGAGTGGGGCTAATTTTACTATAGCCTCGAGGTCAGGGATCTAAAACTCGTACCATGGAGGGCCAAGAGGCTGCAGGTTTTCTTTCCAACCAAAAACCCCACCAGCTGATTTCACTGCATAGTTCCTGCTCTCTGCTTGAAGGTGAGGTAATCAGTGAAATCAGCTGGTGGAGTTTTTGGATGGAAAGAAAACCTGCAGCCTCTTGGCCCCTCCATGGCACGAGTTTGAGATCCCTGCTCTAGGTAAAACCGATAACATCAGAAAAATAGACAAATTCAAAATAAATATCCGATGTATCAGCACACAAACTTCAAAATAACACATTGTGTTTAAAGCTCATGTGAAGAACTTTTAGTTTGTGTTGAGATTGGCGCCCCCTGTGGTCAAAGCAAGACATTGTATCTCTTAGCTGATAATATTCAAAGCACTGCATAGCAACACAGACACTGTATTTTAGTGTCTGTGTTGCTATGCAGTACTCCACCCAAACACTAGTTGGTGGTGTTAAATCTGCTTGTGTCTAGTTTTGAGTTTTAAGTTCTCTACTTGTTCTCGAAAACACATCAAATGAATCGGAGTGTCAAATGTTGACTAGGTTTTTTAAGGAACAAAACATTCGAATTTGTAAAAAAAAGGTTGTTCATTAATTTTTTAAAATATATTTAATCTTTTAAAGTTATTTATTTATACATTTATCATGACAAATAGCTAAAGCTGTCGGATAACTCTAGTTGAGTCAAAGCACAATATCTCCCTCTGAAATGTTGTGGAATAAAAGGTAAAAGTTTCAAGTCACTAAAGTACATCAAATATTTTCTTGTCTGCGATATTTAATCAATGTAACCACAGACTGTATAAAACATGGACGTAGTCTTCGCGATGTCACCTGTCTGTTCCTGAAACAGTGAAATGAAGGGAATCCGTGAATTTGTCAGTCACATGAGCTGAGCTGTGTCTCTGATTGGACAATGAGACGATCAGAATATTTTCTGAACTGCTGAATGCAGTGTGTGCCGATAGCAAAATCAGCCTTTCTGACCCAAGCTGTTTTTGAACCAGGCTGTAAATATGCTTTTTAATGACGTAAAAGTCTGTTTTTTGGCTGGGTGTTTTTCTGCAACCAGCCTCAAGCAGATCCTTACTGAACAGCAACTTTTAGCACTTCCACATAGGCTTCATTTTTCTAAACCGGATGTTGCCCCTTGAATGTAACACTGCAGGAAACAGTATAAGTGTTGTCAGGTGAGCTACCGCCTGATTGGTTGGTTCATCTCTCCACTGAGGACAGTCAGAGAGAGTAAAAGGACGGAGCTGGCGTCCTGTCTGGGCTCACGAAGGTCAATCTCAATGAGAGGATGACTGAACGATGACGGGATTATCTCGCTGCTCTGCCCTGCACACTAACCTCAATCTGCTCTGACTCTCCTCCGCTCTCAGCGCTCAGAACGGCGAACAGACACAACATTTCATTTCACTGATGCTGGGATGAGACTGGAAATGAACACAGTGTTCCTCCTGTCTGAAGCGAAGAATTTATTAAGCAGTATAGAGCTTTAATATGCTGAGTCTGACCCACTTTGAAGTAAAAAATAGGGTAGTGGACTGCAGTCTTCCACATGCATCTTCAGTGGCGACTGCATTGAGCTTATGCATTTAGCAACAGGTGTTTCTTGACAGAAGTGTCACAAAAATATTAATAATAGGAGAATACTCTGGATTATCCCAAACTATGACATTTATATGATGTTTTGAGAGATTTGAACACAAAAGCCTAAATCACAGCCTGTTTTTTAAAGCATGACTCCTTTCTCTAAGAAGTCTCTTTGTCAAAGTTTCGGCCTTTAATTTAATTTCCATTGGGATAACAGAGAATTCAAACAATACAAAACATCTTGATTCCTTGATTAGTTGTCATACCAATATCAGATTTATGATTTTAAAAGCTGGATAAGAGAACTTTCGAAGCATTATAGATACACAAAGCAATATTAAGTCATTTGTAAAAGTCAATGACAAGCATAGCTAAAGCTCCTACATGTGTCAGTCGTGCCCACTAGCACCAAACTGTATCAGCTCCAAACCAAAAGATGCTTCTTGCCAATAGGCAAGGCAGGTGACACCTTTAGACCCCCAGGCCAATAGTTTAAAAAGCTTTCAGTTACATTGTTCACCCAGATGTGAGAAGAGTCGAATTGTAAAGGAGAAGAAGGTATGTAAAAAGAGCAGATAACAATGATACATGTCACAGTGATACAACTTAATGTAGCATTAACTTTTTTTCTGTTAAATGTTATGTGATTTTTTTTTTTTTTTTTAGCTACCGAAACAACCCATAGACTGGAAAAAAATAAAATAAAATAAAAAATAACATTATCTTGCTTGGCTCGAACTGAAGTCGCCATAAAAACTTCTCCCCCTGGTGGCTGGCTGCAGTATGGGTCAAAAATCCATCTCCCCAGTCATTCCAGATGGGCTGTGGTCAAACTAAAAAAAATGTTAAACCTCTTAAAAATGTTTCTCACATCTGATTGCTGTAGTGATTTGAAGATATCATTTGGCTGCCTTGTGTTTAAGTCCTCTTTTTTTCTGAAAAATTGTTTTCATTAGTTGTAAGAGGTTAAAAATGAGGCTCCACGTCACGTTTGACGATGATTGACAGCTGCCATTGTTTTGTATTTTTTGGGGGGATTGAAAAATATGTTAAGAGGTAGAGCCAAAATGAGATTAGACTCTCAAAAGAAAAAAAAATGTTATTTTTGTCACCTGGCTCCACTCAGATTCTCTCACAGTCTCTACTGCACAGACTCTGGCTGCACAACAGCTGCCAATAGCGATGCCTGTGACGATGGCATTTTGGATTCAAAACCGTACAATGGTAAATGGTAGAGCCACGCTGTCCACTATATACAGTCAATGGCTTGACCTCGCATATGCAACTCTTCTGGCTAAAACCAGATCAAGTGTGCATAGCAAAGGAGCCCCTGTGAGTTCAGACCCTTGAAACACCCCTGTCTATAAATCAACTTGCAGGTAATTGACTTTTCCACCTGCATCTCACCAGGGGTTCAAGACATCAAACTGTAACCCTCACAGTTTCCTCGCTACAGTCGACAGAAAAGCATTCAAAGTTACAAATACATTAGAAACACATTTCCTGGGTCAGCTCTGGTTTAGTTTGTCCAAAAAAGATGTTGCCACTAATTTAACACAGATAAAAACTCTGTATAGTGTCTTTAAGTGTCAAACTGTAACTTTGACACAAATGGATGTTGTTGGAAACTTAAAAAGGTTAATGTGTAGGCATTAAAGCTAAATAAGGGTGTGTGTATGACTATCTAAATTTGATAACCAGTCTTTAATCTTTCAGTTTTTATTCCAGACACAGGGGGTTTAAATCCAGAGGATAACATGAGCTCCATTAGACGACCTTGTATGATTACGCTGAGCTAAAAGTGCATTTTAAAGTGAAAATATCATTTTGTTTCCCCTCTTTGTGCTCCCATTAAAGCCACAAAAACCCAGCCGCCCGTGTTATTCTTAATCTGTGAGCACTTTTACTAATGCACCCTCACAGGCCGTCCCACTTCACTGTTTCTGGGTCGTAATGCAGACCTGATAACTCGTCAGGATTACAGACGTGGCCTCTTTCTGTGACTCTCACACACTCAGGCCTGGACGGGGTCTTGACGGAGGCGGTGGGGGTCTGTGGGTGGGGGCAGTGAGATGTCAAGCATCTGAAAGTCACTTGAGGTAATTGTTTAATTTTGTAAGTCTGGATTAAGCCCCAGTGTTGCCCAATCCCATTCAACTGTTGTGCGGCTGCTGGGGGAGGGGAAGGGAGGGACAGATGGGACTGACACATGGTCCCTGTCATCCTCCTCCTCCTCCCCTCGCAGTCTCTCTTCCTAATCTGAGCGGGTAGCTCCAGTGGGGGGAGAGAGTGGGGGAGGGCACCGGGCATTCACCACCTCTCCCTCTTTTCTGGCAGCACCCACCTCCGCCTCTGAGCCAAAGCACGCAGGATATGGGCAGAAAAACAACTTCTCCCCCTGAGAGGCTGGACGGGGAGCAGCAGAAGTGGCGCTCATGCTGAGGCTCTGGGCTGCAGCGGGGATCCCAGCAGGACTAGATTTACTGCTAATCCAGCATAAGGAGTGTGCAGGGACAAGCTGCAGGACCGTGGAGCTTTACTTTCTGTTTTCATTTCCTCACTGAGCTGTTGAGAAGTTTGTGTTCTGGCCTCTCTGAGGATGTGAGGATGCCATCTTTGAGGGCTCGCTGAGGGAACCTGTTCGAGCTGGACGTTCATGGCCAAATGCAGAGTGAGGGTGGCCGAGGAGAAGCAGTGTAACGGCACCATGTCGGCCACGCAGGGGATGAACCGCAGCGGCGTCTACAACTACTTCCTTAACATGGTGGCCTATCAGGTGAGAGCTGAGGAGCGGCTGGAGGCTGACACTGCAGCTGGAGGTTAAAGTGGCTGTCAGGGTGACGTGGCTGTGAGAGAAAGAGGCATTTTTCTCATTATTCCTCAATACTTTAGTGCATTTTAAACAAGTTCAAGAGGGAAAAGATAATTTAAAATGCTGCTGAAGTAGTGTGACATTTCTTTTCTTTTGAGAGATCTTGTACTGGAAGAAATTATTCAGGTTTCTAGGTATGAAAAAATACTACATCTCCTCTCTTGAAAATAAAAAAAATATCCTTCTCAGAAATAAAAGACTCAAAAGTTTAAAAAAACATAAATCAAACATCTTTTCTTTAAAAAATCAAAATGTAAACTCTGTAAAAACTCTGATTGTAGGATCCCTTCTGCCTTCAAAAGACTCACACATAGAGAGTATTTATAATTATTTATCAGACTTTGACATCAGAACCGCATATATTCAACACTTAGCTAAAAGTCTGAATTTGACTTTTATTTGACTAATTGCTGAAAATGAATTTAGTTAAACAACTATCATCATGATGTGTTGCTGACCCCATGGCGAGGTCACCCTCGTTAAAGAGATCTTAATCTCAGTGGATTATTATCTGGTTCAATAAAAGTTTCTCTGCCTCTGGATCTGTTTTCACTCACCTGAACTCCAGCGATCAACAACTGTTACTCTCACTTAACTTAGAATCCTGCAGCTTGACTTTGCAGATTCCTGAGACTGTTGAATAGATAAAGCCTTGCAGTTTGCAGAGATAAGATATCACTTTATTTGCTGTTGCACATATTTATCTGTGATAAAAAGTGATTTAGTCATTTAGTTTTATGAATGACTGGTCAAAATTCTAGTTTATAAGTGTACTTTTAATGCATATCAGCTCCAAATGTTCATCCTTGGTCACATGATCTACCACTTACCCTCGCCAGTGTCAGCCCTGAAAATGTCAAACCCATTGGCCCTTCATAATTTATCAATACTTTGGTGTTTTGACCATTTAGGGCAGAGCAGACATGACAACATACACAGTTTATCATTTATTTTCATTTATCTTCAAAAGTTAATGTTTTGGAAATGCGGACCCTTGTCACTGTCAATTCACTACATGTTATAAAATTATACCAATGACATTTTAAGTGCACACAAAGCAGTTTTACGTTGTGCTACTATTCTAAAATGAGTGCAATATTTAGATCCAGACAACTTTATTCACAAGTGGACCATCCAGTTTAGCAGCCTACCCAGACCAGACACACATTTACTAGCAACAGGCAAGAGTATGCCAGAGACAAAAAAAAACACATTCAATAAACAGTAAATACCTTGATAAAGAGTCAGTACATTGATGCTAAGTGACCACCGTAGAGGTTTTTCAGCCTGATGGCAGAGGGAATGAAAGCTTTACAGTAACAGGCTGTTTTTCTGAGGGGCTCTATAAAGCAGCGACCTGGGGACAGCTAAGTGACCTCAGAGGACAGAATGTGGTCTTATTGAGAAATTACTCCTTAACCTGCACTGCAAAAAAAAAAGGAATCTTATCAAGTGTTCTTGTCTTATTTTCAGTACAAAATGTCTTTTTGGTCTTAATATGAGCCACATCCACCTGACCAGTCCAGGAGAAATGTCTTATTCCAAGATATTTAAAGACAAAATGAGGTCTAAATTGCTTGTAGCAAGTTAAAAAAAATATCTGCCAGTGGAACAAGAGAAAAGTTACTTGTATCAAGACATTTTTGTAGTGTCAAGCAAATTTTAGAGCAAATTTTTCTTGTTCCACTGGCAAATTTTTTCCACTTGTTCCAAGCAATTCAGACCTCATTTTGTCTTTAAATAACTTGGAAGAAGACAGTTTTCTAGACTGATCGGTTAAATGTGCCTCATATTGGGCATAATAAGACAATTTATACTTAAACAAGACAAAAACACTTCTAAAGATTTCAGTTTTTTGCAGTGTATCTCTACCACAACAAACTCAAGTCTCTTTGCAGAACACCGATTATTTTGTGCAGACCTTAAGGATACTTTAAAGACTATTCCTATGTTTTACCCACAAGCCGTTGAACCAGGAAATAAAAGAGAAAGTTATATTACTTTAAATAAAGTACTGCTAAAAGATAAAAAGCACTTTGTTACAGACATTAAAAGAGTTTAACTTCCTTAGTAGGTCAGTTCTCTGTTGAGAAATATTTATTACTCAGATTCAGCTCATTAGTTAACATTTGTTTGGTGGCCAAATTCTCAGATAATGGAAAAAGGGACAATTTGTGTGTTTGAATCTCAATTTGCAGAGTAAAATGAGGTTTTAAATAGATGGAGTGGGATGAAAGGCACAAAAATGTTTTAGAAAAGTGAATAAGAAGTGTAAAAAGACAGATGCTGTAAGTGTAAAATACCTCAGTAGTGTGCATTAGGTCAGGTTACTTTATTGGTACCTGCAGGTAGTTTGGCTTTAGTTGATGGTTGATGACATCTTCTTTGACATTCAGTTATAGAAAACAGTCAGAACTGACACATTTTTAAACGGTTAATAAGTGATTATTAATTTACTCCAGCTCCAACGACCATGATTTAGATTTCAAGATATCAACAGAAAAACTTCAAATGAACAATTTGAGGAGTCGCTCAAACATCAGGATCATCTGGATAACATTAGACACTTGTTTTATATACTGACGCTGAAGCTGAGGCCTAGTCTGCAACGTGCTGAGTCATGCTTGTGGTGTTGTTCTTGAATTGCATCGAGCACATTGACATGTTGTACGCTGCTGACTTGATCACCTTCAGCAAATTTACTCTCTTGTCCTGTCTTTCCTTTTTATTAAGGGAGAGTTATTCCAAATATGCACTGACTGAGTTATTTACTTGCATCTACTCTTGAGTAAAAGTCACCAAAAGACTGAGGGGGATAAATGTGAGACGTCAAAATGTGAAACAACCAACTACATTGTCTTTCTGCTCAAACCCTCAGACTCAACATCAGTAAAAAAAGGTCTGGTCTACATTTGTTAAAGCTGTCAGAGAAGTTAATCAGAAAATAGAGTGGACTACTGACAAAAATACCTCACAACCATGTGTTACATCACCTCTGAGCACTTTCTAACTTTACTGACCTGACTCAGCTAAGAAAACCTCCAGATCCTCCTGAAGACTCAAACTTTACACAAGTGTTACGAGTTTTTCCATTCACAGAAAAGATAAGATCCTTCGTTTTAAAGAAACGTTACTCAACAGGAGAAAGTTTGTCGGGGACTATTTTCAGCGGTGGATTAATCCACATTTGGTGCTCTACTGAGTATTTGGGGCAGCAGGATGGTGAGTCAAAGTAAGCTTCAGCGAGGGTGTCGGAGGTAATTGAGTAACAGTTCAGACAGTTCAAGTGAGCGGCGCTCTGGTGTGTTTAAATAGATTTTGGACAAACATTGAGCTCTAAGACACAGAGGAGGAAGATACACTAGGCTCTGATCGGTTTCTGCAGTACGGGCTGGAGTGACAGGGAGGATGGCGTCCTCATCCTGTGACTTCCCCAGACTTGGCCTCATGAAAGCAGCAACATGACGTGGGCAGAGGAAGTAAACAAAAGCTCACCGTCTCTGAGCCTCGGTCCTAATAAAAGAACTCAGTGTTAGAGTGTCATCAAAACTGATCCTTATAAGAGGAAGAGATGCTGTGCTGTAACTTATTAACTTATTATCTTTGAGTGATTTATGTAAAAATCAGTCTCAGTATGCTCAAATGTCCTTATTCCATCATCTCAGACTGATGAAATCAATCCTCACCTGTCCCTCAGGTGTCTCTGATGCCAGATGATCAGTGGTCAGTTTTCTGCAGTGTTACGTACTGCGTAAACATCAGCAAACTCTGCTTCTGACCAAGGAAATGGTTCTCCATTGGGAGGTGTAATGAAAAAAACATGTCAGGATTTTTTTGTGTCAGGATCAGGATCTGGATTTTTTTTAAATCATATTCATAGACTGTATATAGAGTGAACAGCGTGGCTCCGCCATTTACCATTGTACGGTTTTGAAGCCAAAATACCGGCGTCTCAGGCGCCACCATTGTAGCAGTTTGGAGCCAGGGTCTGCACAGTAGAGACGATGAGGAATTCTGGGAGAATCTGAGTGGAGCTGAGTAACAAAAATAATATATATATTTTTTTCTTTCGAGAGTCTAATCACTTTCTGACTCTACCTCCCGACATATTTTATAATCCCTGAAAAAAATACACAAGAACGGCAGCTGTCAATCATCGTTAAACGTTACATAAAGCCTTGTTTTTAACCTTATAAAACTAATGAAAACAAAACTTTTCAGAAAAAAAGAGGACTTGCATACAAGGCAGCCAAATAATATCTTAAATTAACCACAACAATCGGACGCAAGAAACATATCTAACAGGTGTATTAATTTTTTAAAGTTTGACCACAGCCCATCTGGAGTGACTGGAGAGAAGGATTTTTTGACCTATACTGCAGCCAGCCACCAGGGGGAGAAGTTTTTGTGGAGACCTCACTTTGAGCCGAGCAAAGGGACGTCTGTTTTTTTTACAGCCTATGGTCTAAATACCTTCATTTAAAGATGTCAGCTGTAAGAGTTATAGAGTTTCTGTAAATGAACCGAGCTTTAGCTTTGTAAAAGAAGCAGTCCAAATGTAGATGACAATGCTTGAGTGCTAAAATCTGCTGTTTCTCGAGCGCCCACTTGAGGCTGGCTCCAGAAGTACTGGAAGTCACATACACACCAAGCCAAAAAAAAAAACAGTTTTCAAAGCAGAAATTAAAATATTTACAGCCTGGTTCAAAAAACATCTCCTGTCTGAGTCGCTAATTTTACTTTCGGCACACACTATACAGAGTGGGAATTTTTTTCTAACTCCGTTCAGAGGATATTAAGATCGCAAACTCACCCAATCAGAGGCACAGCTCAGGTCACGTGACCAACGGGCATCCTATAACTGAACACAAAGCCCTTGCTACTGCCAGTATAGCCGTGATAGCCGATATGCTTCAATTTCCGTTTAAGAAACAGATGACGTAAGGGAGACTACAACCATGTTTTATACAGTGTATGGTGCAGACAGTGTCTCAACTCACTGCAGTGGAAGGTTTTTTCATTTTATTAAGAAGATATGTCTTAATTGGGAATGGGTACAGAGTTGGGTACTTTTTTCAGGTACCAACCAAAGTCCATCTGTAGTACCGAGTAGTTCACAAAAAATCGTGACTGTGAGGGAGTGGAGGAGTAGGTGATTTTCCATGCTGGACATGAACACAGTATTGCAAGGCTATATATTGAAGAATAAATGCGCCAAATTGGAAAACATATGAGATTCTATTATTAAACTACTTAATATTTATTACCACCTAAACACTCATAAAAGTACAGCAAATTGTACTGGTGAACACCAATACATTATCATTTCAAATAAGAAAAGTCCCCATCCCATTAATCTCAACTGTATGAAGACTACATGTAAACTTTCACTGGTTCATGTGTCTGAGTTGAGTCAGGATTAACTCTCAGATTATGTCGTTGTAGACGTGGAAAGATTCAGATCCTCTAATCATCCTCAAACAAACAACTTGGCTGAATTGTGTTCTGGAAAAGTTTCTGGAAAAAACTTTAACCATGATGTCATAAACCTTGATTTATAAAAAGAGTTAGGTTTATTTTAAACACTTACACAAACCTGCATTAAGATCTTGTTTGTACTGGTTGAATCTAGGCCAGTCACCCTCCCATCAGACGAAACACGGCACTGTTTGGCCTCTGCATGCTGCTGTATATGACCCACTGCATTAGATCTGAGCCCTCCTCTTATTAATCCTGTCATATTAACCCTGAAGTAGGCCAGAGGACAGACCTGGCTTTTGAGGCGACACTCAGAAAATACCTGTCTGCCTGCACATGAAGCAGTCAGATAAAAGTTTTACCAATTTAAAACAGATATTTCAGGATACTGACTTCTTATTTCTCTAGATGAGTCACAGAGTTTGTAGATGCTTGTCTACTCAAAAGGATGTTTCTTTTCTTTCTTTGTTTTTATTACTAGTTATAATTCATTTATTAATATCTGTATTCAGTCTCTATCATGCCTGCTACCTGAGGTTTGTTGCAGCCTCCACTGCAGAGACAGAGTTTTATTCTGGGAAAACACTGATAAATACTTCTTCCTACAGAGAACAGCAGATAAATAATTGTATAGAAATTTTAGTGCAGTGATTTCCAACCTGTGGGCAGCGCCTCCCTAGTCGGCCGTGAAGGTATTGCAAGTGGACCATAAAAAAGAATAGAATAGGATAATTCTTTACCGTCCACCAAAGTGGAAAATTGATATTGGCCCAGCAGCCCAATGTCATACATAATAAACATATATTAGACACTATATAAGAGCAGAGATAAAACAAGATCTATTTAAATAAGTAAAACATAGTACTAAAAAAGTTTAGGTAATTTTTGTGGTTTGGTCACTTATTCGTATTTAGGATGGCGGTGGCGTTTGGTATATAAGATTAAAAAAAAAAACCTTTGGACAGAGGAACTCTGTAGCACCACCCAGACTTCAAGGGCTCAAACTGACAGGACAGAGGATGGGAGCTGTTTGCCAGGAGTCTCTGAGCTTTTCTTCTCATCCCGTCAGTGTAAATGTTGGACAGAGGCTTCTGAGATTTTTCCACTATCGCCATCTAAATAGTTTGGTTTTGTGTGTGGGGGAGTGCAATTATATGAAAATGAAAATATTCAGAATAACCTTTTAAATGTAAAAACCTAGTAACTTTTAAAAAGACTTTTGATTTTCCTTCGAACATTAGATATGTGACAAGCAACTGAGAGGAAGGAACTCTGGACCACAGCAGGACTGCAGTGGAGCATTCAGTTCAGTCCTTTATGTTCAATTTTTAATGAAAAAGTGCCCTGAGGACGTAACATGGCCTCTGTATTTATAGGGTCGGAGGTGAGCTGCAAAAATTTTGACACTTAAGTGAGGCCGGAGTTGGATAAGGTAGGGAGCCCCTGCTTTAATGGATATGTTTTCAGAAATGAAATAAAGAAAAAGCAGGTTGAACACACCCAAAAATAAATTTCAATTTCAATTACAAATATGATTTCAAAAGAATATAAAGACAGGAAATAGTGTTTAAGCTAAAAGCGGAACATTTGCAAGTCTTCACACCACAAATAACTGTAACAAATAAATCATAAATAGTGGGCGTTATTTTTAATAAAAGTCGTACAAGTGACTAAATATGTGCCTATAAGTCTTTGGTGTCCATGTTTTTGTTTAGTGTCTTGTATCAAGAATTATTTCAGCACAGCAAAAACTGTAATCTTACCAAGTGTTTTTGGCTTATTTTCGGTAGAAAATGTCTGTTTAGACTTTTTATGAGCCACATTTACCTGGTTAGTCCAGAAAAAATGTCTTGTTTTAAGGTATTTAAAGACAAAAATGAGGTCTGAATTGCTTGTAACAAATAATAATAATAAAAAATCTTCCAATGAAACAAGAGAAAGGTAACTTGTTTTAAGACATTTTTCTAGTTGAAGCAAATTTTCCAACATTTTTTTCTTGTTCCATCGACAGATTTTGTTACAGGCAATTCAGAGCTAATTTTTCTCTTTGAAGAACTTGAAACAAGACATTTTCCTGGACTGATGAGTTGAATGTAGCTCTTTCAAGTATAACAAGACAATTTTTACTTAAAATAAGACACAAACACTTGATAATACTTTAGTTTTTTGCTGTGAGAAAACTTGACATGCATTTTTTTTGACTCCATTGACGGATTTTTTTGAGCAAATTGGGTATCATCTCATTCTTTAAAAATCTTGAAATAAGACATTTACCCTGACTTTTCAGGTAAATGTACCTTATAATAAGTCTGATAAGATATTTTTAAATCAGCACTTTCTCAGATTTCAGATTTTGCAGCACACTTCTTTTTCTATGATAGGAAATTCATAATTTTTAAGTCACTGAAAGCAACAGGTAAAACAGAGATCACCAGAGAGGTTTTAACTTGTAGATGATGACAATAAGGAAGTAACTCAACCAAAAGGCTCAAAGGGGCAAGAAGTAATCATAAAAACATCCAAATTGAGTAAATTTAAGGTCAACCCTGAAGTTTGGTTGTATTGTTAAAGTGAATTCACACCATAGATGGAGGATTAATCATCACACAGTGTTGTGATGAGGAGTCCCTGCAGCACTCATTTCCCCTCATCCCTCACAGGCTCCAATCATTTTATCTCTGATGACTGAAGCTCTGTTTTTCCAGTCCATTCAATAAGAAGTTGTCAGATAATCTACCCTGCGTTATCCATCAGATTATAACATGCACGTGAGGATTATTAATGTTTCTGGATTTACTGCAAAAGCATTCACAAAAACGGTGCAGAGCGGGAGATTTCTCAGCTGCTGCACATGTCATCTCTTCGTCGTCGTTTTGAAAATGGTGTGACAAAAACAGAGCTCATGTTCTGTCCCTGATCCTGCAGACAAACCTCCATCCAGACTGGGATCTGCAGAGTCCCATTCACGCTGCTGTGCGTGCAGGTTTTTCCTCCTAAGATTGAGTTCAGGATCAGCAGCGATGGGCTCACATCCAGACCTCCACAGGCAGAATCAGAACCAGCCAGATGCTGATGGACCGTTAGATTAATCTGCTGCTCGCTGATGCTCTGCCAAACTCTGCCAAACTCTGCCAAGCTCTGCCTGTCTGTGTCAAGTCGTCTGGAGCTCTGACCTCCAAACGTCTTCAGACAGCTGGAGTTTGGGCTCTTGGCTCACAGTCAGCGACACAAACTGCTCCAGTTGTGCTGGTCTGTGGAGTCTGAGAGCCGAAACATAATGCAGCCGTTCTTTGATCTACATTCTTTAGCAGACCAGCCACAGTTTCTCTCTTTCTTTCTTTCTTTCTTTCTTTCTTTCTTTCTTTCTTTCTTTCTTTCTTTCTTTCTTTCTTTCTTTCTTTCTTTCTTTTTGGTGGCTTTTTGTGTCTCCATTCAGTGAAGGCAGGAAAGAGCAGGAAGCTGTGACTTGCAGGAGAGGGGCTGCAGGTTAGAGTTGCGCGTGAGCTGACCTCTAGGTTGAACCAGCAACTTGTTTTAAGGCATTTTAAAGTATTTTTGCCTCATTTTATAAAAACACCTCAATAACTGGTCTGAAGCCATATGTCCATAAGCCCAACCCACTTGTGCAGTAGCCCCATTGGCTAACATGAAAACAGATGCATATGAGTGGATGTTTCTGACTTTTTAAAACTCTCTTTTCTTTTTCTAAACTCACCATACTTAAATATTATCTGCAACATGTCAACTATGACCCTGATTGAGGGTCATGTGAGTTCTCTTTACAACAGATGCACTGCAATAAAATGAAATCTTATCAACTGTTTTTGGCCTTTTTTAAGTAAAAATTGTCTTATTATACTTAGTGTGAGCCACATTCAATTTATCAGTCCAGAAAAATGTCTTGTTTCAAGAAAAGTTGCTTGAAACTGATACAAGTTACTTTTTTCTTGTTCCATTGGCAACATTTTTTTTCTTGTTACAAGCAATTCAGATCTAATTTTTGTCTTTAAATTACTTGAAACAAGACATTTTTCTGGACTGGTCAGGTGAAAGTGGCTCATATTGAGTCTTAAAAGACATTTTCTACTGAAGATAAGACAAAAAAAACTTGATATATTTCAGTTTTTTGCAGTGTGTTGCTGGAGTTGATGTCTTTTTTCTCTCTGTTCACCTTTAAAGTAGGTGAAGTTGTACCAGAATTATAGATGAGTACTTTTCACTTTTGAAAAGATTTGGTATCGATGCCCGGTGCCTGGCAATCGGTACTGGTACTCAGCCATACCAATTTTTACTTTTTACTTTTTTGTGTTTATGTGATAAAAGAAATATCAATTTGTTTAACGATAAAATATAAAAAAATTCAACCTAACATATTTATTCTTCAGTGAATAACCTTACAATGCTATATTCATGTCCACCAGGGAAAATCACCTACTCTTCCACTCCCTCACAGTGACAAGGATGCATTTAGGTACCTAAACATGGTACCTTTTGGTTTTATGTAAATTGGTACGTGGTACTTTTGACAGAATTTGGTCAGTACCTATAAAAGTACCTAATTCGGTACCCATCCCCAACCAGAATCCTCTGCTTCTGCTTCATTTCATGACAAATCTCACAAATATTACATTTGTAACATATCACAAAGATGTCTCATCTGATTATTTAAGGATTGTCCCTAAGAAATAAAAATTTAATCTGATAAAACTGGCTCCTCTGACTGTTAAACCAATTGAAACTGGTCACTAAAAGGTATCAGTCAAACCTTTTTTTCATTTTTTTTTCTAAAGTTACCCTCTAAAGTCTAGGTGCTACCAACGTGAGGTCGTTTTTAGGAATCTTTAGAATTCACTGTAGCTGTGCACAACAACACTCCTATGAGAAAAAAAAAAAACTGGATTTTATGCTATAATAGGTTGTAAATTCAGAAGATATTTTATTTAGGGGCATATCAAACTTTAAATCTACTCAGGCCTAACATGATCTGCAACACAGAACAAAGACCATCGCTTTATTTATACCCCTTAACAGAGCTTTGTTTCAGTCTAATATAAATTTTGGAGGTAAACAGCAAATGCAGAGTCAAATAAAGGCAGATAAATTCTACATTTGCATACAATCAGATTCATATGAGCCTGGCATACAAGTATTAGGAGGTCCTAAAAAAGAATATTTATTTATTTGTTTAACCCTTTGAAAATGCCAGCTTGCCTACCTGCTGTGTTGGATTTTTATTCATGGATTACGCCCCAAGTCCTCAAATAATGGATACAATCTGCAAGGAAGAGATATAAAAGAGGAAGCCCAGGGAAACACAAAGAAAAACATCACCTAAAGATTGTTTAAATGATGAGAAAGTAAATCAATGCATGTAAAATAACTTATCATGATGATGTAATTCTGAGCAGTGAAGCTGTTTCATGGAGTTTAAGATTAAAACTCTCTGTTTCTTGAGATTAGACTGGTTATATAATCTTTAATCTCTCTTGTGTTCCCATAAAGTTTGCTTTTTGTTGGGTTGAATCATCCTGACCTCAGTGTTTATATCCCCCCCTGGTAATAATAATCCTTCTTTTTTCTGTTTCAATGTGTGTGTTTATCTGCTCATGTTTCCTCTGATGAGTTTTGGTGTTTTAGAGTTTGGTTGGTTTTACACTGATCCTCCTTTTCGTCTCTTCGTCCCTCTTCTTCCTCCTCCTCCTCAGATCTGCTGTTGCTGTGGACCGGCTCCCTGCTCGCTCTGCTGTGCCTTCTGTCCTCCGGTCAAATCCTCCACCAGCACGCGGGTCATGTACACGTTGTTCCACATCATGAGCTGCGCCGTCTCCTGCCTCATGCTGTCCCAGACCGTCTCTGAGCTCGTCAGGGAAAACGTGAGTGGAGCTCAGTCTCAAAGTGCATGACACCAAAGAAGTAAACAACCACCTGATATAGAGCATAACTAAAACTATCAGGTGATATCTGATTGAAAACCTTTGAGGAGTCATTTTGCAAAGAGGTCATGGTGTAAAGAAACCCCAGCACAGACACAGGCCAAAAAAAAACAGCTTCAGACAATGATGCAAAGCTGAAAACCAGAGGTGATCTGTGCTTTGTTTAATTTAAATGTCCCCCATATTAACTCCTGATGCAAAATGTGATCATGAATGTTACATAATGAAAGAAAGGTCTCATCCAAACATGTACAAAGCTTAGCCAACTGAAGGATGTCTCCTGGTCAATGATTCCTCAAATCCTTAAAGGGTTAGTCCGTATTTCTACAGGAGGAGTTGTGAAGATTGACCCAGCAAAATTCAGGATGAAATATTTCATGATTAATTACATAATAAATCTAAATTTAAACTTACATTTTCTTCACTCTCAGGATCTTTTGGGTTTGCAGTCTTAAGATTTTGTTTTTCTCCTCTGAGCCCTTCTTGCAATCCAAACTCTTGGTGTTTACAAACTTAAGGCTCAAGTAGCTGGTGTCTTTAAGTGCTTTTAAATCTAAAATGAAAAACATCGTGGCTGATTCTATAAGATACCAGCGTTTTAGTTTTGTTGTTTGAACAGTTGTTTCCTGGAACCTGATTTTAATCTATTATCTTGTGTTTTATTGACTGTACTTTGTCTCTTTTTGTGGTTCTTGTCTGTAACTTTATGTGTTTTCTGCTGCCTGTCTTAGCCAGGTCTCACTTGAAAAAGAGGTTTCAAATCTCAATGGGACCAACCTGGTTGAATAAAGGTTAAATAAAAAAAGTTAAAAAAAATGAAGTTCTGACAGGAGACTGGGTGTTACACTGCAAAAAAAAAAAAAAAAAAAAAAAGAAAAGAAAAAAAGAAATCTTACCCAGTGTTTTTGTCTTGTTTTAGGTAAAAATTATCTTATTACACTCAGTATGAGCCACATTCACTTCATAAGTCCAGAAAAATGTCTGCCATAAAAAAGTCTGCCAGTAGAACAGGAAAAAAATTGCTTGAAACTAGAATAATGTCCTTTTAGAAGTAACTTTTTTCTTGTTCCATTAGCAGATTTTTTTACTTGCTACAGGCAATTCAGACCTCATTTTTGTCTTCAAATAACTTGAAACCAGACATGTTTCTGAAAAAGTCAGGTGAATGTGGCTCATATTAAGTCTAAAAAGACATTTTCTACTGAAAATAAGACATAAACACTTGATAAGATTTCATTTTTTTGCAGTGCACCCACAGGGGATCAGATCAGAAACTCAGGATAAGTCAGGGGACATGAGTGCAAAGTTTCAGATACAAATAAACAAAGTCTATACATACATGTGAAAAATGGGGTTTCATGAAGCAGTAAGAAAGTAAAAGTAAAAACAAAGAGTCAGTTTTATCGAGAAACCAAACAAGAGCAGAGCGGGAGCTCAGTTTTTAGTGGTGAAACCTTATCACAATTTACTTCTTTTAATAGACTCTGACCCAAACATTGACGTTGAAGAAAGCATACTGTAATAAAATCTACTCAGTTCCCCAAAGATCACAAAAAGAGGATCCATTTCTCAGTTTAGCATTTATTCTGGTCACAGGTTTACAGCGCTGGTCCCAAAATAATGAGCCCCAATATCCGGGAGCAATACAATTTTGTAACAATCGTTGCTACTCCTGCCCACAGCTGGTGTCAGGTTTCAGTGAGATGTGCTACCAAAGTGTGTGACTGTTGAATCAGAGCATGGAGCTAGGAGACTGGGTGAAAGTTTACACAAGGTCAAAGCAAAGAGACCTCAGACACAAGCTAGAGACAGAAGCTATCCGTCTATCTGCCAGAAAATCACACATCAACCCTGGGACTTAACAAGAACACATCATAAGACTGGATAAAATGCTAAGTTAGGTCAATTATTACAAAAATATGTAACAGTCCGTCTTATTGAGAGAACTTCCAGTGCATCACTTTGCCAACAAACCTTTAATTTAAAAAACAAACATGTTTCTGTTCCCCTTCCTGTAGCGCACTGATCAGCTCCAGCTCTGCACCTTGTTGAACCATTCAGCCCCCACTTCAGGAAAACCAAACCTTTTCCTTAAAGGCCAAATTCCTACATAACACACATATTTGAATCATATTCAGTTTTATTAAGAGGAAGAAATGAACAGTGTGCCAACTTTTCCTTCACTTTAAGGGGACTTCAGAAGCTATGTATGAAACGATTTGTGTGTTTTGGTTTCTTCCAGGTGCCTTTCCTTAACGTGGTGTGCGACCAGGCGCACGGTGGGGGCCACTGTGAGATGCTGGTGGGGTACTCAGCCGTCTACAGAGTCTGCTTCGGCACGTCTTGTTTCTACCTGATGATGGCGATCTTCCTCATAGACGTCAAGTCCAGTCAGGACTTCAGAGCGCTGATACACAACGGGTGAGTTATGAGACAGTATCCCCGAACTTCACCTCTAAATAAAGGCATTAAAACAACCAAAGTTAACCTTTGAAGATTTTTACGTAATGTTCCTGAAAGACTGCCTTCCAGAAACATCCTACAGCTCTCTTTAAATACTTCCTGGACAGAGAAAGTGTTTTCACTCTCCTCACCTGAGCCGGCCTCCTGCTCTATTTAAAGCTCTTTATTCTCACACTTTCCACTGCGATGATTAGAGGCGTGACGTCGCCCGGATTAGGATTTGTACGACTTGTCTTCTCTGCTTTAAATCTACTCACAAGACTCTTATCAGAGCGTCACTGAAAGGTTTCAGGGTCTTTGGCAGAGGTGACGGCTCTGGCTGCTCTGTGGGGGGGTCAGCGAGTGACCCAGTGCCCCACTGAGAGGCCGCATGTCCTCTTTAGCAGCAGACCATCACAGGGGCATGCTGGGATTTTATTAAAGACTCAATCTGTGGTTCTTTGGCTAAAGAGACTGCAGGTCAGGCCAGATATGTTAGACAGCATCCCTGTGCTGAAGTGTTTCTTTAAATCATCAGAAAACAGACGCATCTTTAAAGCTCCTGTGAGGAACTCTCAGTTTGTGTTGGTTTTGGCGCCCCCTATGGCTGATCTTGCCTTGTACATAGGCTGTTTTATTAAGACATCAGGATTTTTTTCCCTATCTTTTTTTTTTTTTTTTTTTTTGCACAAATGTAAAATTCTCACAGGAGCTTTAATTTTTTGTTTCCCAAGTTAAGTGATGCTGGCAACTTTTTCTGTGTCTACATTTTTGGTGAAAGGGTTTACACTGAATATTTAATGTTATCCAAGTCATTTAAAGAAGGAAAAATTAAAATGCTAGTAATTTTTTTTTTACAGACAAAGCTCATAGGTAGTGTTTTTTTATTTTGTAAAATCTTAAAATACTAGAATTCATGATTTTTTCCCTTCTGGATGTCTGTCAAGGATTCTAAATATTTCTACTGAACAACTTAACAGAGAGGAAATGGATAGAAAATAAGATAAAACACTCATTTGTAGAGGCAGTAAATGCTTTTAACTTATATTTCTCACTTTTCTACAGGTTTACAAATCCATATATCACGTTGACTTTACCAGGGTCACAAAAGGGTTACATTAGAGAAATGATAACAAATTTAGCAGTAAGAAAAACTAAATGTGAAGAATAAAAATGCCATTCCATACCAACTTTATTTATAAAGCATATTTAAAAACAACCACAGCTGTAAACAAAGTGCTGCACAGGTAGATGAAATTAAAAGGATGAAAATAGATAAGGGAAAACAGTCACATAAAAGAAAACATAGTAAAAACAACTTAAAACAAATAACAACAAATTAAAGAGAATAAAAGAAAATAAAAGGGAATAAGACCGGGCAAAGAAACTAAGTTTTGCCGAGGTTAAAAACCAAAGAATAAAAATGAATAACAATTCTAAAAAGATGTAAACAAACAACTGGAAGCTAAAACCATTAAAGCCACAAATGACAGAAATTAGAAAGAAATAAAACAAAATCTTAAAAATGAGGCGGAAAAGAGAGAAAAGTTAAAATTTTAGTCTTTGGGTTAAAACAAGTATAAAAGTTAATATTTGTTTCTGTGTCGTCTCACTCTTTCCTCTTACTGTTTGTCAGATTCTGGTTCCTAAAGTTCATCACGCTGTTGGGGACGTGCACTGCTGCCTTCTTCATCCCTACAGAGTCCTTCCTGCACGGTGAGCAGCTGTTTCTGTCAGGCTGTTTCAGAAATCTATCTGACTGAGAAAAAGAGACTTGGTGACCAGGTTTGGGTGTAACAAGTTACAGTAACGCAACTACTTTTTGGGGTAAGGAGTAGTGTAACGTGTTACTACTGAAAATATGGTAACAAAACATAGTTTTTTTTTCAGTTGGGCACTGCGTTACTTTCCCCAGGGACTGGTACTCACAATAGCACGCAGAGAGCAGTCAGTCATCATGGCATTATTGCTTTTCTTGTCAAGTGCTCAGTGGCATTTTTCAAAATAAAGAGCGCAAAATAATTACCTGTTATGTCCTCCATAGCAGAACTTAATGCAGGCCTATACACATTTAGGAAATGAGATGGGGCTCTGCCCAAAGCAAGCTCCATAAAAGTAACATTAAAGTAACGAGTAACTTGACAAGTTTCTTTCTATAGAGGGTAACTAAGTAAACTAAGGGACTACTTTTTCCAGAAGTAAAGTGTAATGAGCAAACACTACTTTTCAAAAGTAACTTCCCCAACACTGTTGGTGACTCATTACCAGAGGACATTTTTGGAAAACGATAATACAGGATAACTGGGTGTGCTGGAAGGTCTGTTGTTACAAAATCCATCAGCCTAAAATCTTGGAGATGTACCAAGACACTTGCTTGTTGTTTTGGGAGTCACACTTTAAAAAGTATTTTTCACAAAGATGAATTTTGTTATTCCTCAGCTTGAGTGTCTTAAAAGCTCAGAATTTCACGACAAACTTTGTCTTGAAGTTTATTACACTTTCTTAGACAGCAGATGGAAATTATTGAGCTACTACTAATTATTTAAGATACACCTCAATTATGATTATAAGAGCTATAACGGTTTATAATATGGAGACATGATTTTAAAATGATTAAAACAGTATTTGGAGACACTAAATGACCTTTTTTGGTTAAAATAGCTTAAATTATGTGATATTTATTCTTTTTTTTTGTAGATGGAATCTGTTAGTCTGGAAAGCACGGTCATTATTTCAAGAATATCATCACTTTAGGGAAGAAACTTATAATTTTCTCTCCTTTATGAAACCAAATTTGGAAATATTTGATCATTATTTTAACAAAAAATCTTTTTATCTTATAATCTTTTTTTTTTTTTTTTGGATAGATGGATTTGTATCAGTTTGAGCTGAAAACACTTGATTAAGGATGTTATTAAATCCACACAGATAATAAATGTGATGGTGCAGCAGTTGTTGCACTTCCCTCTGTGTCCTGCTAGAGGGCGGCAGAGATCTGCTCCTGAATTCAACCTCCATTCCGACTCCTCTGTGAGTTATTGGATCGTAAATCTCTGCAGCGTGGTTCCTCTTTGTTTTGGAACAATAAATCTGTAGATGATACAAGTCTGAGATCAGAGCGTTGGATGATTTACAGCTCTCCCTCTCGTTCTTTTTCTGTTCTTTCTCATCCCTCTGTCGCTTCACTGAAATAAATCAAACTCATCTTTTCCTCCCTATCTCTTCCTCAGCGTGGCATTATGTTGGTGTGGTGGGAGGATTTGCCTTCATCCTCATCCAACTCATCCTCATCACGGCTTTTGCACACACCTGGAACAAGAACTGGTGAGTCAGAGAGTCAGAATAAGAAACTATCATAACTGGGTCAGTTTGGATTTATAGGGCTTTAAATCCTGACATGGAAAGTATCTAAAATTTGGACAAGAAACTAAGATAGATCAAAGGAAATAAAGACACTTTCTGTTTTAGAGAAGATTCTGATGTTACCTGTTTGCAGCATCTAAAAGTTTAGAGAGTAGATCTGTGTAAACGGCTGAAGAACTTTCATAGACATAGAGAGATAATATCCCCCACACACAAAGCCGTCTTCATTTAAACCTGTACCTGCCTTCAGCAAAACTTTATCACTGATCATCAGTGACTAATCTCACTGGCTCTCTTGTGTCTGAATGGGATCAAAGCTCTGCAGCCAGATTCAACATGTGGAGGATTAACCGAAGGAAAACAGAAACAAATGTCGCAGCAGAAGATTCATGCTCAACGTAATGAAACAACAGATTTTATGATCACATTTGGATCACATCCCTGGGTCGGTCGGTAAACTCCTCAAAAAGGTCTGTTCCAAAAATAATAATGCAAGATATGTGTAAAAATGCAAGATTTCTATGAAAATGCTCTGACACAGGAATCATCAGTTTTTACTCTTTCTGAAAAATCATCTTTTTGTCGAGTCGTGTTTCAGACAGGATAACAACATGTTATTTAAGGCCCCTATCATATAAACATCCAGACTGCGGCCTGGTCCTCATCTGGAGACGACACTCTGTCTCTTCATTGTGATGACGGATTCGTCTCCTGCCCTCCATCACTTTGTGAATCACACAGATTGAATTCAGCACCGCCCGCCTCATCCGTCCCAACATCTGGAGCTGTGATCCACATTTTAAGAGTTCATGGCTTTAATTTCAATTTGCATGTTTGTGGTTAAATCCTCTGGTTCTTTGGGATGATTTTCATTTACAGAAATCGTTTCTGTCAGCTTTTATTTGAATCATATTTTTTAATATTGACTCACTCTCTGTAAGAGACGCTTAAAGAGGGTCTTAATCTTTCACAGAAAAGGGTGAGACGATCAGATCAGGGCAGGAGCTTTCTCTTTTGTCAAATCGCTGTGACACTTGAGTCTAAAGCTGGATCCAACAGTTATTGTTTTTGTTTGGGCTTTTACAGTTTGGGCATCCATGAGCCAGATTTTTTGTATATTTAAGTCATGATGCAATTTCTTAGAAAGGTGCAGGAAAATGTCCAGGAAACTTGAAGAATAAAGCGTGTCCTTGCAGGGTGTCATTCTCTGTTCTCTGTCTCCTCCTCTCTCAGGCTGACTGGTGCGGCAGAAAACAAGCGCTGGTACCTGGCGGTGACGTGTGCCACCCTCTTCTTCTACACAATCGCCACCATGGCCTTCACCTTCATGTACAAGTACTACACACACCCCATCGCCTGTCACTTCAACAAGGCTCTGCTGTGGATCAACCTGGGACTCTGCGGCCTCATGTCCTTCATAGCTGTCACGCCGTGCGTGAAGCAGAGTGAGTCGATGAAACACGTTTGCTCGTCTGTCACTGACTCTCGCCTGTGAAATAACACTTAGAGCATCTCCAGTCGTGCAAACTTCCTCCTGTTAAAACCAGCGCTGCTGCAGATAATAATAATTAGAGCAAAGCTAATATCATCTCTTACTCCCTGAGTGCAGGTCTGCACATGTTTGGGTTTTATTATTGGGACATGCAGCTGCTGCAGAAGACGACTGAGGACATTAATTCAGGTTTTCATGTTGGACTATCTGTTTCTCTGTCTGTGCAGAGCAGCCACGCTCCGGACTCCTCCAGGCCTCCATCATCAGCTGTTACGTCATGTACCTGACTTTCTCCGCGCTGTCCAGCCGCCCGCCAGAGAAAAGTAAGCTCACCAAGCTGACACAGAGCAGAAACACGGACACAGGCCTCTGCAGCTCCTCTGAGACGCTCAGCTCTGGTCTCTGTTCAGGGTCAACACTGACACACCGACCGCTAACACAGACACACTCAGAGACAACTTCAGAGCTCTTATGTAACATGAAATTAGGTGAATGAGACCCTCCAAGAAGTATTTTACCCAGAAGATGGTGGAACCCCGAGCTAAAGGCTAATTAGCCTTTAGCTCGGGGTGTATCACTGTATAACAGTGGGGCTAAACTGTTTGTGCTAAAGTCCATTCCAACCCACAGTCAGCAGTTATTCTGCAGTGGTCTGTTCAAACTTGAGAGTCTATCAATAAAATGAAGAGTGAGGTTACGTTAGCTCTGATTGGTAGATGTCTGACAGGACATAACCAGGATTTACTAACGTTACACATTACAGACATGTCTTGGAGCACTGCTACTAAACTACATACAAACTGACAGTGTTTCCTTGTTGTCTCGTTAACCTAGAGATACGTTGGGGCTGCCGATAGCACTACATATAGCCGGCTGCTACAATGTTTGCTTGATGTCACGTTTCAAACAGTGGCACTACATAGCTGTACTGATAAATACCTTACCTTTGTTTTGATCCGATCTCCATTTAAATCCAAAACAAACACATGACTCACTAAAAGTAATTTACGACAGTGTGCAGAGACCCAAGGTGGCGCGAGTGCAATCAAAACAGATCCTCCTCATAGCATCTTTAAGTCACAATCACCAGAGCAGAGCTAATGCTTGTAGCTAACTGGATTTTTAACTCCACATGGAGGAGATAGAGCTACACATCTGCACGGAAACTCCTCATTGTTGAACGCACAGAAATCACTCTCAAAAGAGGGTTTAAACCTGGGGTAAAGACCCATCTAACAGATGCACATGCTCAGCAATCCTTTGAGATTTATACAAAATGCACTGGGTCTGTGTCTGAAATCACAATCTTTGCTGCAACAGGATAAAAATCCACTGTATTTTTACTTAGATATTAAAAAATACACTTTCTTACCACTTTTTTTGAGTGAAAAACTTAGTCTTGCCTTGACAAGAAATACGCCAGGTATTGAAAAATTGCCGTAAGCACTTTTCCATTTTTATTTGTTTTTAAAAGATGATTCCTTGTTTTTCTCTTCGAATAACACTTATTACTTTGCCTTTTTCTGTCTTTTACTCCTCAAAGTCTTTATGAAATGAGGAGCAAACAGAGTGACAGCTCTTTATTGGACCTAAACTCATCAACATGCATCAATCTGAATTTATCTTTTCATTTTTATTACCTGACAAAAGCCTCTTCTTATAAAATTAATCAAAATATCTTCTTCAGCACTTCATCATCCCATCCTGCTCTGACTTAAGAGCCCACACACACACTCACACACACACCAACAGACACACACTCATGATAAAATCCTCCATAATTTACCTTTAACTGCCTCATAATGACTCACCTGTTGGCTCCAGGTAAGACAAAGAGGCTCCACATGACTGAGATATTAGTGCAGCAGCTTGTCAGAGGCCCCCTGTCTTATCCAGGGTTTACATCTTAATGGCATGCATGCAAACATGGACGTACACACACACACACTCACACACACACTCACAGATAATCTGGGATGAGATGTGCTCTGACATGCTGCCTGCTGGGCTGGTGGCCTGTGGTGAGGGCAGACTGAAGGATATTTGTTTCACATTCCTCATGGATCCATTGACAACATAATAATAGAGGAGCACAAACTTGGCAGCGTCATTACATATGTTCTCACAGCGGATGAACAGATAAAGTGCAACATAGTGTTCAGATCTGCCGGGAAAGACTTATTTATCAGGATGTGTTCGGGGTCAGATGAGACCAGAAGTTTGAGCACAAACAAACGAAACAGGGTGCAGAAATAAGCTGTTTACAGTCTGCTGTGGAGGATATTTGTTGGTGCATGTGGTGTGTTGACTGGGTAGACGCTGAAATTGGCTGCAATGGCAGGAAATGTTTCTGTGATGCAAAATAGAGATGAGGATTGAGTTTGAGGTGTAGAGATACAGCTCCTCCTCTGACGTCTTTCGTTTGCAGCATCTCAACAATCACAATGCAGAAAAAATGGATATTTCTGCATAAAACAGACAAAAGTTTTTGTTCGGGTTGTTTTTTTAAGGTATCAAACTGACTGGTGTGATGCTTTGATGCCACTTTTTAAAAGAGCAAGACAATTATAGTTATTTTGTGTCTCTTGCGGTCATTTTGCGTCTCTTTACGGTTAATTTGCAAACATGGTTACTGGCTACAGCTACTGTGTGATTCTTCTTGTTTTATGTGATTTTACCTCATTATAGGTGCGTTTTTCATCATTCCTTCCCCCTTAGTCATTGTGTTGTGTGTCTGTGTAGTATATCAATATATAATTGTAGAAAAAAGAAGCATTTTGCTGTTGCTTTTAGTCTTTTGCAGTGACTTTAGTGTTTTAAACTACCCATTTTTGTTTGCATATCTTGATGAGGTTTGTTTTTTTTTTGTTTTTTTTTATGTTGGTGTTTTTTTTCCCTTTCTGGTCATTCTGCATCTTTGAGTTTCTCGTAATCTTTAGTGTTTCATTTAGTTGTGTGTCTTTCTGTTCTTGTATCATTTCCAGTCATATCCCTCATAAACTATTCTTGGTCAATTCTATGATGGCATGCAGGTGTCAGACAATTAGTAAAAGCCCCGACACAATGAAAGTACAACCACAACAGAGGTCAAAAGAGATCGGTTCTCCCCAACGGACACAGAAAAGCTGTGACATTAGTAAAGTGTTGTTTTTAACTTCAATTATGATATTGTAGGGTTCTCGAAAAGATCTTGAAGAGATCTTGTAAGGTTGTCAAATAGATCTTTAAAGTTTCTCTAATGATTAAATGAAGATGCCATAAAAAGTTGCAAAGATCTTGAAAGATCTGGAAAAAGTTTCTAATAAGATTTGATGAAATTCTCGTGAAGATCATGTATGGTTCTTGAAAGATCTCAAAAAGATCATGAAATGTACTAGAAGAAATCTTGAAGACATCTTGAAAAGTTTCTCAAAAGATTTAATGAATATGTCGTAAAAGTATTGTAAAGATCTTAAAAGGTTTCTGATGAGTTTCAATGAAGAACTCGTGAAAATCTTGAAAGGCTCTCGAAAAAATCTTGAAAAAAGATCTGGTTAAGATCTTGAAAAGATCTCACATGGATCTTGAAAAGATCTTGAGCAGGTCTTGAAACGTTTTTGTAAAGATATAAAGCTCTTTTCAAGATCTCGAGAAGAGCTTGTAAATATTTTTGAAAATATCCTGAAGAGAATTTGAAAAGTGTCTGTTACTCTGATCTCAAAAAGTTTTTGTAAAGATTTCATAAAGATCTTTTAAAGATCCCCAGAAGATCTTGCAAAGATCTCAAAGATATACTGAAGAGATCTTAAAAAGTGGCTGTAAGTGGCTGACTAGAACAGGGTGCGATGTTGAGGAGGGATCAGATGTGAAGATCTCGAAAACCTCTAAAAAAGTTTCTAAGACTTAATGAAGATGTCATAAAGATCTCATAAATATCTTCTAAATATCTTGAAAAATCTAGAAAAGATTGTTAAAAGTTTTTGTTTTAGTAAAGATTAAGTGAAAACCTTGTTAAGATCTTGTAAAGATTTCATGAAGATCTCGTTGATATAGCTTTGTAGGTGTCCACCTTGTGATATCCTTCGTGGTTCTTTTTATTTCTATATTTACTGGTACTGTGTCATCATAAATTTTGCATCACAAATCAGTCGTATCATTGGCATTATAGCTTTATTTCTCATAGCTGAAGTTAAAAAAGGAAAAAATACTTAACTTATTTTTTCAACTTTTGTGTGTCTGTTAGGATAGCTGACCTTTGTTGACTTCCATTGAATTCAGATTCTCTGTGTGCTGGTCAAAGTTTCTCATCAAACTCAGTACTGCAAGTACTGCAAGCAAAAAAGAAGAACTAAATTATTATCAATGCAAAAAAAGCTTAGAATACAGCAAGAAAGATGTCTTTTTGAAACAGTAAAGCTTGCATACATTAGTGTTGTATCAGCATCTATTTTCACGCAGGGTTAGTTCTTTTAATTTTTTGTTTGTAACTTTTCAGAATGACATTTTAGGGCCACCTTTTGGGGTTAAAAAAAGAATATGAAGATTTAAAGTTTTACATTTGTGAGAATAAAGTCAAAAGTTTAGTCTTTGCTTCACTTATTGCATTTTATTTTTAAGGGGCAGATCACAAGAGTAGCTTATAAATTGATTAACCCGAGCCTGAAATGACGACTCCTGTTTCATGTAACTGCAACTTCAGTGTCCAAAGATTATAACTTTATTCACTCCAGATTTAATTAGGCAAATTCTTTTTTTTATGTTTTAGGTTTTTTTTGTCTTGTAATATTACAACTTAAATCTTAAAATTTATGGCGACTTCTTTTACAGCCCTAAATTTTCCATCGTGTAATATCTCTAATTTTGTTATAATGAGATGTTTTGACTCATAATGGGATAAAAATACTAGAGTGTTTTTGCAGTGTATCTGCAGATGTCCACAGAGGCCCATAGGTGTGTGAGTATGCGTCTTCAGTATGTGTGTGTACAGTAACAGGAGGTGTGTGTATGTGTGTGTATGTGAGTCCTGGGGCAGTGCAGGACATTGTAGCAACACGTTGAGAAAATATGCACTCTTAGTCTGTTATAAAAACACCTTTTCACTTCAGACTGTGAACCACACACACATACACACACACTTATACATTACCACACGCACACAGCCTGACACACTCCACTGCTCTGCAATATTTAATTTCCACCTACTGTTGCTGAGTTTCCTTTTTCAGCTGCTTTAATTCACGGGTGCATCACCTGTCATGGTTACATTGCCAGCGGGAATGTGTGTGTGTGTGTGTGTGTGTGTGTGTGTGTGTGTGTGTGTGTGTGTGTGTGTGTGTGTGTGTGTGTATGTGTGTGTGTGTGTGTGTGTGTTCCAGACGCAGAGATCTCCATCCTCTTTACCGTCTTCTCTCTTGTTTGCCTCGTCTGTCCCTGGAAGGCTTAAACTGCTTGATTACCTCACCATAATACACACACACACACACACACACACACACACACACACACACACACACACACACACACACACACACACACACACACACACACACACACACACACACACACACAAACACACACACACACACACCAAAAAGGAAGAATTAGTTCAAAGTGCAATCCAAAAGCCACCTAGAGCAGGACATGCCCCCCTCTTCCTTGACGGCTCTTGACCCAAGTGTGTGTCGTGTGTGTGTGTGTGTGTGTGTGTGTGTGTGTGTGTGTGTGAGTGTGTGAGAGTGTGAGTGTGTGAGTGTGTGTGAGAGGGAGAGAATATGATAATCCTAGTCCTGTAATTAGCTGGTGTTTTCATTGTGCTCAGGTTGCTTTCCTCCACGACACACAAACATTAAACCTCTCAGGAATCCATGGTCGTCTGAAACGCCTATTGGTGTTTCTGTACGTGTGTGTGTGTGTGTGTGTTTGTGAGTGTCCTCGTGATGTCCATGTATTGGCCGCAGAGATTGTCCAGAGGCTGAGTTCATGGTTGAGAAAGCCAGCAGGGACAGTGCAGCTGAGACCCCCTTTAACAGGAAAGAGAGGAATTTCCCAGGAAATGAAACGAAGGAGAAAAAAATGCAGAAAGTGACTCAACACTTGACCTCCACATGACCTTCATGTGACACCCTTTCTCTGTGGGGCCGCTGTGGAAAAAGGAAAAAGCCTGATTTCCGAAAAAAGAGAAAGTCATTAAGATATTCACAAGATACATTCCCCAAAATCCTTCGTTCAAATTTTTCTGAGACTCCTGATTCTGTATCTCTCTCCTCTTTCTCGTCGTGCCTGTAAAACCTCTGTTTAATGCGTCTCTGAGGGTCAAAGTGAGGGTTTGTTTAAAGGGCTACTTTGGTGTCCCATCCCATAAACTGCCTTCTGACTGAGAGACAACAGACCTCACCACAAAGCCACAGCTGTCCCTCCTCACATTTCTTCTCATGTTTTATATCCAAGTATTTTTTAAATGGTTGTTTAAATCCCTCAAAGACATTAAATGATAAGTAAGAATAAACTATAACACAATACACTTACTGTAATATCAAACCCATGGCCATTTGATATGATGATACTACACAATACAAATAAACATAATATGGTGGGATAATATATGATTCTTAAGAACAGATCTTGAAAAGTTTAAGTAAGGATTTCACAAAGATCTCAATAAGATTTTGAAAAGATCCTGTAGTGATCTTGAAAACTTTCCCTCAAAGATTTAATAAAGATGTCATATAGGTGTTGTAAAGATCTCTAGAAGATCTTGAAAAGTGTCTGTTAAGATTCAATGAAGATCTTGTAAGGTTTTTGAAAAGATCTCAAAGATATTACAAAAATATCTTAAAGAGATCTTGAAAGGTTCCCTAAAGATTTAATGAAGATGTCAGATCTCAAAAGATCTTGAAAAGTTTCTCTAAAGATTTAATGACCTCATGAAGATCTTTTACGGTTCTGGGAAAGATCTCCTAAAGATCTGGAAAAGTGACTAAGATTTTATAACAATGTCATAAAGAGATTGAAAAGTTTCTACAATTAAATGAAAATCCCCAAAAGATCTTGTGAGGTTCCCAAAAAGATTACAAAAAGATCTTGAAAAGATCTTGAAAAGATCTTGAAAAGATCTTGAAGCGTTTCTTCACAGATTTGATGCAGATGTCAGATCTCAAAAGATATTAAAAAGTTTTTTGTTAAGATTTAGGGAAGATCTCATGATTATCTTTTAAGGTTCTGGGAAATATCTTGCAAAGATTTCAAATGATTTAATGTTGATGCCATAAAAAAGGTTGTTAAGACCTTGAAGAGATCTTAAAAGGTTCCCTAAAGATTTAATAAGATGTCAGATCCCAAAAGATCTTGAAAAGTTTCTTTAAAGATTTAATGCAGATGTCAGGTCTCAAAAGATCTTAAAAAGCTTCTGTTAAGGTTTAAGGAAGCTCTCATGATGATATTTTTTTAAAAGATCTTGAAAAGATGTGAAAGCATTTTATGTTGATGCCATGAAAAAGGTTGTTAAGATCTTGAAAAGATCTTGGAAAGTTTCTGTTAATATCCAGTGCAGATCTCTCGAAGATCTTGTAAGGTTCTCGAAAAGATCTCCGAAGATCACGAAAAGATCTTGACGAGATCTCCAAGTTTCTGTTATGATTTAATAAAGATCTTGAAAGGTTCTAGAAATGATCTTGAAAAGATCATGAAAGATCCTGTAAAGTTCTGATATGAATCTCGAAAAGATCTCGAACAGAGATAAAATGTAACACATTACTTTTACCGTAAACCTGCTCCATGGCCAAGCGATTTAATTTGATATGTTGATACCACACGATTCAAAACAACATAATGTAATGGGATAACATGGTTGCTGCATTAAAATGTCACTCAGTATGATTCTGTATGATGATTTAACTAATGGTGCTGTCTTCTTCTCTCTGTCAGTTGTGTATCAGGGCATGAACATGACCGTCTGCTACCCCAGTGTGGGCCAAGATGGCATCCAGAACGAAGGCAACGCTGTGGCCATAATCGGAGCGTTCATCATGTACTGCTGCGTCCTCTTTGCGTGGTGAGTGAACTCCTCTGTTACTGTCAAACAACTCAACTTTTTACAGCTCCATCAGTGTCTGAGCACATGTTTCTCACCTCATATCCTCAGTAATGAAGCCTCCTACCTAGCCGAGGTGTTCGGTCCCTTTTGGATGATCAAAGTTTACCGTTATGAGTTCCAGAAAGCCACCTGCTGCTTCTGCTGCCCCGAGGAGGACGAGGGTGCGTACTGAGAGTGTGAACTGTATCACTTCCTAAACCTTCATCACCTGTAGGTGCTGTTTTTGCTCTGATGTGAGACATCCTGAGTTTATTATACCGTCTTTTTTCAGCTGACGAGGAGTTTGTGATTGACGATGAGAACAAAGGCTGTCAGAAGGTCATCCACAACGAGACCCAGAGAGTGGCTTACAGCTACTTCTTCTTCCATTTCGTCTTCTTCTTGGCGTCGCTGTACGTCATGATGACCCTCACCAACTGGTTCAGGTGAGTAAAGGTTACTCAAACATAGTGTGTGTGTGTTTTTACCTGATGGAGCTAATCTGTGCGGTTCCTCCTGCAGCTACGAGTCTGCCGTGTTGGAGACCACTTTCACTCACGGCAGCTGGTCGACCTTCTGGGTGAAGATGTCGTCGTGTTGGGCTTGTGTCATCCTCTACCTGTGGCTGCTGCTGGGGCCTCTGTGCAGCTGTCAGCCTGAATCCAGGCCGCGGCGCTCACGCATCAAACGCCGCTCAGCCTCCTCCCGCCACGTCTCCGTCAGCGTCTGATACTCTCTGTGAGCGGCTGATCAGGACAGGGCGTGATGTTGGCGAGGGATCAGAGCTACCCCCGATTCAAGAGGGGGACTCTCAGGATGGATCAAAGTCAAGGGTCAAAGACTCACGGAGCTGTGAGATGGACCAATCAGAAGGCTCAGAGCTTGTGTATTCAGCTCTGATGTCACAGGCTGAAACCAACCAGAAACAAGGACCTGGATGTTTTCTAGAAACACACTTACAGTATGAATTGCCAAAGGGATCAGAAAGAGGGCGCCGTCTCTCTGTACGATACGGGAATTACAGTAAGTAGGTGTAAAAAATGGGAACTGAAGTTTTATTCTGTATTTTTAGTCATATTTGAGTTAAATGTTTAGATTTTTATATCATAACTGAGGAGGAATTCTACATTTTTGCTTTTATACTGCGGCACATTCCTACTGAGTGTTTGTTTTCTGGTGAATAATCTGCTTTATGAAAAGAAAATACTGTTATTCCCATGATCTGTCATGGAAGGAGATGGCTCGGCTTGGAAACAGTAAACTTTAGACCTCTGGAAGCAAAGTGAGACATTTATAAAAGCTCTCTCTTATAAACAGTGATAATCTCGTGTCCTGAATGTAACCTGAAGTGTTCAGGATCCTGGGAATAACAGATGATCTTTTATTAGTCTCTCTGCATCTTTATACGCTTGTGAATCTGACGTGCTCAGTGACAGAGGGTCTGACAGAGCGACTGAAGGCAGCTACAGTGAAACATATGATGTTCTTTAAAGCTCAACACAAGACGTGTGTTCAACTGGAGCAAAATATCCCTTAACAAGAGAAACTGGAGCTCCACTGTGATTGGATATTTAAGACTGACAATGTTTTTAAAAGGGAAAATGCTCCAGTTATGGATAAAAGAGGCGGATACTTTTAATTTTAAGTTGGTTTTATAAACAGTAGACCATTATAACTTTGATTAGAAGCCAATTTTGAGACGATTTCACTATGCAAAAGAGCTCACTTCCTAAAAAAACCCTATGAAAGATATTTCACATTACTTTGCATTTTCATCCATTATCGAGCACAGCTTGCTCTGATGCTGGATCACTGCAAAAACTCAAAACTCAGCCAACGTTTTTTTATTTCTTCTTATTAGACTTGATATGAGCCATAGTCACCTATAACCCCTATATGACATATTCAAAAATACTATGAGCTAAAATTAAGACTTGAGATTCTTAAAATGAGTTCAGTCAGGACCACTTTGTCAAAATAATCTTTATTAAGTTGCACAGTTTCATTTGCCCGTATGGTTCTGTTCTGGGACTCCCTGCTCTTCCACGTGCTTGCGTGGAAAGCCTGAGGCAGGAAGAACGCACCTTCCTGCCCATCACGAGCCATCGTGAATGGCAAAAGCAGGGAGCGCAGCAGCAGCAAAACTAAAAACCCCAACAGAGCAGAGCAATTGGCATGAATATATTGACAGAAGGAGGTGGGGAGGAGGTGGGTTGCAAAATGCCAGCAGAGGAAGCAGGAAGGAGGTTGGACTAGAGCTGTTTAAATAGCCCGCTCTGAATGCAGTTTTCTAATAGGAGGCAGACACAGGAGTCAGCCGAGCAATCAGCTGATCTGCACAGATGATGACAGCTAAGTTGTTAGAGCTTGACTTTGTGGCCTGTCTGAACTAACGATACGCTTGACTGAAAAAAATCTCCTAAGGGAATAAGGAAAAAAAAAAATTTTTAAGTGTTTGAATCAAGTTTAGTTTCCTATCCCATTGTAAGATTCTTCTTCTCATTAAAAACAACAAAGGTGTCATTTTTGACTTGAAATAAGACATTTTATTGAACTGAAATATGAATGTGGTTTATAGTATAAATAAATCACAATTCATAATAAGACATTTTTAATAAAGTAATTTAAAAAAATGGCACAATATCTAAACCAATCACTAAGCTTTGTTGCTGTATTTTATGTTGTTGACATTTACAGAGCCCTCAAAGTCCTGCAAAGGTGCAAATAAGTGTCTTATGTACCTGAGATAAGTCACTCGTGAGCAGTTATTTGCGCTCTCTCTTGCCATGAATGGAAGAAGTGGATGAGTGGATGAACTCGACATAAGCATTTCCTTTCTGTCCTTAACATGCCTATTTTTCAGATTATATATGACCTGTAAAGGACTACAAATCAAAATTATTCTTATGCCTAACTCATTAGTATGCACTGTCTCTTTAAATAAATTGATCTATAAATAACAACAAACACTTATTAGAACTCTTGCAGCTTAAAATGTAGTGTGATAAAATCATTGTCGCACCAAAGAGAAGAATAATAAGTTGAAGGAGATAAAATTACTCTACAGAAAAAAATATTTAGGTGCAATTAGTAAATTTGGGAGTTCTCTGAAACATAGAATATGGTCAAATGTTATTGCGACCATGAAAATCTAACTCATTCAACGTTTTTAATGTTGCTTATAACGTGTCAACACAACATGGGGCGCATCCCTCAACTCTTACCAGCAGAGGGCGTGTATTTCACAGACAAAACACATGTAACACTGTTGTTAATTTCATCATAATCAATATTCGAATAATGACTTTTGAGTATGAAGATAAACTGTACTCAGAAGTTTTATCTTTTTTACAAAAGATGAACGGAAATTTCATTTGCAGGGCTTCAAGGGCTGCAGATCCTTCCTGCTAGCGGTGATAGAGTACACGTAACTGTAACGAACCTTTTCGCACAGCATGTTTTGGTTTGGTGCCAAAATGATGAACGTCAGCATCATCATGAATTAATTATGTGACTCTGTATATTTCCCCATGATGTGGAAAATAATTCGCTGAACTTCTGTCACTGATAAGAATATCTGGCTGTAAGTCCTTCTCCGGTTTTGTTACAATACTTTGAAAATGGTCGAAAAGATTAAATCTGAGCTGTAAGATTCTTGTGTACCATTACACCTCTACTTCCTACATAGACAATAATTCTGATTTATCTTGATGGGTTACTTTTAGCCTGATGATGATAGCTGCTTTATTTATTTGCAAGCGCGTCTCATGTTGTTGCTTTACAGAACATCATTCTCTCGTCTAAATAGTATTCTTTCTTGTTTACATTTTGTTGTGCTTGTTTTTTTTCCTCCATTTAAAAAAAAATCAAAACCAAGAGTGCTGAAAGAAAAACTTAAATCCATGTCCCAAAGGGGCAGAAGAAGTTTTCTATCTCATGCCTTCAGATGAAGTAGTGGTGTCTGCAGGATGTTGAAGAAAAGCGTGAAATAGCCCTTTATTCTTGATCTGTTTATGTTGATGTTGAGGGACACTGAGCCGAGGGTCTGTGATGACTTCCCCGTACAGTTAATGAGCAGTAAACTGGCTCTGTCATATTAAATCTATAGAGTTTTATCATCAGCAGGTACATGTAGTGTTTCCTTTGTTTTAGACGTGATGCTCTTTTTGTAAATACATTGTTTTCTTATGAACACTGCTGTTGTCTTGTCTGATTCATCACAAAATGTTCAACTGCCACTCAAAATTACACCTGGTTTTATTTTAGTGAGCATGAACTATAACATTACATCAGGATGAGTGGATTAAACCTTTTATACACTTTATGCACAAATGTACAAACATCTTTTGGCACACATGGATGAGGTTTGGAGAGTAAAATGTCATGTTTAAACATCTTAAACACAAGGCACAGAAGGTAACGTTCTACTGAATTATTACTGAACAGACAGCAAAGATCTCTTAAAGTGGAATTATACTCATCGTTACATTTGTAGCTAATCAGTGCCACACATTAAAATACTGTAGATCTCATAATCTCTTTCAAATAATGCATCACAAAGCAGACACAGGGTATAAAAATAAAAGACACAAAGACGTTAAATAAGTGAGTGACACACAAATTGTGTGTTCTGGATTAAGCTTATTTTTCTTAAAGATAAATACATTGTGAAGCAATATGTCGTTATTATACTTTATGTTTAAACTAAAAGAAAATCCACCTCAGGATCTGGACTGGATGTGCTTAGTCTGTGAAAATTAAGTTCTGTGTGTTACTTTGAGTCTATTTTTTAAAATTGTAAAAGTAATGACAATATCTGTGTTATTTAAAGAAACAAAAATATGGTTAAAATTGAGCGCACTACATATCTGATTGGATTTTAAACTGGCTTATTGAGCCTAACCCTTATAGCAATGGCAGTAAATCAATCCCTGATAAGGAGTTACAGCACATTTCACTTCTGCATGTTGACACTGAGGTAAGAGCTTTCCTTGATTCTGATTGGTCAAGAGACCTTGAACGATATAGTTGATGCTGAGTTATTAGTTGCAATTATTTGTGGCTACAGTCTTTTAAAGGGACTGTGAGGACTATCTGTTTGAAGTGGACTGCAGTGACACCTTTTGGCCCGGAGTTGCACACACTGTCGTGTGTTTGTTTTAGAAATGAATGGAGATCTGATCTTCTTTTTAACTCTACTTTTCTTTGTTCAAGATTTTTTTTTTTACCAGATTCAACGCCACGAAGTGAGGGATTTATCAACAGTTATGTAGAAACGTGACAAGTAAACTTTGTCAGTTTGTACCATAGTTTAGTAGCCAGCTATATTTAGTCAGCCCGGTACTCTGGAACGTGTCCATGATGTGTAACTTAATTGAATCCTGGTTATGTCCTGCCAGTCATCTACCAATCAGAGCTAACGTAACCTCACTCTTCATTTTATTGATAGACTCTCAAGTTTGAACAGACCACTGCAGAATAACTGCTGACTGTGGGTTGGAATGAACATTAGCACAAACAGCTTAGCTTATGTTTTAGCCTTTAGCTCATCCTCTATCACTTTCCTTTTTAGGAAAGTGAGCAAAATTGAAAGTGAAATTCTTCTGCTCCTCTGCCCTTTTTAGGATCTGGAAAAGATCCTAAAGTGATATTGAAAAAGATCTTGAAAAGATCTCGATAAAGTCTCTGAAAGGTTTTCTTTCATGAACTTGAAAGATCTTATAAAAACCTCGATAAACTCCCTCTGATAAACTCTGATAGAGTTTTCTGATAGATTTTGAGAGACATCTTAAACAAATTTCATGATCTTGAAGGGATCCTGAAAAGATCTCAAAAAGTTTTCTTTCATGAAAGGATCTTGAAGAGATCTATAAAAAGATTTTCCTGTCATGGACTTCAAAAGATCTTAAAAAGTAGATCCTGCAAAGATCATGTACAGATTGCAAAAAGATCCAGAAAGGATCCTGATCCTAAATCTTGGATAGATGCCGTGACGCCTAAAACCTGGCACTTATTCATTATCACTTATTTGGACAACACAAGCTTCCCTCCTTGGTTGTAGGTGAATTGTTATTGGCTGAGTAGTCATAGGCAGAGAAGCGATGCTCAAACACACAAACAGTGGTGTGAGCTTTGTCAGTGATTAGGGATGGGTACCGAATTAGGTACTTTTATAGGTACCGACCAAATTCTGTCAAAAGTACCAGGTATCGATTCATGTAAAACCAAAAGGTACCATGTTTAGGTACCTAAATGCATTTTTGTGACTGTAAGGGAGTGGAAGAGTAGGAGATTTTCCATGCTGGACATAAACGCAGCATTGCAAGGTTATATATTGAAGAATAAATTTGTTAAATTGATTTTTTTCTATATTTCATTATTAAACAAATTGAAATCTTTTACCACATAAACACAAAAAAGTACCGAAACTTGGTACCATTGAGTACCCGTACCTATTGCCAGGTACTGGGCATCGGTACTGTATTGTTTCAAATGTGAAAGGTACCCATCCCTATCAGTGATACAGTACTGGTTAAGGGAAAAAAACTTCAGACAGGAGCTACTTCGTTTTTCAATGAACACAGAGAGAAACGTGCTGAAGTTTGGACTTAACTCCAAAGAGAACTGTTTTGTTAATTCTGATATCACCAGTAAGTCAACTGGTAAGAATTATGTAGCCATGACAGTGATATCATCATTTAAAAATCAATTCAAATCGATTTTTAGTGTCAACCTTTTTGGAACTGGGAAATAAGAGGGATTGTGTATAATCAGCCTAAGGTTGTGCAAAAATAGAATCTGAACCAGCCAATTTTATTAAAATCCACACATCATCCCTTAATTTGAGTTTCTCTGAGTAGCTGATACTACAGTTGAAGAATACTTAATCTTTGAGTTTTTTTAAAGACCTAAATTTGCTGTTTTCTCATTAGTTAGGCCAAATATTTCCAAGAGGATGGTGTGACTGAATATTTAGGCAGCGTAAGAGATGGATTTTAACTTTTAGTTTACACTCGTACACAAAAAAAGACCATTACAAAACATTACAAAAGAACTGTGAGGAAACAGCAACAACAAAAGGTCATTTCAGTCAATGTTCTTCTCTTTGGTTTGTGTTTAAAGGTGGGCAGAAGCCTCCACCTAAAGTGCTCTCTGTGGTACAGTCAGCTGCTCGGGGCTTTTAAATAAACGTGGAGTCTTTCTCATTCTGTGAAACCGTCTCTCCATGATCCAGGTCTCATGTCCCAGGAGCTCATCAGAAATGAAACACTGGAAGTGAATAAGCTCCACACACTCTCCATCTCACACACTCAGTCCGTCTCTCAGCCCCTCAGGTCTCCCTGTGGTCTGGGTCCTCTGTTGTTGCAGAGTCTCTCGAGCGGCCGCAGCTGCTCGTCCTCTTTGGGTCTGTACGGCACCACGTAGCTGTCCTCCTCCAGCAGGATGCGGTTCAGTGTGTGCTCGTAATTAATGTGGCGACGCACCATCAGGATGTACTGCCGCCCCACCTCCATGTGCGGACAGTCACACACGTTAGGGACCCACAGGAACTCCCGATGCTCCAGTCGGAAGCTGTTGCGGTACGTGTGGATGATCTGGATGTCATATCGCGTCTCTTCGCCTGTGTACAGCTTCCCAAGGACTCTGCCACGGAAAACTATCAGGAAACAGAATTAGAAGAGTTTATTCACAAATGATAAAAACATTGTTGCTTCAGAGTCAGTTTTCGGGGTGTAGGTCACTCACCAAAGTCCTTTTTGCAGTACTGTCTCTGACGTTCTCTTCGACCTTTGACACGAGGACATTTCCCACAATGCTCTGCACAATCAACAAAACAGAAACAAGATCAAAACTCTCACGAATCAATATTTACAATCAGTGACTGTTAGAAAAACAGTAATGTTAAAGAGGGGTTATTGTCCTTTTTAAAGTCTTTAATCTGTCCTTCTGGTGCCCCAATAGTTGCTTATCATGATTTACAGTACAAACAATTTTGTATTTTTTTCTCTCTGGTGTTTTAGGAAACCTTTATTTCAGCCTCTGTCTAAATGCTTTGTTTATGCTGCTGTCTCTAAAGGACTCTTAGCTCTACAAACCCTTTCCTCTGATTGGCCAGCCCTCTGGAGGCCTGTCAGAGGAGGAACTATGAGCAGACCCTGGTGTTTGAGGTCCTCCTATTCAATGTGCCATAAAGCAGTTAGGACATGCTTATGTGATGACCTCAACAATGACCTCAGTAAGTTTTTAAAGATCTTGTAAAGATCTTGTAGAAATCTAATGAAGATCTCATTAGGATCCTGTTAACATCTCGTAAAGACCCTGTGAAGACCTTGTAAAGATCTCAAATAGTTATTTTTAAACATTTCATAAGGATCTGGTAAAGATCTTGAAATGATAGTTCTCACTGATATACTCTAATATAATGTCTATGACTGAAAAAAATATTAATTAATTAATTAATTAATTAATTAATTAATTAATTAATTAATTAATTATTAAAAAATTAATGATCTTGGAAGTATCCTGAAAAGATTGCAAAAAGTTTTCTTTCATGACAGGATCTTGAAATTTTTTGGTAAGTTTTCTGTCATGAACTTGAAAGATCTTGAAAAGATCATGGAAAGTTTTCATTAACTCTGTAAAGATTCAAAAACGATCTTGTAATGTTCTTGAAAATATCTGAAAAAGATCTCAAAAGGGTCGAGGAAAGATTTTTCCAAATGATTCCATTATCTTGAAAGATCTTGAAAAAGATCAAGAAAAGTTCCCATTAACCATAAAGATTCTGCGAAGATCTTGTAAAGACCCCAAAAAGATCAGAAAAAAAGGTCTTGTACGGATCTCGGAAAGATTGTGTGAAGATTTAACGATCTAGAAAAGATCGCGACAAGATCTCAAAAGATCCCGAGGTTATATTTCATCAAATCAGTTTAGATCATGAAAAGATCTTGTAATGATCCCAAGAAGTTCTAAGAAAATATCTGAAGAGGATCCGGAAAAGATCTGGAAAAAGATTTTGAAAGGATCTTTAAATCTTAAAAAAGATTTCATGATCCTTTAAGATTTAGAAAAGATCTTGAAAATGTCTTGACAAGATTTTTGAAAGGTTTAATAGGGATCTTGAAAAGTTTTAGAGTAGATCTCAAAAAGATCTTGAAACGTTTTTGTACAGATTTCCTGAATGTAAATCTCTATTTCCTGAATGTAAATCTCTATTGAAGATCTTATAAAGTTTTGGAAAAAATCTTGTAAGATCTGAAAAAGATCCTGGAAAGTTTTTCTTCAGATTTAATGAAGATCTGGTAAAAATCTTTTGAAATCATTAAAAAGTTCTTGTAAAAATCTTCAAAGAACCAGTAAAGACTTTGCAAGATATTGATAAGATCTGGTGCCATTTTTAGAAGGGACTTTTTGAGCAGTCTGCAAACACAGGATGGATATATGTTGGACTTACTTCCAGGTGAGGGCTGAGGCAGGAGGTTCCTGTGGTTCTCTTCTCTTTCCAGACGGGGCAGGACGGGCTGACGGGGCTGCTGGCGGCTACGATGAGGAGATCTGCGTGGAGGCTTCGCAGGTCTAACATCTGTTTAATACAAATGCGCAAACAGTTTAATGAGTCACACCTCTCCAATGGACTTTGCTTCAAAAGTGAGGAATAAGTGAAATGCAAAAATATGATGCATCAGGATTTTTGCAATTTGAAGAGTCCTGGATTCAGTTAAAGTCCAAACATTGACCAGAGATTAAAGTCATAACTCAGACCACCTGCTTCAAAAATTAAACACTGCAGAAAACACACACACACTTCAACATGTTGCACAATAGATAAGAAAAAACAGAAGAATTTGTTGTTTGGATATTTGGTCAGATGGTAATAAAAACAACAGAGCTCTCTAAAAATGCCTGTGGTGCTCAAACCGTTCACTTTCACATGAAACAAACTTTTGGTACTAAAAATAGATGAAAATGAAAAACCCTGTAAGGTTTTGATTAACGTCTGTTGAACACAGAAACCTCTGACCAGCTCAGAGTCAGTAGACTTCACCTTGTTACCCTGCAATTTTTATTATTATCATCACTGTTTCTGGCAACAACACCTCTCTGCTTGGCACGAATCCATCAGCTGGAAACGTTTCCACAGAGGCTACAGAGATTTATTTCAGCTTTGGACCGCTTTGACAGGAGGTACAAGTCTGCAGGCTGCGCGCAGATTCCCATGTGAATGTGAGTGTTTCAGAGATGCAGCACATGTGTACTGCAGGTTTTATCATGAGAGATAAAGCAGTCACATTCCTCAGCTTCAGCAACCAGAGGCCTGCACAGTGAAGGTTATCACGGCAGCTGCAGGGTTAACTCTGAGTTTTTAGTAACATGACTGTGAGTCTCTTTGCTAATGCTAAACACACAAAACCAGAGCCGGTTATGTTCACGATATGAGATCAGTGTGTAATAAAACCTGTCTAAGAGCTTTGTAATATGAAGTACTGTTGAGGATTCATTCTGAGTGGATTCATTTAGAGTGAGCTGTAGAGCAGCCTGCAGAGGTCCAGGGGCCTGCAGGAGCCAACCTTTGACCCTTTGACAAGTATAGCCTAGCTGTGTACTTGAGATGACTCTTCATTTCACCAGGATTGAAAGATTTAGCACCCACAGCTGTTTTGACCAAGGTGTCTTGCCCAGCAACTACATGTTACAGAAAAACAAGCTACAGACACAGAGTCTGTTTACCATAAATGGTTAGTTGCATGCGTTCAGAGACGCTCCAGCAGTATAAAGGGAGCTAGGACATCAGGTTTAGGAGAGAGGAGAGGAGGGTTTTTGTCTGTGTGCCATCGTTGTGTGAACTTCAAATAAAGATGTTGGACTGAAGCTGCCATTGGATCTCCTCTTCTTCATTGAACACCGTCTCTTCTTCATGCCAGTATTAGGGAAGTGGCCCACAAATTTATAACGCAGTCAGATCAAGGAGACAAGGAGTGAACCTCACTCTAGGAAAGACACGTCATTAAGTGGCGAGCCAGCCAGGAGAGTTTCTAGCATATTAGAAAGTTCAAAGTTCAAGTCTTCTAGGAGGTCTCCAAGCCAGGAGGCAGCTGACGGACAAGATCTGCACCAGTTCCCCAGATAAAGCGCACCAAATTTCAAGGTAAGCAGACCTTTTCTTTCTGCTATTAATTTGTAAAAAGAGTCTGGGAAAAGGTGACAGAAGTCTTGCCCAAAATAGAGGAAATTTGAGCTGTTCTGATTTGGCTTAACTCTAAAAGAACCTAGTAATTACTTTGCATAAGAATCTAGTAATTAATTTGCATAAGAATCTAGTAATTAATTTTACACCAAACCTGGCATATTTGGATAAACTAGACGGAGGAGGGATTCAAGCAGCTTGAGTCCAACTGCATGTATATGTTTGTAATATATTAATATTTAGTCTACATAACCTGATGTCCTTGTGTGTATGATTACATGTATGGCCATTTGTTGAATGTTTAATAATATATTGGGTAAATGTGTGTTTAACGCATATAGGAGGTTTAGCCTGGGTGATCTTACTGCAGAGGTCAGGCCAGGGGATCTGTAACTGAGAAGGGCAATCTTGTCTCTCTGAGTTATCCGTGTGTTGAAGGGCTTCACACATGTGTTTTGTTTTATGAGTAAGAGAGAATTAGCACTTTGCGGTTACCGCTTAATTGCGATTAAGGACTGTACGGGCAAAGGGGCTTAATAAAGTTGTTCCTGGGTGTGGACAACGGGAGATTTTCTAGGTAGATTATCTCTTGATTAAAGTTCTGTGGCTACCGCTCAAGAATCGCATGCATCTTGAGGTCTGTACGGACAGAAAGTGTATTTTATGAGCTCATGTTCGCTCCTGTGGTGGGCGATAGATAGATAAAGTTTAAGGTTAAACTTGGCATATGTTTAAGGATACATATAGAACTGCGCAGAAATCCGTTGTCTGTCTGTCTTGTGGGCTGCATGAAGATTGACCTGCTGCTGAAGTGTGAGCGTGTGTCAAGTGAATTATAGCACCTAGTCTGAAACAGGACCCGTGTGTGTGTGTGTGTGTGTGAGAGATATGTTTGGAATGAGCACCCTGTTCCTCTCCCAGTTAAGATAAGGGGGGCAGTGAAATAAACTTACAAGGCTCATACAGCTTTGGTAAGTGAATGAACCACTTTTCTGACTCCATAACAGGAGGTGGGCATTTTTAGAAGTAAACAGCATTGAGAGTAAAATTAGTGCCTTCTTATCCTTTCTCTCTTTCTATTTTTCTTCCTTCCTTTCTTTCTTTCTTTCTTTCTTTCTCTCTTTCTCTCTATCTATTTGGAAGTGTCTGAATGCCATGAGCCTCTCAGGATAAAGAGGACGTTAATGTAACATGAGCCTGTCTTTAGGAGTAAGGACTTAGTAAGTTTTACCTTAGCAAGACACTGTAACTTAGCATTCACTGTGTTAAGAAATCAGGATCAACTCAGGAAAACATTGCAATACGAGTGAGCGTGTTGGTGGGAGATGTGAGTTCCTGTTGGCAACATTAATCAATCTTGGATTAATAAAAGAAGTAAAAGCCTGAAATCTCTGAAACGGTGAGCCATTGAACTTGTCCGACTGTCTAAAGTAAACCCTTGTTGCTAGTGGAGCGTCGCTGCATAGCCTGTCTTCCTCTTGCTTGTGTTAAAAATAAAACGGAGACTGTAGGGAAGCTGATGACGTCATAGGCAAATTCTTGACAGCACTACTAGCTGAGAGCTGAATGAGATTTCTGAAATTCCACAACTCTGTGTATCAGGTGTCCCTAGAGGAGCACGGAGAAAAAGTTGACCAGTCTATTTAAAGCTCTGGGTGCAGTGAAGAAGTGAGGAGTTTTCTCTGCAGGCTGAAGTTGTGATCCCCCTTTAAGCTATTGCTAAACACACTTAATTTGTAACTATAGGCATCAATGATAAACACAAATTAATAAAGGAAAATAAAATTAATAAATAAGTGCTACTAGAATAATTAGACTAAAAGAAAGCAATTACAGATTAAACAAGTTAATTCATTGACTGATTCATTAGTTAAATGAATGGTTGAATTGATTGATTAATTGATGAGTTGGTTGAATGGATTGTTTGGTTGATTTATTCATCCATTGATTGCTTGATTGATTGATTGATTGAGTCATCGATTGATAACTTGATTGATTGATTGCTTTATCTATTGATTGCTTGATTAGTTGGTTTATTAAAAAGTTGTTAAATTAATTCCAGAAATTGGTTAAAAAAAAAAAAAAAAAAAAAAAAAGAAGTGCATCATGGGAGCAAAAGTCACAAAAGGAATTGGAGCATCGACGCCCTTGGAGCAGGTAATCAGCCAGCAGCCTGATCATGAAAAGCAAATTAGAATTTGCATGAAGAAATGGCATAAGCGCACTACAGGTCGATTCCAGTGGCCAAAAGAAGGAACCTTCATGACGGCTTGTTGTGATGAAATTGAACACAATATTAAACACCATAAAGCTAGAGATACATCTTATAAGCGGATAGGCATGCGCTCTCGTGAACGAGAAGTTTTAAATTGGTTTAAGATAGAAGCGCAAAGGCGTGGAAAAGCAGCTCAAATGTCAGTTATGGGAAAAGAACAAGGACTGCTGACCAAAGGTGCTGAGAAAGCAAAACAACAGTCAACACAGTTAGAGGCAAAGGAAGGACACCCAACAGCTCCTGAATGGAGAAATGAACCACCGCCCTATCCACCTAACACAGCAGTGCAAGGAATATACCCGATTATCTCTGAGAAAAGCCAGCTCCAGGGAACTATTAAAGGAGAGTTAAAAGGAAAGTTTACCTTGGCCATGGAACAGCAACTTGAAGAGGAAGAAAAAGAGGAGACAAGAAGCAATCTTAGCGGTTGTACCATCGCAGAGAGTGTGTGCCGTGATCGCACCAATGCTGAGAGCATTAATGGTACCCCAATCAGTGGCATGACTAGCCAAGGAACATCAGAATCAGAAGCGAACCGGAGACAATATGCTGAGATTGAAAGACATGAAGAAAAACAAAAAGAGCTACGTCGCAGACTGGAGCAGCTGGAATATGAGGAGATGTGTAAGGAAAAACAGCGAACTGCAGCCAAGCATCAACAGTCTACTCCCTCAGCTCGACGCCAGCGGGAAGAACCATTAACCCGAACTCCATCATTACAGAATCTCCTGGAAGAAGACTACAAAAACCAGAGCCAAATGGATCAGCGATTAGCACATGTGGAGGAAATGGCAGATGAAATCATCAATAGTCTGAAGCAGCTGACACCGCGGCATCCACCCGAAAATACCAGTCCAAAGCTTGTTACCGTACAGCTGTCTGGAACCATGACATCAAACAAAGACAACTATATGACCCAGCTACGGGAGCAGATGGACAATATGAATGATACTCTACAACGACTACAAATCCAGGAGGAAGACCCCATACCACAGCATGAGACCAGCCAACAATCTGAAGGATTAACGGAGGAACCACGTGTCCATGAAAGACTTGGAATGACCCTTCGAAGTGGGAAAACGCTTCACCCTACCAACCCGTTCTTCAATCTTGGCGAATCAAGAGCAATCACACCACAAGAGGACTTCAGCATGTGTCCCCTGCTGGTAAAGCCGAATAAGCAGCCACAATACATACCATGGTCTTTCTGTGATATGATAGGCCTTGCTGGCCGACTACCGGATCTTACTGAAGGAGCAAATAAATGGATTACGGCTTTGGAAGAAAGTACGGCAGGAACAACATTGGCTTTGGGAGACATTAAAGCATTGCTCATGCATATTATTGGAAAACATGTTGCTGAGGAGCTTCTTGAAAAGGCAGGATTACAGATACTGATCCAAGGAAACAAGGCAGACCATGTTGGCTTTAATGGACATCGCAATCAGATATGGGCTGAGCTACGCAAGCATTATCCAGAGAAAATGGATCCGTCCAAGTTAGAAGGAGAGATGCTGAAAGCAGACGAGTGCCCTGCAAAGTTCCTGCATGCCTTCCAACGGAAATGGAGAGAAGAAACCGGAGGAGCATGGAATGCCAACAGCACAACTGAGAGCCTGTTCAAAGTTATGGTAAAGAAAGCTATGCCTCTGGAAGTACAGAAGCGCCTGGAAAACGTGGTTGGACTCATGAAAATGGATTGGCCGCTATTTACAGAACACATCATCCACCATGTTGAAAATGTGCGAAGAGAACAGCAAAAGGAAGAAGATGCTAATAGATCATTAGCCAACAAGCTGACACAGCTGCAGCTAAATGAACTGAGTGCCAGACATAAGAAGGAAAAAGGAAAAACTCAAACCCCAGTATTGACAATGGAACAACCCAACGCCCAGACCAGTGTGGAAACCGCTCTTCAATTCCCTGTTGCCTTGCCAACAACACAACAGCATATCCAAGTGCCAACCCAACCACCGATAACAAGTAACAGTCAAGTAGCACCGATACCAGCGCCATTGCCACCTATTGTTCATGTACATGTTGAACGTTCAGAGCCACACCACGAATGTCCAAGAGAACACGTTGAGCCATGGAAAGGTCCAATCCGACGACCTCAGTTGGGGAACCGCCCAATACAACCCAGAAACCAAATTCGACCTCCTATGAACCCAAATTCAAATCCTGATGACAGAAGTATGTGTTGGGGATGTGGTCAGACGGGCCACCAACGCAGAGATTGTCCCACGAACCCTTGGCAGGGGCCTGTGAGAAATTGGCAATAGAGGTGCCTAGAGAATCCTGAGGGGGAAAGAATAGCACCAGCTATATCGTCACAACCTCGTGATGAACCAACAATAACAGTTAAAATTCAAGAGAAGGAATATACTTTTATGATCGATACAGGAGCGACGTATTCTTGCATCAAGAGTAGTGGTACCGTACTGCCTCTTTCTGGATCTTCGATAAAGACTGTAGGATTCTCTGGGAAAACCCAAATCATCCCCCTAACTAAACCAGTGCCTATGTTGATAGCAGGACGAACTGTTGTTGCACCTTTACTGTACTCTAACCAAACGCCAGTGAATTTATTAGGAAGAGACATTTTATGTTCATTAAAGGCCAAAGTGATGTGTACCCCAGATGGAATCTGGCTGGATCTACCCCCAGAATCTCATCAACCTCCACCCACCATGATGTTATCTCAAGCGTCAGAACACCAAATTGCCATGACAAAGGATGCTGTGTATTGGCTACAATTGAAAGACATGTCCAACCTAAAGAAAAAATGGAACCAGTGGAAACAGAGGATACAGAACGAATATAAAGAAGTCACTGAGCCTGCTTCACCCTTACACTGCACTCTCATGTATGACAACGGCCAAGATCAAGAGGATTATGACGCATGCTGGCAAAAAGTGATTAAGAACAAGCCATACAGTTTGGAGATAAAAGACATTTACATTGGTCCACAAGGAGTTGCTGCATTTGTATCACTCCCGCCTGAATTGCAATCTTGTTTTCTAGTGTCACATTCTGCACCACACATAGCACTCTTGGTAGCAAAAGGTTATCAGTCTAAAGATTTAGGCCCTATGATGAAAGCCGCTTTGCAGGTTCGCAATTGGCAACCCACTAGGAATAGATTCTTGCATGCATCACCTGATAAACAGTTCCTTAGATTATCACTGACAACAAAAGATGAGGGACAGGCAAGGAAAGTTCTGTTAGCTAGTACAACCCCCAAGGTATTGCCACTTTCTGAAGAGGATAAGATAGCACTACAACAGGTACCAACGCAAGTATGGTCACAACACAAAACAGATATAGGCTTATTGAAGTCTGTTGAGCCCATTCAAGTAAAGCTGAAATCAAACATCACCTTACCATACAAGCATCAATATCCCCTAGCACAAAAGGCTGTCGAAGGAATCAAGCGTACAATTGAGGGCTTGATAAGTGCGGGAATCTTGTATAAAACTAATAGTCCCTGTAATACTCCAATTTATCCAATCCAAAAGCCAAATTCTTCTGATTATCGTCTTGTACATGACCTGCGAGTTATCAACTCCATAGTGGATGCTGAAATTCCTGTGGTACCTGATCCGCATACACTCTTGTCAAACATCCCACCTGATGCCAAGTGGTACACAGTGATAGATCTATGCTCTGCTTTTTTCAGTGTGCCTATACATTCCGAATCTCAGTATTTGTTTGCATTTACTTTTCAAGGTCAGCAATACACTTACACTCGCTTGCCTCAAGGTTTTGTAGACAGTCCATCCATATTTAACAGAGTTTTAGCTAAAGATTTGCACCACTTAGATGTCCCAAGCACCATCATTCAGTATATGGATGACATTCTGATTGCTAGCCCCACTAAAGAGCAGTGTGAAAAAGATTCTGTTGCAGTCCTAAGTGCGTTAGCCTACGGAGGACACAAAGTCAGTAAAGAGAAACTCCAGTTTTGTCGAACCGAAGTAGAATACCTAGGGAGAAAACTAAGTGGAAATCAGAGGAAAATTGCTACCTCTCACATTGAAGCCATTCAAAAAGCACCAAAGCCACAAACTGTAGGGCAAATGTTGTCTTTTCTAGGAATGACTGGATACAGCAGAATGTGGATTTGTGATTATGCCATAAAAGCTGCCCCGTTGAGAGCTCTAATTCGAGCAGCGGGACAAACAGACAAGAACGCTGAATTGCTATGGAATGACCAAGCAGACCAAAGTTTTGAAGCACTGAAACATGATTTGATGACTGCTCCAGCTCTGGGTAATCCTGACTACAGTAAACCTTTTCTTTTATATGTAGCAGACCGAGCAGGATATGCGTGTGCAATGTTAATGCAACAGACCCCAAATGGTAAGCAACCCTTGGCTTATTATAGTACTAAGTTGGACAATGTTGAGGCAGGACTACCTCCCTGCTATCAAGGACTAGCGGCAGCTGCTTTTGCATTTCAGAAGGCCTCATCGATAACAATGGGATACCCTGTAACTTTGTATACCTCTCATCAATTACATGCGTTGCTTACGAGTCCACGGTTTGTTCTAACCCAAGCAAGAAGGACTGGATATGAAGTAATTCTTTCGGCACCAGAACTGACTATTCAGAGATGTAATACTGTTAACCCAGCTACTCGGATGGTATTGCCAGAACAAGGAACCCCTCATGACTGTGTCCAGAAAACAGAGACCTTTATGAAGCCCCGTGAAGACATGCATAATCAACCGATAACGGCCGATCTGACTTATTTTGTTGATGGATCCTGTTCCAGAGATGATAAAGGCTATCATGCTGGCTATGCGATAATACAGTTAAACCCTGATAATTCTTTCACTGAGATACAAGCAGAACAACTCCCACAACCATGTTCGGCTCAATTAGCAGAGATTAAGGCATTGACTGCAGCCTGCCAATTAGCTGAAGGAAAAAGACTTAATGTGTATACTGACTCAGCATATGCATATGGAGTATGTCACATTAATGGCAAAATTTGGCAACAAAGAGGTTTTACAAAAACAGATGGCACAAAAGTAACTCATGGAACTGATATTGCAGCCTTGTTAGATTCTATTCACCTACCATCAGCCTTAGCAATTATTAAATGCCCAGCCCACCAAAGACCCAATTCTCTTGTAGCAAAAGGAAACAATGAAGCTGATGTAGCAGCTAGACGAGCGGCAACTGCATCTTGTATGGGACCGTTACTCTCTAATGATGACTTTCAGCCTCTCACTTCAATCTCTTCTTTGATAGAAGCACAACGTCAAGCTGGCGTTTTTGAGCACAATGTGTGGCAGAATAAAGGAGCTAAACAGTGTTCTGATGATGGACCACATTTAGACTTGTGGCGAGGGCCTCATGGACAGTTTGTAATCCCAACTGGACTTTTGCATAGTGCCATAAAAGAGGCGCATGGTCAAGACCACTGTGCAAGACAAGAAATACTAAGAAAACTCAAGACTGTTTGGTGGTCCCCTTATATGGCCAGTATGGTGGACAAAGCATTAAAAGAGTGTAAAGTGTGTGCCCAATTTAACGTCCGAAAAACTCTCTCAGCCCCGATAGCTCACATCCCAACCCCAGATGGCCCATTTAGACATCTAGTGCTGGATCACATAGACATGACAGAAAGGATAAGAGGCTACAGATACCTTCTTGTGGTAATTGACCGATTTAGCAGATGGATAGAAGCTTTTCCAACAAGAGGTCCAGATGCTAGATCCACAGCCAAATTTCTGTGTAAGGAAGTTTTTCCAAGGTTTGGATTTCCAGACACTATTAGCTCAGATAATGGTCCTGCTTTTGTGTCAAAAGTGCTGAAAAGTTCATTAGAAATGCTAGGGATTAAGCAAAAGTTTGGTTGTATTTATCATCCTCAATCTCAAGGAATGGTTGAACGAGCGAATGGAACACTAAAATCTAAGCTGGCAAAGATTAAAGCAGACAGTAACAATAAGCTAAACTGGATGGATGCTTTGCCACTTGCTCTGATGCACATGAGATCTCAGACTAACCGAGTAACACATCTAACACCGCATGAAATGGTGATGGGGAGGCCAATGCCAATGCCTCATTTAGAAGGACCAGGTGCTAGACTTTCTTCAAGAGAATGTGAAACAAATCTCATGATCTATCTGCAACATCTAACTGAAATACACAAAGTTATCTTTCAACAGACCAAGGCAACTGCCGAAGACCGAAAGACAGAGATCCAACCAGAACTGCAAACAGTGACACCCGGTGACTGGGTGTATGTGAAAGTATTCAAAAGGAAATGGGATCAGCCAAGACGGGAAGGCCCGTTTGAAGTCATCCTGACAACACCGACAGCCCTTAAGGTCAAAGGAAAGACCAACTGGTTTCATCTCAACCATTGTTGCCGTGCAAATGACCCAACGGATGTGGAAGAACCACAGCCTGGATTGGACAAGAACGAAGCAACTGCACCACAGAATCAAGCGCAGACAAAAACTACAGAAAGACGCAAGGAAGACAATCCCATCCCTGAACCTAACCGTCGATCACGAAGACTTGCGGAAAAAAGGAAAAGGGAAAACACAGCCTCTCATGATAACGGGTAGTAGACAACTGACTAAAGAAAAGGCCTCTTATTAAGTTAATGATCAACCGTGCAACAAAAACCATAGGACAATTACCAGTGCATATCGATAATTCTGTGTATTTCACTGACATGAACAACTTTATAGAGCCAGCTGTACCAGACTCGGATTCAGACGACATAAGCTTGTAAATAAAGTTAAGCTTTATCATAAAAGTGGTTGAAAAATGTATGATATAATGCCCTTTTTGCTTTTCAGTTTGACCATATTCACTCATCTTGTGTTTATCTTTCAGCAGGTTTGACCACTCAGCACCCAAAATAGATGTAAGAGGTGAAGGGTTGCAGCTCTACTTATTCTAGATATAGCAACAGTTGAGAAGTTAGTAGACTTGAGTTTGTAATCACATGTAGTACTTTTAATGTCACTCTTCTTTATTTCTGATGGGACCGGTAGTCCAGTTTTCGCGGCTTTATTTCTGTTGTTTAGGGTTTTTAGTTTATATTTGGCAGAGAGGAGAACCCTGTTCCGACGGCCCTTTGTGGGTTGGACAGAGGTGGCTTCTCTTCTTTTGTTCTTTTTGGCTGACCCATCAGTATCTATTTGGTTAAGGAATAATATTTGAAGTTGCAGTTTTAAATATCTTTATTGCATAGCGCATTAATCATTTTTTCAGTAGACCTGCAAATAATAAATCCTTAGGTATAATAGCAATAATGTTTGTCTCAGCTAACATGATTAAGTCTCCACAGGACCAGTAATACCCATGGGTGACGTCTGAAACATCTGACAGAAGAGAGTCTCCAGCACCAGTAGAATAAAGAATAACCTCTTTCAGTTTACAGGAACCACGAGCGACCGCCTTGCAACACAACTCTGAGACTGATCCAGAATCAACGTGATCCTACAGGAACTGAAATTTACTGTTTAATGCTTCATAATGCCTTTCATACAGTTGCAGTACACAAATATGCTGTTAATAAAGATTGAATGTTTTGTGAATGTTTGTTATCCAAGAAATGTGCCTCTGTCTGGGAGTGCCCCAGCAGAAGTTGACTTCAGTGACAGAGTGGGACTGCCCCACCTGACTATCTATGTAGATGTGCAGTGTTTTAAGCCTAGCTGATTTTGACAACGTTAATGGTAATGATGCTGTCTTTATGTTAGCCTCTTATACTATATTTATGCACGAGTAAAGTAATGTTATAGATTTAGAATGTACCCCTAGTCTTAGTTTTAGATTGTCGTGATGTCACATCACGAAACGGGGGAAATGTTGAGGATTCATTCTGAGTGGATTCATTTAGAGTGAGCTGTAGAGCAGCCTGCAGAGGTCCAGGGGCCTGCAGGAGCCAACCTTTGACCCTTTGACAAGTATAGCCTAGCTGTGTACTTGAGATGACTCTTCATTTCACCAGGATTGAAAGATTTAGCACCCACAGCTGTTTTGACCAAGGTGTCTTGCCCAGCAACTACATGTTACAGAAAAACAAGCTACAGACACAGAGTCTGTTTACCATAAATGGTTAGTTGCATGCGTTCAGAGACGCTCCAGCAGTATAAAGGGAGCTAGGACATCAGGTTTAGGAGAGAGGAGAGGAGGGTTTTTGTCTGTGTGCCATCGTTGTGTGAACTTCAAATAAAGATGTTGGACTGAAGCTGCCATTGGATCTCCTCTTCTTCATTGAACACCGTCTCTTCTTCATGCCAGTATTAGGGAAGTGGCCCACAAATTTATAACGCAGTCAGATCAAGGAGACAAGGAGTGAACCTCACTCTAGGAAAGACACGTCAGTACATGCTCATGTTCTGGAGCTGTAGCACAGGTCATTTCAAGGAGACTGTTCATATCTCTGAGGATGCTCCTCCAAAACTGGAACCATGATACAGAAAAAACACGGTAAAAGTCTCAGTGATGCCACCCAGTGATTTCTAGAGACACTTTTTAAACAACAATGGCAAACAGTGTGTCAGAAATGCTAACTGAAAGCTAACTTGTAATAAATGTGGAAGGAGGCACAGAGCTGGTGTTAAGGTGAGCATGTAGTCACACTCTTTAATCAAATGAGTTAAATCAGTTTTTATGCAGCTACCAGTCACTACATAATAAAAACAGCTACCCTCTGATTGGCCAGCCTTCTGGAGGCTTGAGGGGGAACTATGAGCAGACCCTGGTGTTTGAAATCCTCCCCTTCAATGTGCCATGAAGCGGTCCAGAAATGCTTACGTGATCAATGATCTCAGTAAGTCTTATAAGGCTCAAAAAAAAGACCTTGAAGAAATCTAATGAAAATGTCACTAAGATCTCTTAAGGATCTTGGTAAGCTCTTGTGATGATCTCTTGAAAATCTCCAAAGGTTTTCGTAAAGATCTTGTGAAGATCGTGTAAAGGTCTTGGTAAGATTCTGTGAAGATCTTGAAAAAACATCTTGAAAGTTTTTGGGAAGATTTAATGAAGATTTTGCCAAGATCTCTTCAAGATCTTGAAAAAAAAACCCAAATAAATAAATAAATAAAAAATCCTGAAAATATCTAGAAAAGATCTTAAACAATTTTTGTAAAGACTGAATAGATTTTGTAAACTTGTGAGGATCTTTTCAAAAAGATCCTGCATCTTTTTTTAAGATTCCCAAAAAGATCTTGAAAAAGTAAAAGATCTTGTGAAAATCTGGTAAAGATCTCATAAAGATGTTAAAAAGATCATGAAGATTTTGTGAGGATCTCGAAAAGATCTCTAAAAGGAATTGAAAAGATCTTGAAAAGGGTCTTGAGGAGGTCTTGAAAAAACATTCAAAAGATCTTGAAATATCTCAAAAAGATTTTTTTTTGTAAAGATTTCATCTTGAATAGATCTTAAAAAGGTTGGAGGAGGACTTGAAAAGACCTTGAAAAAATCTTGAAAAATCTCAAAAAGATTTTTTTTTGTAAAGATTTCATCTTGAATAGATCTTAAAAAGGTTGGAGGAGGACTTGAAAAGACCTTGAAAAAATCTTGAAAAATCTCAAAAAGATTTTTTTTTGTAAAGATTTCATCTTGAATAGATCTTAAAAAGGTTGGAGGAGGACTTGAAAAGACCTTGAAAAAATCTTGAAAAATCTCAAAAGATCTTGTTTTGTAAAGATTTCATTAAATTTTCGAGCAGATCTTGAAAACTGAAAGTTAGTGGCTCTATATTTCATTATCTCAAGTCCAGTATCTGAAACTCTACTTAAACTCATAAAAATCCTCTTTGCTCATTCAAGGTCAACGTGTTTGGGCACATTAACTTACTCACTGCTAATCTTGGCTTAATATTTTACTCTCACATAGTCATTCACCCTGAAACTAAAGTTCAGCTATTGTGAGCTAAACTCCATTATATTTCAAAAATGATACTAATCTTATTTGTGTAGCACTTTTCTTAATGTTACAAAGTGCAGGGCTTAACTTCATAAATAAAACCAGACGGAGCAAATCAAATGAGAAATGAAAGCCAGGAGCACGGAGGAGGTAGAGCTCATAAAACGGATAGGATCAAGGAAATGAAAACAGTAAGACTAATAAAAGAACACATGACACAAGCTTTAAACAGGAGGAAGATCTGAAGAGGGATTTTAAAAAGCCAGAGGCTCAGTGTTTCAGGATTCATTGAAGAGAGTTTTGTGAGGTGAAGGTATAAGTCTGGTAAGTGTGACCTCCAGAGACCTTTGAGTGGATCTTTATGATCAGGAGACTTTTTTCTTTTTAAACTCTCATTTGTAAATGTGAAGTGTGAAAACAAGCCACTGGACTTACACCACGGGGCTCTGGTGGTGGCAGGTGGAGGTCTCGTGCTGGTTGTGGGCGGGGCTGTGGTGGTGGTGGTGGGAGGCTGATCCCAGGGGAGGTAGTTGTCCGTGTGGTGAGCCTGCTTCAGCGGACTCCTCCTGCCGTGGTAGAGGGCGTACTGGTCTGGAGGCAGCCAGTACTCGTACTCGATCCCCGTGTTTCTGTCAGTGGCCAACACCTGCACACAGTGACAGCATGGACACTTTCAGAATGGCCTAGAAAAGTTTTAAATGGGTCAACAACAAACTGTGGATCAGTTTGCATCTGTGGTGAGCTGCACCCAAGAGACAGAGGGACCATCTGCATCTGCTGTGCACTGCAAAAAAAAACAAAATCTGAGCAACTCTTTAACTATTTGAGCACAACAAAAAAAAACAAATATTAGTGAAAAAAATAAGATAAGCTTTCTGGAGATGATCTTTGACCCTTTTCAGGTCAAAATAAGTCTTGATATTTGGATGATAAAATAAGTTCAAAAATGAAACAAGTAACTCTTTCTTACTCCGCTGGCTGATTTTTGAAATAAGTGCTTTTGAAACAAGACAATTTTCTGGAACTGTCAGGTAAATTTGGCTCATTTTAGGTGTAATACAACAATTCTGATTGAAAATAAGACATGAACATTCAGCATTTTTTTTTTACAGTGTGGTCGTTTTAAATAATACACACCTACACCCCAAAACTCAAAATTTTACTAAGTATATTCTTCTAATTCCAGTCACAATATCTCATCACAGCCAGTATAAGACTCAATAAAGCAGCTCTATTCAATTAGCCGCCTGCAGGCCACATATGGCCTAAAAATAGCTGTTCAATGTTTGGGACTTGGGTCCAACAAGAAAAAAACATTTTATACTAACACAGACAAATTCTTACTGAAATTCCAATAATATTACAGTTTTTTTTTCAATATCTATCCTAACCTAGCAACTAACCTATAATATATAGTGTCATTGAGCAGGTGCGTTCCAAAGCTACCATCAACAGTCCTACACAGGCGAAACTAGCACTTCTTTTTCTACCCTAAAAGGGAAAATCAGCAAGGAAAACTGTCAGTTTAATCCTACGTGGACTGAAAAGTCTTAATTCATTTTACCACCAAGTCCAAAAAACAAACTAACATGTTTGCTCTGCAACGAGTGTGGCAGTGCTGAAAGATTATAATGTCCGAAGCATAGACTGTATAAAACATGGACGTAGTCTTGCCGACATCACCCGTCTGTTTCTGAAACGGAAAATAAAGCACATCGGCTATAGCGGCCATACTGGTAGTGGCAAGGGTTTCGCCTACAGCCATAGGGAGCCTGTCGGTCACGTGACCCTCAGCTGTGCCTCTTATTGGGGGAGCTCGCAATCTTAATATTCTCTGAACAGCTGAGTTAGAAAAAAATTCACCCTCCGTACAGTGGGTGCTGGTAGTAAAATTAGCAACTCAGACAGGAGACATTTCTTGAACCAGGCAGTAAATAGGTTAATTTCTGCTTTGAAAATGTTTTTTTTTGGCTTGGTGTGTATCTGACTTCCGGAGCCAGCCTCAAGCGCACACTAACCCAGCAAACACTTGAGAAACAGCAGATTTTAGCACTTCAGCATTGTCTCATATTCTTAGACAGGAGGTTGCTGCTTGGTCTGAAGACACTACACTGAAAAACATGTTGCGTTTCAGGCAAACTTTCCCAAGGGATCTCATGAGGGGGCGGCTAAAATTTAGAGTCTTAAAACTGAAGCTGTACTACAATAAAGCAGACTTGCATAGCTCAGGAGAGGACCACAGCAGCTTCACTCTGCTGCTAAAAATGTGCGGCCCAGCTCATGTCCTTAGTCTAAAAATCCATCCCAACCAAATTTTTAATTGAATAGATCTGTAATAAAGGGTAACATCTCGGTTAGATATTGGAACTCATGTCCAGATGGATCATCTTGAATATCTTGTTTGTGAAACTGTCTTGAAAACAGTTGTGTTCACAGAGCTGGGGGTGGGGGGCGCTTCTCATTGCACCTGCCCTTTGAAAAGTCTATGCATGCCACCTCACATTGGCTATGGACTTAATTCAAGCACAGTTGACTTGAAACAAAGAGGACAACATGCTAGGTTAAAAAATGTGCAACTTTTGAGGTGAAAAATACACATTTTGAGCATTATAAGTTTATTCTGAGGCACAAAACTTCCCAATACTAGAAAAATAAAGAAGTAGAATGAGTTTTCCCTGCTCTTATCTCACTCTGCTCAAATCTAGTATCTTATTTCAAGATGACTTAAAAGATTTTTTTGCTAATACAAGCAAAAAACAAACTTCTGTCAATTTTTTACTTACTTTTGGAGTGACCTTGTTTTCCAGTGTAAGTAGGATAAACAGACTTTAGCTAACAGAAAACAATCCCTCAATAAACGGTCTCCTCCCCTCATATCTGGCTTATATCTGCAAACTGATGCAGAACAGGAGCACAGTGCATGAAGCTGCAAAACTCAGAGACATGGACAGATGCTTAATTCTTGGCGTTAGGTTAAAACCTCATTTTTTGTGTGGATTTGACAGATTGTTTTTGAATCTTAGCTCAATGAATGAGCGTACAGGAGTGCTGGCACAAGTTAATGGTGATAAATACAGGAAAACAGCGTTCCAGGAAGAAATCATTACTGCTACATTCATCCTCACTCTGCTGGACTCATCAGATGATACAAAATGTTCACAACCAACAATGTTTCAAGGATCCTGAGGAGGAAGCAATCATTAGCAGCTGTTTGGTAGTAGAGCCAGGTCTGTTGGTGAAATACCTGCACACAGCCTGAATGAAAGCAATCAGTTATTTATCCAAACCTCATGTTTAAGTCTAAATTTATAGCGTATTGCTCAATGTTTGAGGCAAGAATGTGTTTATTTGTGCAGCGTTTGGTGCCTGCATGTCTCAATAGTTGCAATAAACAGACCCACCAGACTCAATAAAAGAGAGCCGTTTCTCTAATGTGATAAATCTCTTAATGTCTCACCATGAGGTGAAGGTCCTCCTGGGTCGGTCCAGGGACCTCGAAGCTTTCCCAGGTGTCTGCTGAGCGTCGGTACAGCAGCTTAGTCCCAGCCACGTTGTACTCGCCTGGGATGCTGATCTTCCAGTTACCGTTGATGACGAACTGAGAGCGACCGTTCTGGAGGGCTGAAGACGGGAAAAAGAAACAAAAAGAAAGCAGGAATCACAAGGGGCCAGTTGTTCAGAGGTAATCCAATTAGATTTTGGTTATCAGATTGGATTAAGTTCTGAAAATGGGTTGTTGAAAAGGGAAAGGATTTCAAAATTGGTTGAGATCACGTAACCCAGTCCCAGTTTTAATCCAGATCAAACCTTCAGTTTGTGATGTTCAGAACTTTTCAGTCAGATCTGGATCACTTTGATCCAAAAAACAGGATTATCTTGATCCCAACAGGGGGTTAGGATTTCAAGGTGGATTTCAGGAAGAAATGTAGTAAAACTTTAAAATTGGTCAAATAAAACAACATTTATACAATTTAGTGTTGGCATTTTCATGTGCATTTTGCATTTGGCTTGTTTTACCATTACAGTGATAAAGTAGATAAAGTTACCAATGAAGCCTTTCAGTATAGTAAAGTAAAAACAAAGAGAAACTGAAAGAGCATCAGCTCAGATACTCTTGGCAGAGGAACAAATCAAGCTGAACAAACTGCAGCGAACCAGAGAAAAACTTCAGATCCACCTTCAAAAAGCAGAGCTTAAAAATGCTGAACTCTCCTTCACAGATGAAGATCAACCCTGAACTTTTAAAACAATTGTTTTTACTAACTATTGGACATTTAGCCTCTTTTTTTTTAAAGATGCTGTGAGGATGATGTGTTTTTATTGCACTCCCTCGCCACCTTGTGGCCCGGAGTCTTAACAAACTGTTGTAAATTACTTTTGGTGAGGTGTGTGTTTGTTTTGGGATTAAATGGAGATTGGATCTAAACAGATTTTCTTTGTTCAAGACAACTTTGTACTGGATGTGACGCGCTGAGGTAAAGTATTTATCAGTACAGTTTCGTAGCGCTATGGTTTGAAACGTGACATCAAGCAAATGTTGTAGCAGCTGGCTACATGTAGTGCTATCGGCAGCCCAGTGCTCCGACATATCTGTAGGCCAATGTGACAACAAGTAAACACTGTCAATTTGTACAATTTAGTGGCCGTTTATAATTAGTGCAGTTAGCAGTCTGGTGCTCTAAGACATGTCTGTAATGTGTAACGTTAGTAAATCCAGGTTATGTCCTGCCAGTCATCTACTGAGCAGAGCTAACGTAACCTCACTCTACATTTTATTGATAGACTCTCAAGTTTGAACAGACCACTGCAGAATAACTGCTGACTGTGGGTTGGAGTCAACATTAGCAAAAACAGTTTAGCTCCTGTGTTATAGAGTGATACACATTTTAGCTCATGCTCTGTCTATCCTCTGTTTATCTTTCTTCTGCTCTTCTGTCCTTTTTCTGTCTGACAGATAGGCACCAGTGTCCACCATCACTACAAAATTAATCACAGATTTTTTTTTTTTTAGCAGAGAAAAACACAGATCTCTGTGTTTTTTCTCTTTACACTACTAAACATAGTCAGCCGGCGAGGTCTTTTCATAGAGACCTAGACGTGTGTGAATCAATCCGGTCCTGGGCGACAAGAACTGGAAGCTAGGAAGTAGCAATTTAAAATGAGATTATCAGCGCCAATATTGCAAGTTAAAGGTTATTTCAAAGTGTGAATTACGACTGGGCATTTATCTAGAAGGGAAACTTTTTCAAGATCACCTAGAAACTCCTCACAGCCCCCTTATCATTTCAGATGGTTTCAAAATATCCACTTTGTATTTTTATGTACTTTGTTATATATTTGTTGTGGCTCAGATAATGGGTCATAAAAAAGTTAAAAATAGAAGTGGATGTTTATGTTATTTTTTTTCTCAAAATAAAAAAACACCTTCAGTGACCCCATGTTGGCTGTTCTTTACAGAGGTAGTAGCCCACATCATGATATGTTGTCTCATTTAGAGCACTGGTAATCCGGAATTGGTAATATTAAAAACTGTGTATCTGGATCAGAGTGATCCAATCCAATGTTGCTTTGAAAAACCAGCATAAAACTGAGACGAAATACCTGATCCTGGATAGCACGAGATGGGATTTTTCCTTCTTATGCAGAGTTTGCACATCAACTGATTTTTTTGGTCATGCACCAGAGCTGTATGTTACACACCATCTGAGGTCTTTCTGAAACCAGAATCAGCATTGGACTAAATCTTAAACTTAAACACCCTCCCTTCTTATCAGCGGGTCACGCTGAGGTAAAGGCAGGAATATTCCAGCTGGCTATATAAGGCAGCCGTCTCTCCTCAGAGCGGGATTTTCCATGACATAAGATGGAAACAGGGAGTACCTTCACCTGCCTCGCCTCAGCGGCTTTATGAGCTTCGCTTTCAAAACCACAGCGTGCCCCATTTCAGGGTCCGGTTTTATTTTCATCTCAGAAACAAGGATGAGAATAGATGCCCTTGGTTATTTAGCCCCCTGCAGTGGCTCCAGATGGGACCGCGGAGGCCTCTCCTGTCTCCAGGGAGAGGAGGTGATAGCAAATCTAGGAAATGAGCTCAAAATGTGCGATTCGCTCGGCTGCTGTGGAGCCAGTGATGTGAAAAGAGTCTCCTGCAGAAAGCTGAAGCTGATACAGAGAGCAGACCAGATGTTTGAGTGTGTGTCAGACTTTAACTTACCCAGATAGCTCCGGCTGTTATCCGTGACTCGGATGTGGGTGGCTCCAGCCGGTATCATGGCCACTTCGTTGTAGCCGAACGGTCCAGCTGGCAAAAACAGACTCAGTTAGAGGCTTGTTTTGAATCTTAGTTTCCTCTTTTTTACTGCTTCACGGGATTAAAAGAATCAATTTCACAACCTGGAACACACACAGAGCATCGAATAAAGTTTTACAGGAAAAGGAAATCAGCCGGGGGAGAGAAAAACCTTGGTCCAGTTTTTCTTTTTAATATGAATCTAAATCAAGATGAGAACAGAGTCGCCGTAAAAGTGAGGTCCAACCTGCAGAGGGATGCTTCCTCTCAGGGTTTGTTTACAGTGGAGGACTTTAATGTGACCTGAGGAGAAGCTGTGTATACAGTGCTTAACTTATCAACCTTGATGTTAAAGAGTTTCTCCTCCACTGTGAGCCAAATTCTGCACATCAGGAGGAACCACACAGGCTGTAACAAACAGCTGTTTCATGTCCTCTGTAGCTCAAAAGCAGAGATCACTGAACTCAGGATCAGGACTTCCAGGTGGCATGGAGAGATGGTTCATTATTTAGAGTTGCAGATTTTATCCAGAATGATGTTTAAATGTTTTCAAAAATGGTAGATGAAACGTAAATATAATCAAACAAGTAAAAATGGCATCCATTTTTTTGTTTCAAGCTTGAACTGAAAGGACAACTGGACCTGGTAGAAGTCTTAAAGATCTTTGAAATTCTTCAGTCATGGACAGGCTAGAGTAGTCATTCTCAAAGTCTGTGTCCTGGCCCCAAAGGTGGGTCACCAGAGATTTTTTTATGGGTCACCAAATCAGTTTCCAAAATGTTTGAAAAGGAAAATGTATGTTTTCATTGTGAAGGGTCATCGCCATGATGTTTAATGTAACTGGAAATATGTAACTGTTTTTCAAAAGTCTGAAGCCGTGAGCTGGAGCTACTCAAACAACCAAAGCCAAACCACCGTATGTTTCCTACTGTTTCACAGCACTCAGAGGAAAATGCCGTCACCGTGTCACCATCACACGTATGAAGAGCTGACCCATTGATTACTTTGACTGCTAGTTTCCAAAAGAAAGATCTGAAGTCAGATTCAAAACCCCTTTGAGTATGAAAGTCAAAAGTCACTGTTGGATCTTGGACGGGCACCAGCTGCAGAAACGGGCTGTTACAGCTTGTTACAGCTGTGCAGAGACGTCACGCTGAAAAAGAGGCATGGACGGATGCTGTTACCTTTGTTCTGGATGAACATCCGATTTTAATATCTTGTCCTTAATATCACATGACTGGGATAAAATTCAGAAAAGCAAGCAGGCTAACCCGTCACAGTAAAAATGCTATTATTTTCAGAGTGTAAGCCTTACACAGCTGAAATGCATTTGTCGAATATGTTAGACCTGTTAGGTGGTACACAAGATGTAAGATGATGCAGAAACATGATTAAATAACCATTTTTTTTATCTTTACACAGTTATCCTGTCAATTGGTTACAGATTGGACATATTTTGGATTGGGTTGTCTTGGCTTGCTCCCCTAAAAATGTGGCTCACCTGAAAAAAAGTCTGGGAAACACTGGGCTAGAGGATGAAGCCAGAAAATATACCATGGTGGCTTAAATTATTAGAACACCTGACAAGTTTGAAAGTACTGACATGAAACGTGCAGATGGTTGTTTAGAAAAACTTCTTCTAAACCTCATGTACCTCATGTCAGGTCTTAAGATATATTATGATGTGAATGTCTTAAGACAAAGGGAATATGTCCTAAGATGTCTTAAGACACTCACTGTCCTCAGGACACAAAAATCTGTCTGGGTACCAGTGGCGGCTGCTGGTCAGTCAAGGAGGGGAAACTCATTTTTTCCGGCCTACATCATAAATTTGTTTATTTATTTAAACGTAAATTCTACCCTCTGTTCCTTTTTGTAGGACTTAAGCCGCTTTAAACAGGAGAAGCTCCTCTCTACACCTGCAGGCTGTAAGTGCGAGTGACAGGAGGAGAAGCTCCACAGATGTAGCTGTAGCTGCTTATTGGTGAAAAGAGAGAGAATCTTTAAACACAACGCTTGTCGTTTTTAAAAAACTGTAAACTCGCTTGGGATCGATAAAGCCTCCGGATCAGTCCAGAACAACTGAGTGTACAACTGAGAAGATGCTCTGGTGGAGGGCTATGCTTCAAGATCACTGACTGGCTCATTTCACTGTCAATCAAAAAGGGATGCGGCCTCAGACAGATCATCCAATCATCATACAGAAGCCCAGCATCCAGGCCAGCCCACTGCTTCATAGACCCCCAGAGACACTGAGCGTCCGATGGGCGGGACAAAGCCCAGCGTTTATCCAATGACCGTCCAGTTTCCACAGTGGAACAACCCACTCTACGCTTCCCCGCTGAAGTCAGAAGACGCTCAGCGACCGACTGTGTTAAAGTGCTGAGACGCTGCGAGGATGAATGAGAAGGAGGTGGAGCCAGTTACCTGTGATAGGAGCTGATTCAGAACAAAAGATGAAGGAATTCTAGCACAGATTTTGTCAATGAAATGTACACACAGCAGAACATATCACCACTTTTTTGTGGGACATTTTAGGGCAAGCTGAGCTTCCCTTGCAGTCTTAGAGGAATTGCCACTGCTGTATCCACCCCATGTCATGTCTTAAGACACAAGTGGCGTCTTCAAATTTGTGTCTCAAGACGTCTCACTGTACAAAAATGTCTTGAGATGTCTTGATTTCAGTTTATAAGACATCTTAAGACATCTTGAGACACTTTGATGGGCTGGGTATGAAAGAAGTCCTTCCCTTTTCATCTTTGAACTTTAATATTCAGTTTGTCCACCTTCTGCAGCGTTGTGCGTGATATTACAAGGGCCTGTACCAGAAGCTGCGTGGCCTGTTCTGTCAGGTAGGGTCTGATCCTCCTGATGGTATAGAGGGCATATCGACAAGACCGTGAAATTGAGGCCACATGAACCTCAAAGGTCAGCTGCTTTAATCTTTTGATATTTTATTATCTTATTTCAAAACATATATAAAATGCAAGATCAAAGATAACAAAGCTGTTATGTGTTGGAGCATGATCTCTGAATCTTCTGCTCTGCTTAAATGAAGCAGAGATACTGTCGAGTTACAGAGCAGAAAGCTGCAGTTTGATATGCACTGATGATAGACTGAAGGCAGAGATTCCTCTGACTGCACAGCATCTGTTTGGATCTTGATCTGACTCCAGTGATGAGCTCAGACACTCTGTAATACCCATGATTCATGCTGTTACATAAAGATGTAAAGAGAGGTAGAAAATGATGAACAGACGGCGTTTATCTGAAGTTTGGAGCCCTCGGAGCACTTTCTACCTCGTGCCAACGCTCACTCACACATTGATGGCAGAAGCTGCTGTGCAAGGAGCCAACCTGCTCATCAGGATCTAATCTTTACTCTCATTCACACTCGGAGACGGTGGAGTCTTCTGGAGTTATTTGGCTGCAGGATGCAACCAGCCGCCCCTCAGATGTGAATCAAACGACCATAAACAGACGGCTGCTTGCCTTCAGTGTGTCCTCTGCACTTTCTGTGGAGGGTTAATCTTTAAAGAGCTCCATAAATCATCTGCAGCCACCAGTAGCTGTTATTTAATCCATAATCTGGATCATTAATCAGATGATAGCTCTTTGGATACACAGGCAGATTTTGTCACCAGGTCGATTTCCTGTCGTTATTAAACCATCTCTTTAACGTCAGTAATCATTAACTATGATTAACACTTTGCAGGATCTGTTTACGAGCAGATAAAGAGATAATTTATGAATGAGCTGAAACGAGCATTCATTACAGAGTGATAATTCACCCCGAGACAGAAGAAAACGAGGCCGCGACAGCTCCGTGGTCCTCCTGCTGTTCAGGAGTGAAAAGTTTCTGCAGTCTAACATCCATTTATTACCGTCCACCAAAGATCGTGCTGCTCCCGTTGTCCCTGTTTACCCTCCTCACAGAGAAACTATGCACAAACTTCATCTGCTTCATTAGCCGCACAGAGACAAAGCGCTGTGACCGAGGAAATGTCAAAGTCGCAGCCGCCAGTTCAAGGCCAGCAGCATCTGACCTCATGAGGAGAGAGTTCGTGGCTTCTCCTCGCGCTGGGAAACGCAGCTGCAGGAGGAAAGAAAACCTCCCAAGGCTGCCGGCTCGCCCAAACAAAGCAGACATTATCAGCCTGTTTGCTCCTCGCTCCGTCTGAGCTTTAATGGCTGACACTTGGCGCTGCCAGAGCACAGAGCGCCGAGGGTGCAACGGAGGAGGGAGAGCAGAGCCAAGTCACACACACACAGGGGAGGTGGGTACTTTGGTGTGTGGGTCCATGATGTGAACACTTTCACTGTTTGAGCTAAATCGTCCTGTTTCATGAGAGATCCAAAGATCCAAACACAACTTTAAGACTCACACTGCTAAAAAACTGAAATCTTATCAAGTGTTTCTGTCTCATTTTAAGTAAGAATTGTCTTATACTCGATATGGTCAGTCGAGAAAAATGTCTTGCTTCAAGTTATCTAAAGACAAAAATAAGGTATGAATTAGAGATAGACCAATATGGATTTTTCCAGGCCGATACCGATACGATACCTATTATTTGTATTTAAGAAGGCCGATAACCAATATTTGAAGCCGATATTAATTTTGAATAATACAAACTCCAATACTTAACTTCATTCAAATACCTTTAAGCCAGTGGCGGCTGCTGGTCAGTCAAGGAGGAGAAGCTCATTTTTTTCCGGCCTACATAATAAATTTATTTATTCAAACGTAAATTCTACTCTCCGTTCCTTTTCAAGAAAACAATCTGTGACCCTGTCGTACCAACCAGGTGTTTTTTCCAGGGATTTTACCAGTGTTCTCTCGATGGCCAGCAGAGCTAGACTGCTTAAACGACCTTGGCCCACTGAGTTGTGGGAGTAAAACTTGAGTCGCTTTAAACAGGAAAATCTCTTCTCTACAGAAAATGCTCCGGTGGAGGATTATACTTCAAGTTCGCTGACTGGCTCATTTCACTGTCAATCAAAAAGGGATTCGGCCTCAGACAGATCATCCAATCATCATGCAGAAGCACAGTGTCCAGACCAGCCTACTGCCTCATAGATCCCCAGAGATGCTGAGCGTCCGTGGGCGGGACAAAGCCCAGCGTTTATCCAATGATCGTCCAGTTTCCACAGTGGAACAACCCACTCTACACTTCCCCGCTGAAGTCAGAAGACGCTCAGCGTCCGGCTGTGTTAAAGCGCTGAGATGCTGCGGGGATGAATGAGAAGGAGGTGGAGCCAGTTACCTGTGATAGGTAGCTGATTCTGGACAAAAGATGAAGGAATTCTAGCGCATATTTTGTCAATAAAATGTACACACAGCACTACTTTTTTCTTTTTGGGGACATTTTAGGGGAAGCTGAGCTTCCCTTGCAGTCTTAGAGGAATCGCCACAGCTTTAAGCATAAGTTTATCAAACAGCTCCCAGGCCTAGCAGTATGATTTATAAAGTTAAATGAAAACTTAAAAAAATAAATAGCTAAAGTTTTCTACAGTAAATAAAGTTTTCCAAAATTTAAATCTAACTGGGATAACTTTGATAACTACACTGCTGATTGGCTCTTTCCAAAGTCATGGCTTTGCTTGTAACCAATCAGATGGTGTGGGTGGGACAGTGCTGGGGACTGAGTAGTGACTGCAGACAGCGGAGGAGCGGCTGCATCAGAGCCGCAACATCACAGTTTTTAATTTGTTTCTTATTGGCTGTCGGACTAAAAAATGGCAGATGCTGATATGCCTCAAATGCCTAATATCAGCCCTGATAATTGGCCTGGCCCATAATCAGTCCATCCCTAGTCTGAATTTTTTATAACAAGTGAAAAAAATTCAATGGAACAAGGAAAATTTGTTGAAAATTTGCTCAAAACCGAAATTATGTCTTAACACAAGTAACTTTTCTCTTGTTTCATCGGCAGCTTGTTTTACTTGTTCCAAGCAAATCAGACCTCATTTTTGTCTGACTTGAAATAAAACATTTTTTCAGGACTGGTCAGTTGAATGTGGCTCGAACCGAGTTGAATTTGAGACAGAAACACTTGATAAGATTCAAGTTTTTCCAGTGCATCTACCCATGTTTTTTAAATGTGTTTACAGCCACACCACCTTCAAATTCCTCTGGAGCATTTCTTTCCTCCGTAGCGTGCAGAAATCAAAGAACAGCATGCAGATCAGGACCTCCTCCCGTCATGTTTGCTGTGAGCAGTCAGAGCGTGCGTTAGCCCCTGACCTGCAGGTACTAATAGAAGCGGGAAATGTTTTTGTGGCACGGAGCCAGAGTGTCATTTGGCGCCTGGAGAACTCTGCGTTCTTCCTCCTGAAATCCTAACGACTGTAATTTCGGAGGACCTGTTGTTAGCTGAATTTGTTCCTGGACGGCAGCCAGCGAGGATTGTTTGGTAAAACTGTAACCATGGCCGACAATCAGAGAACAATGAGCTCTTCACTGAGCTGGACTGACTAATAACACACACACAGGTTTATTCTGATCGCGGTTGAAACTGAAGCGATTGATTCCTCGAGGAGATAATATGATGAGTGTGTCTCTGTCTGTGTGTGTGTGTGTGTGTGTGTGTGTGTGTGTGTGTGTGTGTGGGCGTAATCCTACCTGCCTCCAGCCCCTGGCTCTGGTACACACTCTTGTGGTGCATACATGTGGAGTTTTGTCCTCCACACACCATGCAGGCGTCCTCCTGCTGCTTGGAGCCCAGGATGGAGTCACAGCCGGGCCTCTGTATGACAAACAAACAAATATACACATTACACGATTGTTATGTTGATTTTATTGATTTATTTATTAATGCCTCTTCATCTATTCTATCTATGTACAGAACTTTGTTTCTGCTGTGGATGTTTTTAAAGTGCTTTACAAATGAAGCTGAGCTGAGTGTAGTGTAAGCAAGATAAATGGATAATCATAAGAGAAATCAGAGCAACCTTTTTTAATAAAGGGTTTTTTAAAAATAATTGACGTCAGTAAAGTTATGATGATGATGAGATCTAAAAGAAAGAAATACAGTAAAAAAAAAAAATCAAAGCTTTAGCAAAGTTTTTTGAGCCTTCAACCAGATTTGAAATCCTAAAGCAGGTGTGCTTTTTTTTTATTTTCCTAGATCACCATTGTAACTGAATACCCACATCCAAACTGCTCGTTGCACAAATCTGACAATGGAACAAGAGAAAAGTTACTTGTATCAAGAAATTATTCTGGTATCAAGCAAATCTTCTGGAAATTTTTTCTTGTTCCATTGGCAGATTTTTTTAATTTGTTACAAGGAATTCAGACCTCATTTTTGTCTTTGAACAACTTGAAACAAGACATTTTTCTGGACTGATAAGTTGAATGTGGCTCATATTGAGTACAATAAGACATTTTTTTTACTGCAAATAAGAAAAAACACTTGATAAGATTTCAGATTTTTGCTGTGCACATTAGCGCCATAGCAGCACGACATAGTGTGCTTTGCTAATGACTCCAACAAAATGAAAAATGCAACACAGTAAACAAAGAGCAACGATGAAGACATCCAGCAATTTGTCTTCTTTGTGATTTTCATGTGGCTCTTTGTTAGGAAGTGCAATGAAGCTTTGTTTCAGAGAAGGAAATACAGCAGCCGCTGTCTCACTGGAAGTGACAATTATTTCGACCAATCAACGGTCTGCAGTGTTGTGGCTCAACCTTCTGGGGTCGGATTGGTTTAGTTGACACCCCAACGGGGGGGTCCTAAAAAATGGGATGTTTCCTCTCAGTTATTTGGGGATCTGTCCTTGGATTAGTTAAGGGAAATGCCGCAACATGCGTGCCGTACCGAGACAAACCGAACTGAACCGCTTGGTGGAAACAGGGCTAAAGACCAGCTGACACTGAGGATGCCATTTCACTAAAACCTTTGAACCTATTGGTTTTGTGAAGGTTATAAATAAAGACAGCACAGCCAATAAGCCTGAGCTAAGAGTAATTTCATCTCTACCTGCATGATATATTTCTTCTCTGACCAGAGCTTTTAATGTTTTTTTCTGGTATGTCAGCCAGACTTACACTGTAGCGCACTCTTCTTTATGCTAAGAGAGACAGAGTGCTCTCTGCAGTGATCGAACATTCACACATTTTCTGACAGTGTCCCAGCAACCTCTGACCTTCCACTTGTTTTGTCTCCTCAAACCTTCTGCTGTAACTCAACTCAGTCCCCTCCGCTTCTCCACGTCATGTTCTCTTCCTCACAAACATTTACTTTAGGGAAATAAAACCAGCTCAGAGCCCAAAGAGTCTGAGAAGCTGTCTTTGTAAACGTTCAAATGCCAAAGCAAAGAGCACAGAGACGGAGCGGGATGCTTTATGGTGCGGCTGCTTTCTCCTCTCCAGCCCTCGTCTCTCGCTCTGCAGAGCAAACCAATCAAGTGGGAGGGTCCCTGCAAGAGAGCAGCAATCTAGGGACCCTGTAATCATCCCCCTAAGCCCCTTAAAAACACAAAAACACTTCGAGCATGTGTGTGTGCGCAACAGGAAATGAATCCTCGGTGACAGAGACGCAGAGTGTACGAGGGCCTCCACTGAGAGAGTGACCACGGCTCTGCAGAACGCCACAAACACTCAAAAATAATGAGAATCATCAGAGATAAAGCAGCTCCTGCAAAACACCACAAAACACTCCAACATACCCACACACACGCAACACACACACATGCACACTGATGCACTTTCAGGCTGATCTGAGTTTGTGACCTGCAGCTCTCCGCACCAGCTGCACGCTGCATCTGCTTCCTGTTTCAGGCCCGGTGCTCCTCTGACCTCAGTCTGAGTCCATAAATCCACTTATTTACACCACACGTTAGCATGCACACACACACACACACACACACACATACACATAAATATAGACACATGTAAACACAGACACACATTAATCCCTTTGTTAGTGGTGTAAAAATAACCCTGTCTGTAAGCAAACACTCATGTAGCAGATGAGTCTGAGAGAGCTGCACATGCATGTCATTAATCCACATGTTCTGCAGGAGCCGAGGGACTCAAGTTCATTTCCAACCCTCCACATGTGTGTGAGGACGAGGAGGGTGAGGATGAGGAGAGAGCAGGACTGTGGACTGTTTGCTTAGCAGAGCTGTAACGCTTACTGAAGAGAAAGAGGAACTACAACCTACTCTTTGAATCCATCAGAGAAGAAGAATTTAGACCTATGCGTTTCTGAAAGTTCAAGACATTTAACAGTTTACAAGAAACAAGCTCCAGAAACTTCCGGGTAGAGGCACTGAATCAGGACTGTGTGTGTTTAGGACTTGTGTTCCCAGCACGTAGAGCAGCTTTCCCACTCACCAGGCAGCGTCCGTTGACACACACGGCTCCGGGCTCCTTGTCGCAGGCTGTGCCGTCCAGCACTCTGCCAAAGTTGTAGTAGAAGTTGTGACCCAGGGCCAGGCAGCTCAGTTCACACGGGTTAGAGCCTGGCAGGAAAGAGCTTCAGTCAGTGGCTCATTAGTTTATTATTGTAGGGATTAAAAAGATAGAGAGGAAAGAAGGGGCTGAAAACAGAGATGGGATAAAGGTGAGCAGAAATTAAAGACCCTGTGGTTGGATAAAGACTCTATTTCCCATGAGCACTATCACTCACAGTCATAATGACTTGAGTCTTACCTCTGATGCACTTTCTTTGTTTTTTTTTGTTTTGTTTTTTTATTCTTAGTCTACAGGGTATATATATATTTTTTTTACCAAACTACTGGTAAATATTTATATATTTTATAGTTTAAAGCTGCTATGAGTAAGATCTGTTTTAACTGGACTGCCTTGCCACCCTCTGGCCTGGAGTCTCTGCACACTGTTGTAAATTACTTTAAGTGAAGCGTGCGTTTTGGAATTGAATGGAAACAAATTTTCTTTGTTCAAGACAACGTTTTGCTGGATTTAACGTTCCAAGGTAAGGTATTTATCATTACAGTTTTGTAGCGATACGTTTTGAAACGTGACATCAAGCAAACGTAGTAGCCAGCTATACCTAGCGCTATCGGCAGCCCAGTGCTCTGACGTATCTGTAGGCTAACGTGACAACAAGTAACAACTGTCAGTTTATAAGAAGTTAAGTAGCTGTCTATGTTAAGCGCTACTGACAACCTGGTGATATCATAAATGTCTGTAATGTGTAACGTTAGTAAATCCTGGTTATGTCCTGCCAGTCATCTACCAATCAGAGCTAACGTAGCCTCACTCTTCATTTTATTGTTAGACTCTCAAGTTTGAACAGACCACTGCAGAATAACTGCTGACTGTGGGTTAGAGTCAACATTAGCACAAACAGATTAACCCATGTTTTAGTCTTTAGCTTTTGTTTTAGTCTTTAGTTAGCATTTTAGCCTGTAGCTCTTGTTTAAGCCTTTAGCTTGTGTTTTGCCTGTAGCATAAGTTTTAGCCCTAAGATTGTGTTTTAGTTTTATGTTAATGTTTTAGCCTTTGGCCCTTGTTTAATCCTTTGGCTTGCGTTTTAGTTTTTAGTTCATGTTTTAGTCCTTAGTTCATGTTTTTGCCTTTGGCTCTCGGTTTAGCCCTTAACCCTTGTTTTAGCCTTTAGCTTGTGTTTTAGCCATTATCCTGTGTTTAGCCTTTAGCTTGTGCTCTATCACTCTCCTGTTTATCTTTCTTCTGCTCTTCTGTTCTTTTTCTGTCTGACAGTTAGGCTCCAGTGACCACCATCACTACAAAATCAATCACAGAATTCGTTTCCAGAGAGAAAAACTCAGATCTCTCTTCTCACTTCTAAACTTTGCCAGCCCACGTGATGTTGTCTTACAGACCTAGACGTGCTGTAAATCAATCCAGTCCTGCTCGAAAGTGTGGATAACAATCAAGCATATATCTAGAAGGTAGACTTTTTCAAGATCACATGGAAACTCCTCACAGCCCTTTTAACTAAAAAAGTTAACCTCAGTAATCGCGTATACTCAATTCTAGCCTTTTACCCTGAACATTACCGATCCTAACCCACAGCAGACTCTGCAGGTTATTATTTAACACTGGTGTCAGATTGATATCGGTCAATACCCAAAGCTCAGGTGTCAGTATTGTTATTGTGACCAGGAAAGTTGGATTGGTGCGTCCTTACTTTCTAACGCTCCTTTTTTGTTCAAGACAACATTTCCCAGAATGCAGAGAGACAAGGTAATGTACTTATTTGTAGTTATATAGAACTACTGTTTGAACAACAAATATACAGTAACAAACAAAGCCGTGTAAGTTTCTGTTGAAAGGGCTGACCTCCATGAAAAGTTGTCCATCTGAAGGAAGTTCCAGCCACCAACGGACGGTCATTGAAGGCAGCACACTGCATCTCTCTGAAGTCCTCTGAGTTTGGAGGACACCCCTGCAAACACACAACACACACACATTCTGTGTTGGAGGTCAAATTAAAGAAAGGCTTTTTTATATATACACTCATTTTCTTTGAGGTTTCCTAAACTGAAGTTTCTGCTTTCCACCCAAAGAAAAACGTGTTTACTTAAGCCGGGTAAGCAGTTCATGTGAATTAATTTAAAGCTTTAATCACTTCATACAGACTGTGTCATGCTCCTTCCATCAATCATGCTCCAACATGCTGCAACACATCTGCCTGTCCAAACACACACACGGCTGCCCGGCATGTCTGACACACGCCTCCTGACCTTACAGCACGTTTCTCAAACACAGCAGGTCTGACTTCTGTCTGATGAATCTCTCAGCTCAGTGGAAAGCGGTGCACTGAGGACACGGGTTAATGTGTCGGTGAAATTCCGGATCACGCCCTGTTTCACCTGCCCTGAACACACCTTTTGTGACCAAGTTCAAGAGCAAACATGAGCCGTTGTTGCACAGTATTTGTAAAGCTGATGAAATGACCTTAGTGTTGCAGATCTTGTACTGTCTGGGGTCTCCTGCACATGGTCCTCCCACCGGGTTCCTGAGTCACAGAAAGAGATTTATGGAGATGAATCAGCAGCAAAGACACAGAGAGATTTGATCAGTTACAGGAAACAGTGATGACTGTGCACCAGGTGTGTTCTGGTTTGCACAAGTAGGACTGAAAAGTGAGACTTAGTGAGTATCTGTTTGGAAAAGAAGCGAATGTGTTTTTCAACCACAGAAACTTTCCCTGTCAATCAACGGGCTCGTTCTTTAACTCATTGGCTGCCGGCCATTCTCAGAGCATTCTGAACAACCTCCCCTTCATTTCTGTCTTCTTGTTTTTTAATCAAAATAAAAGAGAAAAAGCACTTTTATAGATCACGCTTGTCTTGGAAGCTCCACCCTGTGATCTTTTCTGAGGGTTGCGCCACTCTTTGTCTCCAAACTTCTGCCACATATTCTCTGTTTGAGTACGAGCCGTCTAAAGTTTTCCACCTTGCAGTGTCTTGCCTTGTTTCTGTCATCTTGCATCTTCTTCTTATATCCAAAGAGAGCTCCGCTGCCACCTGCAGTGATTTATAAGCCTAAAATCGATCGACAAGCTCCACCAGACCCCGCCTCCCCGTCAAATAAAACATAATCTCTGCCGTCGTCACGTCTCAACCAACAGAGCAGTCTGGTTTTTTACTGGTCGAAGCTGTTTCAGGTTTTTTTTAACACCTTCAACTGGCAACAGCTCTGCCAGTTGCCCTTGTTGTTTTCTTACTGCCCTCTACTGAGCTGATGCTGTACTGCAGTTACTTTTTTTTTTTGCCATACGAGCCAAACGTTTCTGGACTTTTTGATCAATGAACATCCATAGTTTGCTGCTAAAACCCTCTGTTACACAATGTCTTTGGGATTGAAATGAATAGAAAACAAATTTGCTATTTCTTAATCTGAAGTTTTAGTTTGTACGTTGGCTGAATATGCTTTCTGACTTTAATTCAGTCACATTGTTGGCATTACACTTACTTATTGTTAATATGTTAACTTATTTAGTCTGCTACAATTTATCCCACTTCCTTTTATTTTACTGCAGCGGTTCCCAAACTTTTCAGGCCATCCACCCACTTTTACCTCCCAACTTAGCTGAAGCTCCCCAATGCCCTAAACAAAAAAAAAAAAGAAAAGGCGTAGTCTTTAAAGCCACATTTACGGTATCAAGTTTAATAAAATAGGCTACTGTTAACTAAGGATGGGTAGCTTTCACATATGAAACGATACGGCATCAATGCCCAGTACCTGGCAATCGGTACCGGTACTCAACAGTACCAAGTTTCTGCACTTTTTTGTGTTTATGTGGTAAAAAATATCAATTTGTTTAATAATGAAATATAAAAAATGATCAATTTGACATATTTATTCTTCAATAAATAAACTTGCAATACTGTGTTCATTTCTAGCATGGAAAATTTCCTACTCTTTCACTCCCTCACAGTCACAAGGATACATTTAGGTACCTATACATGGTACCTTTCGGTTTTATGTGAATCGGTACCCGGTACTTTTGACAGAATTCGGTCGGTACCTATAAAAGTCCCTTATTCGGTACCTATCCCTACTGTTAACACAGAACAAAATGTACAATTATGGGCTTAATGATCTCTCGTATTAGAAACAATGGGGAAAATAACAGTAAGTAACAATATAATATTATTATATTATTATTATAATTATATTTATATAAAATATAATTTTATTATTTATGTATTTATTTATTGATACAAAATCCATAAATAACTGTGCTCAGCTGCCATTACACTTAGGCACCTTGCACACTACACTTTGGGAATCCCTGTTTTACTGTGTTATTGTTAATGTTAGTTAGCTCAAGTGTTTCATACTTTTGTGTACTGTACTTCACTGAACTGCTCTTACTTTCACTGCAACAAAATAAATTCCCCCCCTGGAGATCAATAAAGTTTTATCTTATATTATCTTACATGATTCAAAGATGAGGTTTTAAAACTTTAACTCAAGGCTTCTGTTTCTGTCAAGCTGTGATTTTTGACTGTTTTACTCAACATGTGATTATATTCTGCATCATAAACTTGATCACATACTTACAAAGACATGAAAGTAGAGATTGATACCATAAACTCAGTGGGAGAAGAACTACTTCAGGGGAAAAAAACATCAAACCTGAGCCTCACTTTTCATTTACTACAAAACAACCAGTAGAAATTTGTTGGAAACAGTTCTGATACACTTGCGATGCTGTTTTTACTTTTGAACCCTGTCATTTAGTGCATTTATCAGTCTTAGGATTATCTGCAGACATGGTTGCGTATATCTACCTGGTGATGCAGGTGCGTGTCCTCACAGAGGCTCCGCCCCCACAGCTACGTGAGCACACAGACCAGCCGCTCCATGAGGCCCACTCGTTCCTGAAGTGAAGCTGCCGTCGGGCTCGAGCCGAGCGACCTGATGAGGACTCAGAAGAGGATCCCCACGCTGAAATCCAGGACTATAACATGAAAAGGAAAAAGAGGAAAAATTACAACAAGGAAACAAACTTTTACCACCAAAAAAATGTATAAATCTTAACACTTCTTCTGAGTGTTTTCATCATTATTCTGTCAGGAGACCAAAGTAATTTATTTTCGATTCTGTCCTGCGAAGCTGTAAAACTTCTTTCTCGTTTTAATTTCCATCCTGACATCAAACACTCAGATCAGCTCTCTGCTCTGCATCACTCTGCAGAGCCGGCCTGCGTGTTCAAAGCTGTCAGGTAGCAACTGGTAACTGTCAGCAGCTCACAACCCCTGCATGCATGCGTGTGTGTGTGCAAACCTGTGTGTGTGTGCAGTGTTGGCAGAATGACGGGATATCATTTGTGAAAGGAAAAAAAAGTGTGTTGAGGAGGAGTTCACTGTGACGCCTAACAACACACACATTATTTATAGCCGGGAACGCAACAGGCGGGTGAATCCGTCCGGGGTGGAGGTTTAAAAAAAAACCCTGTGAGCCTGCTGGATCAGGATCATCAGAGACAGACAATAAAAGTGATTAGAGAAATCTCGATGTGCTCCTCAAACACATTCCTCAGGTTTTTTTCTTTTTTCCCTTGGAGGGGACTGAAACTGGCAGCGTTCCCAAACGGTTTCTCACACAGCAGCTGGCTTACACACTTTTAACTCTTTACACACATGTTAAAAAAGCTTTAACCTTGTCTCATTAGATGTAAATTAATGCAACTTCTGATTTATCTGTAGCTTAGACACACTGTAAAATAGGAGAGTAGGCTGTTAGCTGGATGCTTCATGTCATGTTTTGAGTTTGATTTAAGTGAGAGATCAAACGGCTCAAACAGATTTTCCAGTTTGATGTTTTTGTTGTTTTTCAAGCCAGTGGGATCAGAAATCCATCTGTCCGTCCCTCTTTTTCTGTCGATCTGGTCTCTAGGGCAGCAGTCCCAAGCAAGTTAAGCAAGACATCCTTTACCCCAGCATCCCAAGCAATGCTTTCTGGCTCCTCCTGCAGAATCTTGAGGCGTTCATGGTCCAGAAGGGATACAATAAAACATGGCCGTAATCTCCATAAAGTCACTCGTCTGTTCCTGATACCATGAAATGAAGCCAATCCGGGCATGGCCACATTTGATATAAAGTTGGCTTTGAGCTTACTTTCTAACAGCTACAGGACGCCTGTCAGTCACATGAGCTGGGCTGCATCTTGGACAATCAAATGATCCTAATATCTTCTAAACCACTGATCTACAATCTTTGAATGTTATGTCACAGAAATGTGTATTTTACAGAAAACTTAATGAGAATTGTTTAATCAAAACAAAGTTTCATTCGAATAAAGTCGTTTTTTTACAGAAGTTTTGATATTGATATAACAATCTCCGTCTTTCCTGTCACACGGCTCTTAGCTGGGAGAGCAGTGTTTTGTTGTTGTAATGTTTGCAGGTACAGGAAAAAACTACAAAACAAACCAATATTTAATTTTCAGTCACTCCATTTATGAATTTTAGAATGGAAAAGGTGACCCCAACTTACATGGGAAATCCAAGAATTCAAAGTTTTGGTATTAAATGTGGTATTAAATGTGAACTCAGCTGTTAGCAGCCTGTAGCATGTCAATGCTAACTGGTGTAAGGCCTGATGTCTTCCCACAAGGTGGGGAGAAGGAGGTGAGGACGACGTGCTGGTTCTCAGGTGTGAGCTAAGAAGTGACAACCTGTCCTTCCATCCATCGTTATTGGGTACGTAAGATCTATCTCCAATAATATGGACGAGCTAGCCGTGCTAACCCAGCAACACAGGGAAAACCAGAAAGCAGAGTAGCATCATGCTATTCGCAGACATGGCTAACAGAGCTAACACCAGACACTAACGCCGCATCGGAGGAGCTTCACCTGCTGTGAGCAGACAGGATCCAGGAGACAGAGACTGAACAGACTGCTGAAGAAGCTCAGTCCTGGACCCTGTGGAGGTGGAGGCTGGCTGAACTGGACAATGATGGACAAGCTGTCAGCATCTATTTTCTTATGGACCTTTTTACACTTTCTATACACTTTCTTACTTTTGGTATTTGATTGCTGCTGTGACTTCAATTTTGTTGTACTTGTTACAATGACAATAAAGTTCTATTCTATTCTATTCTATTCTATTCTATTCTATTCTATTCTATTCTATTCTAAACAAGAATCAAAAAAGTGGAAATTATGGTAAAATGTTTGAAAAAAAGGAAAACCCTCATCAGTCTTGTACTGTAAAATACTGTTCGATTTCCTTTTTTTGAAAATATAACTGTCATCCAAATGTAAAAATCTAAATCATTGATCGTTTTCAGGCGGTCACAAGTCTTCTAAGCGTGAATGAGTCCTGACATTCTGGTCGTCTTCCTGCAGCTACATCAAGCAGATTTCAGCCTTTCTTTGACTGAAGTTTTATGACTCATTGAGCAGGACTGGTCAGCAACACACACAAACGCAGAAACACACACATGCACACACTCACTCAGCTGAGAGCGACCGTGTTTTGACTCTCCATCATTTTTCCTGGCGGGGTCACCTGAGGTTGCCCTCATTAGTGTTACCGCTGCTCCAAATTAGCGTTGATAACAGTTGGAGATGTGGTGGGCCGACAATCTAGATTAATGAAAGTGACTTCTGACCTCTACCGCGCACCCTCCTCCCCCCACCTGAAAAAAAGTCTCTAAAACTCTAGTCTGACACAAAAGGTGACGGGGAGGAATGGCAGCTATTGTCCAACACTGTGTTTAACACATTCCTGAAGCGTGTTATCATCTCATGTCATTACAAGACAAATGTTCAGAGGTGAAGTGCACACAGAGTCAGACAGTCCCCACACCATATGATGACCTGTAAACATGTCTACAGAATGTAACTAAGAAAAGTTGTGGGGCCAGAAAAAATCAGTCACTGAGTGTGCTCAAACATCCTTGTTCCTTCATCACAGACTGATGAATCAAAGCTCACCTGTCTCTCAGGTGTCTCTCGATCCAAGATGATCACTGGTCAGCTTTCTGCAGTGTCACATGCTGCGTATACATCAGCAAACTCTGCTCCTGACCAAGGAACATGTTCTCCATTAGGGGGCGATATGAGCAAAATAAGACAGGGTTTTTTAATGGCAGGATCATGATTGGGATTTTATCAGGATTAGGGATGGGTACCCAAGAGGGATAGGCGAGTAGTACCAGTATCAGTATCGGGCCGATACCAGCCTTTATTTAAGGTATCAGTACTCGATACCAGCAGCCGATACTCAAGGCAAAATAATCTTACGTTGAGGAAGTCCTCCTCGCCAGTAGCTGCTGCGGTTTAACACCACGGCAAATATGGGTCAGGTCAACCCAAAACTCAAACTCTGACAGTTTTCAGTTTCATTTTACACTTTTGTTAATTCATTAAAAACAAATCAAAACTCAGAGAGAGTTGTTTGTGTTTTATTTTGGACTTGATGTCAGAGTGACTGTGTTGTCTTTTATCAAAATGATCTGTCACTGTGAATTTAAATTTTATGAATCAAAAGTACTAATGGTATCTGTACTTTGTATCAGTGAGTACTTGGGAGGAAGTACTCATACTGATATCAGTCTGTAAAAAGGTGATATCCAACTAACCTTGCAGAGCAGATGGACCTGCCTGATTCAGTTTCTAAAATCCTGCAGATCCATCTTGCCAGGCTCCATTGATCAACAAATTTACTCGGCTAAATTCTTAATGACCCAATCAGGGAAGAGAGGTGGGAAGTGACGAGCAGACGTGATGTCAGGAGACTTTCGTTAAGTTAACTTTACAAAAATGGCAGCAGTCGTCTAACGCCGTTATCACAGCTGTTTCTTGTGTTCCTGTAGTTGTTCGTCTATTGTTTCTCAGAAGGGGCGCACATAAGCTACGTTATACTGTGGCTTGATGTGGATTGGTCTGTGGTGAGTGTGTTAATCAGAACGGCCGTCCAATCACCAGCTGCTGATTTTTTTGAAGGTCCCGCCTTTGAAAACAAATCCAAAGAGCTGCTACCCAGATGGACTAGTGAAATATTTCCGTGACAGATATTTTAAACTGTCCGTCTGGCATGTCAGGTTTGTATCCAACGTCCCTAGCACTGATTCGGTAGTTTTATGGGTACTGACCAAATTCTGTTTTCAGTACTGATTCACGTAAAATCAAACTGTGCCATGTTTAGGAATCTAAACGCATCCTTGTGACTGTGAGGCAGTGGCAGAGTAGGCAATTTTCCATACTAGACATGAACACAGCATTACAAGTTTATCTATTGAAAAATAAATATGTTGAATTGAAAAACTTTAAGATTTTATTATTAAAAAAAATGGATACTTTTTTACCACATAAACACACAAAAATACCAAACTGGTACCGTCGAGTACCGACTGCCGATGGCAATACCGATTGCCAGGTACCACGCAATGGTAGCATAGGGTTTCAATTGTGAAAGGTACCCATCCCTAATCAGGGTTGGTTTTCATATTCAGACTATTTTGACCTGCAAATAACAGTATGGACCCAAATAAATCTTATCTTGCCTTATCTTATCTTCTGAACTGTTTCATACTCTATTTTGCCATTTTATAACTTTAATCTGGTCTTTTGTCCTCTGATGTGTTTTTTGAACCGTCACATTTTCACATCCTGATAAATCCAGTCATTTAAAGATGTCAGCTGTAAGAGTTGTTGAGTTTCTGCAGAATGTTCAGAGCTTTAGCTTAAGACAAGCAGCCTGTGCATGGTCCAGATGTGTTTTTGTGTGAGGTTACTAGATATACTTTGGTTTCGTTTGAGCACTTCATAAAAAATGTATACATACACATAATTTTGAACATGTAAGCACAGAGAAAATAAAGTTATGGCTAAAGTAGAAACTTAGAAAAGTTGATAGTCACCCCACAAGGTAGCCAGAGGATTCGTTGACTTTTTTAACACTGCAAAACATGTGAAAGTTTCTTTAAACAACCAGCACTCTGTCTTGTATTTCATTGATCCAATTAGATCATTTGTCTTGTTTTTATTGTTGTTGACCAGATGTGGACGTCAGATTCTGTCAGTGCAGCTGTGTCGATGACTCAGAGCAGGAAATCTCTCAAACAGCTTGTGATCAGTGACATGTCCTCTGTCTAAACGCCTGACCCGCTGCTCTTCTGTCTATCAGACAATGGAAAACTGATCTGAGAGCGTTGACCCTCGGCTACATTCCTGTGTTTGATGTGAAGGGTTGGCCTATCTCTGTCTGTGTCTGCTGATCCAGCCGCGCCTCGAGGGGCACCGCGAGGGACGTCTGCCTGACAACGAGACAAACTGTGATGAAAGATGGACGCTGCCGCCGCAGGAGAAGAGGTGGTGCAAAATCCAATCAGACCTCTGAGATCTGCAGACCTGCTCCTGGTCAAAGAGCTGGGATTGCTTTATTTGTTTCCTTCTACTAAATGAGCTGGATTTTCCTCTCTGTGCAGAGCTTTTTCTCTGAACCAATTAGCCTAATCACAGCGTTCAACGCTGTCAAACGAAAGAGAAATAAGACTCAAAGGCAGAGGGAAGTGGGGAGCTGTGGGAAATGGCCTTGGGCCCTGAAAGGCTCCTGTGTGTGAATTCAGCAGGGTGCACTCAGTAAAACTCTGACATCCATCTATTATCTCTGTATATTTGAACAACACAGAGCAGGACTTGACATCAGGGCTGCACGATGAATCAAAGGTTAGAGCTGAATCTGAAAACACATTAGCATTAGCATCCCTTTCAGCAGCAGTAAAGGATTTTTCCTGACGTCATTTGAAGGAGCTGTGTTTGACAATCAATCCATCATCGTCATTATAAAAAGCAGCGCTGACACAGAACAGGGTCTACCAGGGTCCTGGACTTACACTCTGAGGGGACGACAGGCAGACAGGAGCGACCAGCAGCAGGACAAAGGTCAGGGCCGGGCAGAGACTCATCTTCCTGCAGACACACACACAGAAACACACAGAAACAAACAGTCAGTGTGTTGTTTTACACGATCCACTCAGACAGAATCATGTGACAGAGGATTTAAGTCCACAGCCGAGGTGTCGGAGACGAGGAAGACAAGACAAGAGAGGAAACAGCAGAGGTCTTTAGGTCCTTAATAATATCCACAAATAAGCTGCCGGGCTGCTGTGAACCCCCGTGGTGAGGAGACAAGGTCAGGAATGCCCCCCCATCCAGTGAGTATCATTAATTCCCTCCCAGCGCTCGACCTAACGGTGTCTTATTAACTCTCACACAGCCAGAAAGGGCGAACTGAGCCCCAACTCTCCGTCACTTACCCCGGCCTGACCTTCGACCTCTGTTACATAAAAGGAAGCAGGAAAAGCAGAATCACCTGCTGTGCTTACACCAGATCTCTCGTTTCACTCAAGAGCTTCTCTCGCATTAAATCTGTGTAATTTCTGGATCATTTTTCAGAAAAGTAGGCCCCGATCATTTCCAGAATATACTTTAAACTCAGTCACCAAAAAGGCAGACACTTTCAGCGTCAGGTATACTGAATTTTCTGGACTATAAATTGCTTCTAAGAGTCACATTTGTTTGGAATGATTTGGTGCGTTACATTTCCAGAGGGAACTATTTATATTTAACTTTAATAGATAACTGTTTGTATATTAGGAGGTTAGATATTTTCATTCAGCTCTTCAAATCTGTGACCACAGTTAAGTTTCGGTTTCTCTTCTCTGTGCTCCTCTCACTCACTTTGCTCATGTCACTCCTCCCCTTTAGTCAAAAGCAGTGTGAGCTAATTTCAATTAACTGTCCTCACTTTTTAAACAGTTACAGCAGTTTTGAACCAATTCCTGAGAAACTGTCTACGACCAAGAGCAAAAAAGACAAGAGTGAACTTTTTTTTTCTCTAAATCACGTCATCAGGCGCTAAACACCAGAAGATGTCTGGTTGTCCAAGCCGGAGATGCAGAGCCTCTGTTGGCAGGCATTCACTGCAAAAACTGAAATCTTATCAAGTGTTTTTGTCTTATTTTCTGTAGAAAATTCCTTCTTAGACTCAATATGAGCCAAATTCACATGACCAATCCAGAAAAATGTCTTGTTTAAAGTTATCAGGACAAAAAATGAGGTCTAAATTACTCGTAACCATTAAAAAAATCTGCCAATGGAACAAGAGAAAAGTTACTTGTATTAAGACATTGTTCTAGTCTCAAGGAAATTTTCAAGCAATTTTTTCTTGTTCCATTGGCAGATTTTTTTACTGGTTACAAGCGATTCAAACATCATTTTTGTACTCTGATAACTTGAAACAAGAAATTTTTCTGGATTGATAAGTTGAAAGTGGCTCATATCAAGTATAATAAGACAATTTTTACTTAAAAAAAGACAAAAGCACTCGATAAGATTTCAGCTTTTTGCAGTGTTGTTGTTGGGGCTGTGGGGATATTTCTTCATCAATATCCTTAATGTATAAATTTACTGATCTTTTTCCATAAAAGTATCCAATAACACAGCAGCTCATTTCTTTGACAGTAGGTCACAGGACCAGCCAAACTATGAAAATAACTGTGAGTTATCGTGAAGAAAAACGCAGTACTCTGGCTGAATGAAATACAGTGTTTGATTTGGTGAGACTGTTGGTTTCTGTGGTGATGTCTCAGCATCAAACATCAGGGGGTGTCAAAGTCAGATGAGGCAGGATGCAATAATCTTTTTAAGTCCTGATACCTATATTCTCTATTCCTTAATATGTGGATGAGACTGTGAGTCTCATTTTGGCAACTTCAATCTTCTCTAACTTAATAAACCAACTTTCCACAACCAATACGATGGATCAGCTGAAACTGCAATACCGGATCTTACTTCAGTCCCATTTCCACCAAGCGGTCTGGTATGGATCAGTACAGCTTGGTACGGCTCACATCAGATCAATAAAGCCTTATCCTTTGTACATGTCCGAAAGGACATGTACAAAGGATAGCACGACACAGTGTACGGACTGCAGTGTTTCTGGTTCCACCTTCTGGCGTCTCATCGGTATGTCAGGAGGGCACCAAAAAGTGGAACGGTACAGGTCGGTAACTTGGGAACCTATCCCTGTTTTAGTCAAAGGAAATGCCACAAAATATGTGATGTATTGAGATGAACCCAACAGAACTACTTGGTGGAAATGGGGCTTTTCTGAGTTTGTATTGGACCCAATACCAGGACCAGACAAGCAGCAACTTGTAGTCTAAAAATATAAGACAATGTGTCCGCTTGAGGCTGGCTCTGGAAGTACAGGAAATTACATATACATCAAACCAAGAAAAAGCTGTTTGCAAAGTAGAAATCAAAATATTTACAGTCTGGTACAAAAAAATGTCTCCCGTCTGAATTGTTAATATTTCATCTAACTCAGCAGTTCAGAAAATATTAAGAATGCAAGTTCACCCAGATCAGTGCATCTTTAGTCATCACCACTTGCTCACACTGAGGGTGTCAGACTTTTACTTGCTTGGCTCGTATCTGCACACGCTTTGCCTCTTAATAACCAAGCTAGCAAGCAAAAGTCCATGTGATAAAGAATTAACCTTTAGCATTCACACTTGCAACCCACCTGGACAATATCAGGAAGCTTTCAGCAGTAAATATAAAACAGATTTGTCTCTATTTTTCTGCTCCAGTGCTGCAGATTTGTTCAATATTTCATCTTTAATTTTTACTACTTTTTCCTTTCATGGTCAATGGGGGCTGGAGCCTTTTCCAGCAGACATTGGGTTCATGGCGCCCTGGATTGGTCGCCAGCCTATCATAGGGCTCACACTTAAAGAGAGACAACCATTCATGCACACACTCGTGTTTTTAGACTCCGGGAGGAAGGAGAACCCATGCATGCTCAGGGAAAACATGCAAACTTGGGGATTTGAACCAGGAACCTGCAGAGGCCAACAGATCCTGGTATGGACATTTCTCATTTGCAAGTTAATATTCAATGTCTCCATCTGACATGATCTACTGAGAAATTTGATGTTCAGATTCATGAATAAATTGATTAACGTAGGGATTACAAATAAAACTCATTAAACTTATGATGAAAGTTGGTGAAAACCATCAAACAGCAGATGTACCCACTCAGTCGGGCTCTCTGAGGTGTTTCCAGCTTATGTTTGCTTTACAAGCTTCCTCATCTCCTTCTTTACCTGGAGGCGAGGGAAACCGTTCAACATAAATTCAACGTCTCTAACTCTGATTCATCAAAGCTCAAGTGCTTCTTCTGAGAAGTGCCTGTGATTCCTGGAAAGCCCCTCTCTTTGATGCTTCCTGGCACCTCTCTGCAGACAGCAGCGCTGTGTCATGGCTTTAAGAGTCTGTTCGTGATGGGACGTGTCGCTCTCGTTGAGGAAATACATCGACGTGTTCTCTTTGGAGAGGAACGGCAACTTAATCTTCTCTATTTCATGTTCCCCTGACCTTCTCTCCCACGTCTCACTTCAGCGCGGGGATCATTTATCTCTCTCTGTCTGCTCGGTCTCTTTTATCTATCCTGCAGTCGTAAACACCGAGCTGCTCTGATGCTTTTTGGAGTTGGTTTTTGGCTGCGTCCCAGGTCAGTAGTTGCCCTGTCCAATTAGACGATACATATCTCTGCCTCACACTTGGCTGAGCAGCCCTTCCCTTCCGCGACCTCAGCTCCCGTCCCGGCCTTACATGGGGGAATTCATATCAGCGGAACAGGGAAGGTCAGTCTGACCGGCACAGACATCAGGCCCTTAAATCGAGATTGAGGAAGAGGGCTTCTCATTTTCTCACAGACTCTAATTCACGTCTGACATGTCAGGGGGAAAACTCAAGGTTAGCTGATAACTCCATCTTTCTCTGTAAATCAAACACTTCCAAATAAATGACCTTACCAAAGGCTGCACTGCTTTACATTTTTTTCCTGCAACCATCGACCAAACTGACTTACCCCCCATCAAGCAGAGGGAGCTCTAAGTCAGTCTGCAGGATGTGAACAAAAGTAGCAATGAACAATTATCTATATATCATCACTTGCTGCGTTTATCTGACTGCATTAGAAAAAACTCTATCCCAAACTCCCATCCCAAAGTAAAATGCAGACCTGCTATCTGGACAGCATTGACTTGTAAAATAAAACTTTACCACCAACTGTCATGCCGCTTGACAAACTTAAACAGCTGCACCATGGAGGGAGGTTACACATTTAGTGAATCATCAAAACAGCCCTCCTAAATCTGCAGGGAATCCTCCATAAATGAGAAAAAGAAAGAAAAGAAAGCAATAAGGAGGAGTGGCTGAGGAGCGGCTTCAACAACAGACTCCTCCAGCAGATGATACAGCAACCTGAGCACTATCTGCCTTTAAACTACCAGGCTGTTTCACTCCAGAGCACCACACATCCAGACAGTCATGCCATCGATTTTAAAAGTCTGAAAGGACTTCATAAGTTTTATTCCTTGGCTTTTAACCCAGCTTTAGACTGGTAAAAGTTTTTAGTAATCATTTTATATCTGAAGAACAATAAAATAATTATTTTTAGGGCTCACATCATTTTTTTATTTGTTTGTTTATTTATACATTTATTTATGTCTGTGTTGTTTTATCAACTCATGTACAGCACTTTGTTTAGGCTGTACTAAACCTTATTTATAACTTATAAATAATAGGGCTGGGAAAATGTGCTTTTCTTTTGATTCGATTCTGTTACGATTTTTGGGGTGCAGATTCAATTCAAATTGGGATTCTTCAATATTTACAATTTCTGCAATTTGTCTTTGCTTTTTTAACACCAGAGCATGTGAAAAAGCGAAATGATGGTGATAATGTCTACAGACTATATCAGGAGCTATACTTTCCTATAAAACACACATTATGTGAGTCAGGGAGAAAAGCTGGGTAAAAGTAGTAACTTTTTTCCAGTCGAGTTTATAAATGAAGACTGAAATGAAGAGTATGAATTTGAAAAAAAAAAAAAAAAAAACAACAAAGAATCCTGACTTTGGTATTGTCAAACAAAAAACCCTGATACATGGATTTTCTTTTTATTCCAATTGTTCAAAATCCAGGACTCAAAATGAGATTAACGGCAACAAAATTGCTCGTTGCTTTAAAGCATCTGGAGTTGAGAAGAACACAAATCCATTTATGGTACTAACACACCAGAAGTCCCTTTAATGACACTGATCATTGCTGACTGGCAAAGTTTAGCAGTGAAAAGCAAGATCTGTTTTTTCTCTGCTGAAAAAGATTTTTGGGATTTATTTTGTAGTAGTGTTGGACACTGGAAAAAGGAAAAAAGAAGAGAAGTAGAAAGCTGAACAGGACAATGATAAAGCACGAGCTTAAGGTTAAAAAAATGAGCTAATCTGTTTGTGCTAATGTTCATTCCAACCCACTTGCAGCAGTTATTCTGCAGTGGTCTGTTCAAACTTAAGTCTATCAGTAAAATGAAGAGTGATGTTAAGTTAGCTCTACTTGGTGAGGTTGGAGTTGGTAGATGAGCACCAAAACACAAACTGAGTTTACAAAGCTTGACTGTTGTCACCTTTCAAATGATAGCACTACTTAACTACATTTAAACCTTGCCGCTTTGCATCCTGGGAGAAGTTGTCTTAAACCAAGAAAAATAGAGTTTAAAAGAAGATCTGCTCTCTGAACAAACACGTGCCTTGGTGGGAGTCATGGTTTACCACAGTGCATGACATTGCTCATGGGCAATAAAGTCTTTATCCCCCCAAAAAAACACTACCAGTTCCAGCCAAAGGTGTCACTGTGATCAACGCCACACAGATAATCTTCACAGCTCTCCTGTGGGCATTTTAACTCCTTGTGAAACAGCCTGAAACTCATTCTAATGCCTCTTTTTGATCCACAAAAGCAAAACACACACCAGGACAGGAGTGTTACTTTTGAACCTCAGCAAAAGGTGACGAAACAGATTGTAGTCTTCACCAGCTGACCTCAACTTTCCAGACTCTGGCTTTAAAATGATTCCACCAACAAAAAGGAGATGGTTTTTTTGGCTTCACTTTACTTCAACAGGAGGAGGGATATGTCGTCCATCTTTATCGACAGACTTAAAGTATAAGTAAGTTCGGTGGGAAACGTAGCTGTAGACAGACCCATGTTGATGCTGTTTTGTGAGGGTAAATAAGTGAATCCTACAGATGGTCTTTAAACAGATTCACCCTTAAAATCTGCCCCACCCCTTCCTGTGCGTTTCAGGCCGTTGTTACCGGGCAGGATTTACACTTCACTCAGGCACACTGATCCGTATGAAATGTGCTGAGTCTCTCACAAGGATGAAGTCGTTTCTCTCAGTTTCACTTGATCTTTGGCTTCACTTCTTGCACATGAAAAGACAGCAGCTCCGGTCACTGACTGATTGGCCCCCTCCCTGCAGGGGCCCTTCCAGAGGTGAGCAGGGGTCAGGCCGCCTCCTCCTGCTCTCATTAAGCCTATAGCAGCACATTAGTGCATAGCTCCGGGGCAGGGAGGGAAACGGCTTTAATCAATACGAGACTCGTTGTTTATTTTGACTGACATTAGTCTCACTCCTGACTGACTGAGAAGAAAAACAGAGGCCCCGCCCGACACAAACAACACCAAACTGCTTTAATGGTCCCAATAAGTTCCAGAAGAGAGATGAACGCATCAGTCGGCTTTAGTCTGTGTCTGTCCATGTGGATGGATGTTTTCACAAGTTACTCTGAAGGAAATCTGGCATCATCACCTTCCTAAAATAATAACCCGTCTTTTTTTTTTCCTTCACAAAAATCAACCAACCAGTAAAATCACCTTCATCCTTAGTTAAACAAATCACGAAATTCTTCTAACCCTGTGGTACCACAGCCTTTATTAAGAGTGACTTATGATGTAATTTTGCCTTAATCAAAAAACATTGTGACTGAGACAAGTTAATAAGCTTTTCACAGTTGATGGTGCTTCACAGAGACAGAAAATTTATTTCTGTGCTTTAGGCTCGCACTCTGTTGGTAAGTGAGATTCACTTTCGTATAGGTAGGGATGGGAATCGAAAACTAGTTCCTGTTGAGAACTGATAAGAAATGAATCAATCTAGAGCCGATTTGGATTTTTCAGAGCCGATACCGATAATTTGTAGTCAAGGAGACTGATAACTGATATTCAAAGCAGTCAAATTGCAAATACTGGTGTCAAAATTTTGAACAATACAAACTCCAACACTTAACTTCATATAAATATCTTTAAGCATAAGTTTATCAAACAGCTCCAAGGCTTAGCAGCTTGTTTTATAAAGTTGAATGAAAACTTAAAAGCACTGCTGATTGGCTGTTTCCCAAGCCATGGCTCTGCTTGTAACCAATCAGACTGTACTGTGGTTGGGGACCGAGTAGTGACCATAGACTGTAAAAAAATGGAAGTCCGCTTGCTCGGCTCTAAGTGAGGTCTCCACAAAAACTGCTCCCCCTGGTGACTGGCTGCAGTATAGGTTTAAAAATCTGGCTTTCCAGCCATTCCAGATGGGCTGTGGTCAAACTCTAAAAAATTATTACACCCCGTAGAAATGTTTCTCACGTCCGATTGTTGTGGTGATTTAAATATCATTTGGCTGTCTTGCATCCAAGTCCTCTTTTTTCTAAATTGTTTCGTTGTCATTAGTTATACGATGTTAAAAATGAGGCTTTACGTAACGTTTAACGATGATTGACAGCTGCCGTTCTCGTGTATTTTTTTCGTAAAATATGTCGGGAGGTAGAGTCAAGAAGTGATTAGACTCTCGAAAGAAAAAAAAATTATTATTATTTTGTCACCCAGCTCCACTCAGATTCTCCCAGAATCCCTCATCGTCTCTACTGGGTAGACTCAGGCTCCAAACTGCTACAATGGTGGCGCCTGAGACGGCAATATTTTGGCTTCAAAACCCTAGAATGATAAATGGTGGAGCCACGCTGTCCACTCTATATACAGTCTATGGTAGTGACTCCAGACAGCGGAGCAGCTGCATCAGAGCTGCAACAACCCAGTTTTTTGTTTGTTAGCGGCCTTCAGATTATAAAAAAAAGGCTGATGCTGATATGTCTCAAAATGCCAAATATCGGCCACAATAATCGTCCTGGCCGATAAACGGTCCATCCCTAATTCAATCCATTTATATTGTTAGCTTTTATTGCATTAAAATACCCTTATCAATTCTTTACACTGTGCCAGAGCAGAAGGACCTTACATGGATTAGTCTGTCGCAGCTATCTTAGCTTAGCAGCTAGATAATGTTTCCCAAGAAAACTGAAGAAGTTTTACTGAAGAACTGAACTCAAAAAGAAATAAACATCACTCTCTCACAGGAGATTCATTTTCAGTACATTCAAAATGGTATACATCTCCTTATTTGCTAAAAACAATATAAAAAATAGCATTAGCTTGATGCTAATGTAAATAAGAAATTGAAGTTTCTGCTTCAAACAGAGCTGCTGAAACTCTCTCATGATGGAAGTCCAAGATGAGGTTGATGTAATCCATCAAAGACTCACAGACAGAGAAACAACATAACCTCCATCAAAGGTTAAAGACGCTGCTCCCTCCCCACCCTTTCCACCGTGTCTGAACTTTGCTTGAACACACCTTGATGGACAGGTAGCTCTCAGGTTTCCACCCTGCACAAATAAACAACACCTCCACGCTGCCATCATTGAATCATTCGGTTAAAGTGGAGCAGTAATTAAGCTCTGATTGGAGAGTGCTGCAGGTGAGAATGTGTTCTTTGACCTCAGGAAGGGTTGAGTCGAATCATCAACGCAGACACCTGACTGAGACGCTCTCTTTGTGTGTGTGTGTGTGTAAGTGTGTGTGATCTCACTCTGAGTGCTTCTGCATGGTGACCTGCAGGCGTCGTTTTCCTAACAACTGTCTGCTCACCCACCAAGTTTGGAAAAGCAATACGTCTTCCAACCAGGGGCCGGTCTTGACCTCTGACCCTGGCTGAGATTTAGCAGTGACCCACCCAGAGTTTGGGCGAGGCCTGTGGAGGGTCTGAGGGTTATATAGAGCCTGCTGCTGAATGAATTGACTCAACCCTGAACAGATGTGTGGTGTGAAGGCTCTGTGGTCCAGCTCTGACCTCTGAGTCCGTGCTGACTATGAATGAGGAAACAACAATTGAACGCTCGGTGGCCTCGGTCGCCACGCAGGGACAAAACGCAGCCTCTTTGAAGACAAGCGGAGGGTCTTTGTGCTCCAGCAGCTGCTCCACTTGAAGACATAATAAAACACTTTGGAAAGAGAAATGAATTACTATTATTCTTCCTCACAAACCACCCTGAGGGGATTGTGGGAGATGACTCAATCAAAGACAGGCGTTGGTATCCTGTTGTTGGTTTTGTTGCTGCCAAAATGTCTAGACTCAGCTTCTTGCTCAACTCCGGTCCCTTCTCTCCACTGCGCATGGCTGCCCTTCTCTCCCTTCTTCCACGACAGGGAGAACAAACTGAGAACACTGTCATACCTCAGGGATTATGAGATTATCTTTTCACAGCCACTCTGACTGAAGCAGAGCCTCTCAGGTCATCTACAGTCCTCGTCTCGCAACATGGGAAACAAGCAGGAGATAGCGGGAGGAGAAAAACACAAGTGATGAACGCATGAAATAAAGGAAAGCTGCAAAGCTGTGAATCTTTCAGAAGCATGAACACATCCTGGAGGACAACAGGATGTAAAATTTACACCATGTAAAATATCACTTAAAATATTATCCTAATGCTGAGACCAGCAGGGCCAAGGGGACTTCTCAACTTCCATGTTTGCTTTTAATAAACAGAAGGTGCAGCACAAATATTATCAATACACCAAAGCTAATGTGCTTCAAAACATCAATAGTTTCTTAGTGGACACTCCCAAAGCTTTGGACATCTTTTCCCAGCAACAGTTTTCACTTTAATATTTTTAAAATGAAACAATAAGGGAACACACGTTCAACTTCTTGTCTGAACTTTTCTACGTTAACACAAAGCATCATGTTGCCATGGACTGTGCAACTTTTAGCAACTTTGGGCAATCAAAAAGGAAGCAATGTGCCTGTAAGCTTAGCTAATTTTGTCATTAATGGTTGCACATGCTGGTGGTTGTTGTGAAGCAACTTTTAGCAGATTAAGGCCTTGTACACATGTGGCTGTGCATTTTCCAAAAAAACATCTCCCCCTCATTCTTTTTTAAAACACTTTCATCCACACGGACCAGTAAAACCTGACGATAAGTGCAGCTTAAAGCATGCCAAACCTATACGTGTCAGTGTTTTTCAGAAAAACCTGTGCCACCCAATCAGAATGAACCTCTGTCAATAAGCTGTGATGTTTGAGAACCAAAAACTCTGTTTGCTAGTGTCTACACAAAACCATGCAACCAGAGTTTTCCAAAATCTTCACTTTGGCCAGAGTTTTCAGAAAACACTGTTTTTAGTGATGGTAAACTGCAGCCAACAGGTACAACCATATAAAAAATATATAGGGATGCAACTCTGTGGAAATTTTGGCCGATACCAATATCCGGTATTAATATTGCTGTTATGGCAGATAACCGGTATTAATTGATATCAATATTGGTTAAAAAAAAAAAAAACACAATCACAACACTGAGGATGTGTCTCAGTAGTTCAGAGAGAAAGAGCGGTGCGATCATGAGAAAAGACGACAGAGATCATGGAGAGGACCAAAGGATGGATCGCCTGAGATGAACTCGATCAAAAGAAAGTATGTTTCGCTGTTTTTTGGATTAAAACCAGGAAGAGAGACATTAAAATAAGACAGTCTACTCCTCTTAGGAAGTTATGGTGTTTACCTAGTCAGAGAAAACAAGATTATTTGGGTGTTGAAAGATTATTTAAGATGCTCTGATGCCATTACAGATATTGATACCAATATATCATGCATCCCTAAAAATATATGCGGTTTCCCAGATACCAGGCTACCTACGTGTGGACATGGCCTTAGAATGAGGTAAGATCAGGGATGGGTACTGAATTATGCACTTTAATAGGTACCAACTGAATTCCATCTGTATTACCAACCACCGATTCACAAAAAATCAAACTGTACCATGTTTAGGTACCCAGACACATCCTTGTGTCAGTGGGTGAGTAGAAGAGTTGATGATTTTCCATACTGGACATGTACACAGCATTGCAAGTTTATATTTTGAGTGATAAGTATGATAATTCAAGAAACTTTGAGATTTTAGAATCAAACAAATTGATACTTGTTACTGATACGGATTGCCAGGTTGCCAGGTGTTGTGATTAAACTCACACCATAAGAGTTGACATTCTATTCAATCTTGCCCTGAACACACACCAATGCACATCAGCAGAGTCTGGGTGGAAAGAGTCCCTGTCTTCAAGTTCCTGAGGACCTGTCCTGGACTCAAAACATCACAGCAGCAGTAGGGATGGGTACCTTTCACATTTGGTACGATTCGGTGCTGATGCACTGTACCTGGTAATTGGTATGGGTATTCAACAGTACTAATTTCCAGTACTTTTTTGCGTTGATGTGGTGAAAAATATCAATGCGTTTAATAACAAAATATATATATATATATATATATATTTTTCAATTTCACATATCTATTCTTCAATATATAACCTTGCAATGCTGTGTTAATGTCCAGCATGGAAAATCGCCTACTCTTCCAGTCCCTCACAGTCACAAGGATGCATTTAGGCAACTAATCATGGTACCTTTTGATTTTACATGAATCTGTACCCGGTTGTGGGGCATAACCCAGGAACATGAATAAACAAATAAAAGTCTAAGTAGTACTTTTTCCTGTTTATCTGTCCTTTATGTGCCATCTTCTTTTTGTAGCTTTTTTTCATGTTCTCAACCTCTCATGATCTTTCTCCACTGCTCCCCTCTCTGTTCTTGGTTTTCCCATCGCATCACCAACATTAAATCACCCAGAATTCTTTAGGATCATTGACATGACAGCAGTTAATCCTCCTGAGTCTGTGATCAGAGCTGCATCTACGGCAATGCTCTGTTATAGACGCTGTTCAGCAGCGACCAATCAGGATCAAGCTTTTTTAATGATGTAAATAATAAACTGGAATAAAGAGCAACATTCATCAGTCGACCACATGCACTTTTATCATAATTACTGATTATAAATTAAAAAGAATTTTGTGTATTTGCTGAAGCTGTAAGTCAACACTAACCACCGGGAGTTTTTGGATCCAGAGATTTGAGAATGAGGTCTCTTATTATCCTTATTAAGACGAGTTAGGACATTTAATGTCAGAGGAAACGTCTCCAAACGCCTGTGATTACTCTAAAAAGGAAATAATATCCAGAAAAGTTATGAAATAAGGTCAAAACCCTAAAACTAAAGTCTGTCTCCTCGTGTTTACCTCCACAACACACGACAGAAGCTGAATCAAAATAAGAAATAGTTGTCTCAAAGCCATGTATCTACCCTCAGGATTGGGAGTTTCTCAGGTTTCTGCCTCCCTCAGTTTCATAATTACAGCTAAAAACCTCTAATAGTCCAAAGTCAGAAATCCCAGATCTGGATCCCCACCAAAACCAAATCAGTGGTTCTTTGGCCCTGAGCCGACGTGTCCATCATGTTCCTTGGAAAATTCTTTCAGAGGGTTTTAAAAACATCCTGCTGACAGACACAGAAACACACTTACTGCATGTAACCACAGCCCTAATCCTGCTTTCAAAGCTTGAAACAGTAAATCAGACTTCATGTCATGTTCGTGCAGAGACAGAAACACGGAGCAGTAAACTCTTATCTGACTGAAGTCCATCAGGAGGACGAGAGGGAAAACAGCTCACCTGGCTCCGTACACAACACAGATTTACTGCCAAACAGCTGGTATCAGGGCTCAAAATCAAATTAAAGTCAGAGTCTGCTTTAAATCAACCTGGGAACTTCATCAAGACAACAGGAACAAGTGGAGCATGAGCAGTAAGTCTTACCGTACACACTCCAGGTGATGGCTGTGTGTTGGGGTGAAAGCTGAGATATTTCTGCTGCTGGATTTCAAGAGGCTGCTACGCAAAGTCCTCTTTTAAATAATCCCATTCACACACTGATGGCACAAAACCAGAAGCATAAAAAGTCCTGCCAACGGACTTCAGAATGCAAAAGTTGGGATCTTGGATTGAATCCCCCTACTGAGAGACTGACGACCAACTCTACCACTGAGCCACAGATTCTCCCAAAAAACATGAAAACACTTCATGAATTTTTGGTGAGAATGGTCCCAAAAAGAGAAAATATCCAGTGAGCAGCAGTTCTGTGGGACAAAATGCCTTGTTGATGCCAGAGGTCAGAGGAGAATGGACAGACTGGTTGGAGCTGATTGAAAGGCAACAGTAACTCAATAACCACTGGTTACAACCGAGGTCTGCAGAAGAGCATCTCTGAACACACAACACGTCCAACCTTGAGGCAGATGGGCTACAGCAGCAGAAGACCACACCGGGTGACCCTCCTGTCAGCTAAGAACAGGAAACTGAGGCTACAATTCACACAGTAACACCAAAACTGGACAATAGAAGATTGGAAAAACGTTGCCTGGTCTGATGAGTCTGGATTTCTGCTCCACATTCAGATGGTAGGGTCAGAATTTGGCCTCAACAACATGAAAGCATGGATCCATCCTGCCTTGTATCAATGGTTCAGGCTGCTGCTGCTGGTGTAATGGTGTGGGGGATATTTTCTTGGCTCACTTTGGGCCCCTTAGTACCAACTGAGCATGGTTTAAAGTCCACAGCCTACCTGAGTATTGTTGCTGACCATGTCCATCCCTTTATGAGCACAGTGTACCCATCTTCTGATGGCTACTTCCAGCAGGATAACGCTCCATGTCATAAAGCTGGAATCATCTCAGACTGCTTTCTTCAACATGACAATGAGTTCCCTGTACTCAAATGTCCTCCACAGTCCCCAGATCTCAATCCAATAGAGCACCTTTGGGATGTGGTGGAACGGGAGATTCTCATCATGGATGTTCAGCCGACAAATCTGCAACAGCTGTGTGATGCTATCATGTCAATATGGAGCAAACTCTCTGAGGAATGCTTCCAGGACCTTGTTGAATCTATGCCACCAAGGATTAAGGCAGTTCTGAATGTAAAATTGGATCCAACCTGGTACCAGCAGGCACTTTAGTCCTTCATTCAGTTTGAGTTCAACCAGAATCAAAAATGAGGTATGAAACCTTTGGGTTTTCTAAGAGTCATCTTTATGTGTTGAATAATTAAGCCAATGTAGAAACATAAAAACACACTTTCACACACTTTCTCTGAGATCTTTAAGCTTCCATTTCCAGTATTAGGAGCCTAACAAAAAAAGTTTTCCTCTGCAGTCATTTTTTCTGCCCCGGTGTCCTTCTGTTGTGTTCAGCCTTCACATCCACAGGGAAGAAGAGGATTGAAATTCCTCCCCACAGGAGAGAGTGACATCACCGCGTGTAACAGCAAATTAGAGTCCTCGTTTTGAAGCTATATGCTCAGTGTTCCATGGTAAGTAGATTAAATCAGTTCATGGGGCTGGTGGCTCCTTCCCAAACAAACATTCCTCCACAGAGTTATCACAGAGACAGAAAATGTGCCCTGAGCCAGCTCCCCTTCTTTCTTTTTCTTTCTTATCTTTGTGTTTCTGGACGCAGCTCCACCTGACAGACAGAAGACACATTTTTCTGACACATTACAGCAAATCATAAAAGTGGTTTTCACACTTTGACACATGCAGGGTTTGGAGATCTTAGTGTGCCTTGGGTGATACGGCTAAAAAAATACCAAAAAAGAAAAAGCATTTATTATGTTGAAGTTTCGAGCCTCATTTATCATCATAATTGAGAAAACCAGGTGGAGAACAAAGCCCTGTTTGCTGTTCAGACCATTACTTAGGATTGTGAGGGTGTGGTAGATCACATTTTGATCGATGTCTGCCTTAAAGGTTACATTTCACAGCTGAAATGTGCAGAAAATTGGATCAGAGAAAGTGGGGATGTAGTGCAACATAACCAATAAGACCATGGCCCTTGCTCTGAGAAGTTGGGTTGTTAACATCCCACAACAGTACTTTTCATAAGGTACAAAAAAAAAAAAAAAAAAACATTAAAGGAGATCTTTAAGGATGTGACCTAGCAAGTTTCAGTCCTTTACAGAAGAGATTACCTCTAAAAACTGAATATCAAAAGGATTTTATTTTGCTGTTTTACTTTGTTACAGCAAAGTTACATCATTCCAGTTTCTGAAACAAATGTGCTTTTATTTTGAAAACCCCAACAAGCTTTTTCTCTGCAGGATTAAGGTTACTTATGTGAACAAAAACAGCTAAAGGAAAAACAAACACCGGCAGATGTTGGATGTGTTATCACCTCAAGAAGAAGTTTTAAGACGGTCATGATGTTGTCCGTTATGTCTCTCCCCTTACTCTCATGCAGATCTTACCTGTGCAGACTGTGCTTGCAACGCGAGCACTTGCACAAGGATACCATATTCTAAATGTTTAATTCAACTAGGGATGGGAAATGATTTTTGAATATTCAAAATAAAGGTGTGACCAAAATATCGATACAGCATTATATCGTGGTACTTTGATACCGATACAGTATTGATATTTCAACTCTTAATATTGATATTTCTGTAAAAATAAAAATTCATATTATAGCTGAGTTGGAAGTAAAATATAACTTCTGCACTTCCGCTGTGGTAGATGACGCCAGAGAGCTACTACCCTGTATGTTGCCAATAGATTGTATAAAAAATATTATTTCAAAGTATATTTGCAATACTTAACTTCGAAACTTGATGATGTGGGTTTTTGTTGTACTGAGCAAGTCAGTATGCCATAGACATAAATGCTTTCCTTGGCCCGGCTTTCCAACTCACTCCAAATTCAAATAGTCATTATGAAAAAAAAGACATTTTGACACTTTATGCTACGAAGGCTTTGTCCTGTCTGCGCAGGTCCCAGTTTTTGCCGGATGCCGGAGCTGTTACACATCAATTTTACAAAAAAGCAAATCAAGCGAGGCAGGAAGTTGTCAATGAAAACCACCTAAAAACACCCAGTGACTTTCAAAGTTAAACAAACTGTGTCCAAATCAGATCATGTTTAGTTTGACTACAACAACAAACCGACATAATGAGCAGAGTCAGACCAGGAGGCTACAGGTTCAAGGTTTTACAGCCCGAACAAGAATAAAGTGAGGAGCAATACCAGGTTGGGAAGTGTGGGACCTCCTTGGAGGATATAAACGAAAATGAGGTGCAGTGCTTACGAACAGTGCTTATGCTTGAAATGCCTATCCCTAGGTTCAACCTATCTTTGTTTGAGTTTGGATGCGGTTAAGAGGCAGGACTTCAGCGTCTTTGCAGAGAGCTACAGGGTGACAGTCTGTCAGTCAGGTCAGCCATGACCTTATATGGGCAAAACTAGGGATGGGCAAGAACCAATACCAGGTATCTATATCAGGCTGATACCAGCAGCCAATACTCAAATCCTCCTCGCAAGTAGTTGGTGCTACATTGCAGCGGTCTGACACCACAGCAAATGTGCTGCATCAAGTCCTGTTCAGACAACATGAATGAACCAGGGAGTTGAAAGAAAAACGAATTATATCGCACTTCATTGTATTTAAAAAAAAAAAACTCAAACTCTGTAAGTTGTTAGGGTTTTTATGCACTTCTGTTGATTTTTTTTAATTTTCAAATTAAACTTAGAGATATTAGTTTGCATTTTATTTTGAACTCAAGAGTGACTGTGCTGCCTTTGTTTAAAATTATCTGTCACTAATAACTTAAACTTCATGAATGAAAAGTACTTATTGTATTGGTGAGTACTCAAGGGAGAGTACTCATACTGGTATCGGTCTGAAACGAAGTGGTATCAAACTCCCCTAGGCAAAACTTGTAAGTTCAACAACTTCCAAAATAAAAAAAAGTTATGAAAGAACACGTGCTGCGCCTCAAGTGGACACTCAAAGAACTGCAGTTTTTAGCACTTTAGCATGGGCTTCATGTTTTTGCCACTTGGGTTATAAAACATTCCGGTTTTTAACAACAGAAGTCAAAGGAAAACAGCACCCTCTGCTGTTTACAAAAGGTATCATATTCATTTCTCATCTCATAATTTCAATAGTCAGTTTTATCTCTTCTGGGAGGAGCTGTCACAACTCATCTCTGAGTATCCGTTCCATTTCAGTACACCTCTGAATATTTGGTCACAAAATACTCTTCTGTTCGTATCTAAGGAAAAGAGAAACTCCACCTGCTGACACTAAAAACAGACCGTCAACAGCTTACCACCAACTCCTGCAACCAGCAGTGGGGGGCTGGTGTCATCACTGAATACTTGAACGAAACAGACAACCTCAGGAGGCTGTAAACAAACCTTGCAGTTAATAAACATCAGCAGCTGTCGGCACACGGCAAACTGATGATGGTAATCAAAGCTAAAGCAAGCCCACTCCAAATCAAATATCAGTATTATTTGTCAACTTTAATGGTTTTAAATCACAAGACCTGTAAGGGTTTGAGTTCCTGCTTGGCTTTAAGAGAAGACATAAAGAGGAGAACTCCTAAACTTTGCTCAGAGTTGGAGCAGAGACTCTGAGCCTCTGCAGCCCCCCGGTGTTTGTGCCCTCTGTGGCAGAGTTGGGATTAGATCAAATATGAGCAGCGTATTTTTAGCCGGTGACATTTAGGAGATAAAGGTGGTGCAGCAGCAGGATGGGAGGAATGTAGAAGCAGGAGTGGCGATATCACAGATACTGTATGGCTGTTAGGAGGATTACCTCACCTGCTGCCAGGAAGTTACAGACCGGGTATGACTCCTGCCCTCAGAGAAAACATTCACAGGCTGCTACAGGATCATCTCCAGAGCTTTGAGTCAGGGCTTTTGATGAGCTGCACCCAAACTGCTCTGACCAGGTTCAGATTGGGATATAAGGATCTGCTTCCTGGATAATCAGACTCACTTTTTTCCTGCAGTTCATGTGATGAAGTGAAAAACAAACAACTTCAAACTGGAGGGAAAAAAAACTCAACTGTCCCTGGAATTTATCACCTCCCATCCTTCACTGTACTGCAAAAAATGTTCAAGGCTTTGCAGCTCCTTGCAAGAAAAATAACTCAAGGTAAATATTTAAAGCATCCACGTTTTCCCCCCTCCTGAAGAGCAATCAGAGAACAAACAGTTTCTACTCAGAAAGAAAAGAAAATTTCAACCTGCCTCTGGAATTTATCACCTCCCATCAAGACTGGACACTTCTTATAAATCACTTTTATCCAGCTTTCGCAGGATCCTCTCTGCAGGCAGCCACAGCACTGACATTTCAAAGCCTTACCTCGAGAGTGGAGAGGACAGGGAGGATCCTGAGGGCTTGGCTTCAGGTATTCGCTGTCAGGTGCAGGTTTGTTTCAGTATCATGGTGAGAAACGTCGCGGCGCAGATGCGCAGTGCATCCCAGCTGCAGGCTCCGATTCGCGGGTTTCAACCCAAACAACATCCATATCCTCTGCTCACATGCGCGTTTCTCCTTAAAACTCCTTTTCTTTCACGAATTAAAATTTAAAACACGATCTCTCCAGATAACACAGCTGGTTTTCTCACTTTTCCAAGAAAAATCACACGAGATTTATCTCTTTTGACGCACAAAAGAGGCACCTTCAGTTTTCCACTTCCACTCTTTCACGTGGGCACTGCAGGTTAATCCAAGTAAAGGTGACGTCTTCCTGTCGCCTCCAGGCAGGTGTTTAACTTGTGCCTGGTCCCGCACGTATCTTATCCTCCCGTAGCAGCAGGTAAGTCTCAAAGATCTTAGAACTTTCCCTTCAGTCCGAGCAGGTCAAGTGTGCGCGCAGTGCGTCAGGAGAGCGAGTGGAGAGGCGCCGGCGGAGCTCCAGCAGGCAGCCGTGCTTCGCTGAGAGTGTGCCGGGCTGTTGTGTCCGTGTTTTGGTCTCCCTCTCTGTCTTTCTCTTTCTCTCCACCTGAGCACTGCATTCCTCCAGTGAACACGCCCCCCTCCTCCAATCACAGCCCAGCAGCTCCTCTGAAGTCAGAGGTGACTCAGTGCAGAAACCATGAAGGTGAAGAAAAACGTCTTCAACTTCAGTGAAACTTTTATAGCTCCCAAATTAAAGATCCAGCTCAGCGTCTCTGCGCTCACAGCTGTGATGTTAGCAGGTGTTGCACGGCCAAATCTGAGACAGAGCAAAGAGTGAAGAAGATTCAGGGCCTGTTAAAGGAAGGAGGAACACAAGGTGATGAGGAATGTTTTGTTTTTGGAGCAGAAAAGTCAGTCTGAGGAGGAACATTACTTTAATATTTCAACTGAATTCTCAGATTGTGGGAACTCTGGGCTCTGACAAAGTGTGAATTCACTTCCTGTTCACTATCATCTCCATTTTCATTTTTTTTTTTTTTAAATATTTTATTTTCAGTTTTGTGGAATGTTAACACAAAATTAACTCAAAATCATTATACTGACAGTATAAAAACATACAAAAACACTACAGATAAATTATATATATATATATATATATATATATATATATACATATATATATATATATATATATATATATATATATATATATATATATATATATATATATATATATATATATATATATATATATATATATATATATATATATAGCTACAAAAATAATCACAGAAATTGAGAAATTGTTTTCAGCAGAGAAAAACACAGATCTCTCTTCTTACTACTAAACTTGATCAGCCGGCAGTGGTGTTGTCATGGAGACTTTGCCATGCCATAAACCAATCCAGTCCTGTCCAACCCGATCACAAAGCCAAAAAGTGGCATTGAGGCAAAACCCATATTGGTGCTAACAATCTCATTTTTAAGTGTGGTTTATGATCAGGCATAAATCTAGAATAGAAACTTTTTTCAAGATTGTTTAAAAAAACAACTTTGAAATCACTTTAAAGAGTCTGAGAAGTTCTTAAAAAGCACAGTCTGTTGTGATGATGATGACTTTATTCATCATTGCACATGTTTAAGAGCAACAAAATTACATTTAAGTTACATCTCATCTAAGAACATACAGAAACATACAAGGGAATGGACAAGAGACACAAGAGTGGGAGAGCTGGGGGGCAGCACTCAGGTGAGAAAAGGGAATACAAAAGGCGAGTAGAGGGGGAAAAAAGTGCTAATTCCAGACTATGCTGTCTAAAGCCGCGTTTCCACCAAGCAGAGTGGTTCGGTTCGGTTCTTCTCGGTACTGCGCATATTTTGTGGCATTTCCACTGACTTATCCCTGGACAGATCCCCAAATAACCAAGACAAGCCGTCCTATTTTTTTGGGACCCTTTTGTTCCTTTAGTATGGGTGCCAGACTGAACCAATCCGTCCTTGAAAGGTGGAGCTACAACACTGCAGACCATTGACTGGTCGAAAGAATCGTGACTTAACTGTATTTCTCCTGGCGGCACACAGACTTCTCTGGAACAAAACTTGATTACACTTTGTATCAAAGAGCTACATGCCAATCACAGAGAGGACGAAATGCTGGATGTCTTCCTTCTATGCTCTTTGTTTACTGTGTCGTGTTTTTCTTCTTCGTTGGATTTATTAGTGGGGTAAACTGTGTCGCGCTGCTACGGGGCTATTATTTAACAGATGCAGCTTTCGACATCTGGGTTACACCATGCCAAACCATGATGAACCCAACCGGACTGCTTGGTGGAAACGTGGCTTAAGAAAAGGGCATAGTTTGAGATTAGGAAAAAAAAACTAAAATGAGTTCAAACTAAAACAGCCTGGATTATTTTGATAGGAATGACCATGTGTAAAGAGTTTAAAGTTAGACCCACGTTCCATCTGGTAACAAAGAGAAGGTGGACTTGATGACTGATACTGCAGCCAATAAAAGTGGAATCGTCAAGTATTTTGGCTTCACTCTTGAGGAGCTGTCGTGTCGTCCGTCGTTTATACAGTTTGTGTTCTTCAGTCGTGTGTCTTTCTGTTTCCTCCACACCCTTCCACTCTCACCTCACCTGTTGTGATGTTTCACCTGAAATAAAGCTGTCACTTCAATGTCAGAACACATTTTATATCTTCGTCACGCCGTACCTGATTCCTCTCTTCTCACCTCTCATTTCCTCTTTTTATTACCACATGTAACCAGATCACCTGAGCATCTCTTTTATCACTCATGGAGCTTTGTATTTTAAGTACCAACCCCTCCCCCCCCCAGCAGGCTTTGTTTTACACTTTGTGAACTTTTCATGATGCATGAGGCAGAAACACTCAGGTCAACCACTGTTTTCCACACAGGGATGACTCCGCTCTGCTGAAGCGACCACATGTCCTCTGTGTGAACTCAGAGCACCGTCTCCACCTCGCTCCACCACAGTCCCTTCAAGCAAAGCCAAGGCAGACACGATTCATCTGTGACGAGCTTCAGTTTCAACACGCGGCCTTGAACTATCATCTGGAGCCTCGCAGACAAAACAGAGGAAACACGACAACGCTGGAGCTGCAGGGTGTCAGAGTATCAGTGTCAGAGCCTCAGCCGGGATCCTGACAGTTTGTGTTGCTACTTGTTCGCTTGTGTTTGACCACACAGGGTCATGTCACTACTGTAAATATTATTCTGAATCACAGCGCTAACACAGGATGTGATGATGCTGTCATTTGAAGCTTGTAACAGATGCCAAGAGGATGATTTACAAACCTACAAATGTTGACTTGCAGACAACACGAGCCTGCAGAGCCATAAATCCCCAGGAGCGTCAGACAGGCAGCAGCAAACAGCTGAGCGGGGTTACAGAGAAGAGGCTTGCAGCTCAGATTATTCAGTTAATTGATCCTTTGTTGGACTGGATAATAAGATGATTGAATTGAGGAGTTTTTTATGAAAAAGATAGAAAACTACGGTGGCCGATAGGTGTCAGCCTATTTGCAAAAGCAACAATGTAAATGCAAAGGCAACTATGTGAATGCAAAAGCCATAATACAACAGAAGTACAGCCACTACGAAAGTTAAGAAAACAATTACTTTAACAGACACAGAAAAGTTGATGATTGTTTTCTTTCATAACTTAAGCTACAATGAATATAGCTCTAATGCTAATGTAAATAAATAAATATAAGTACTATGAAGGATATCACAAGGTGGATCCTTGCAAGAAATAGCATTTGGAATTAACCTATTTTGGTGCCAATAACCTCACTTTAAATTGAGGATTATAACCAGGCCCTGCCCCTTTAAAAAGAAAAAGTCAGATGCTGAAATGCTGGGATTTGAACTCAAACAAAGAAAATTGTTGCCTCATTTAATCTGAAAAAAAATTCAGACTAAAACTAGCTTTGTTTGTTTGACATGTTGAATTTTTCTTCAGTGCAGCTTTATCTTTGACTTTTTGAAGTTCCCCAGAATCGTCTCTTCTGTTGACCAAAAGCTGAACCTTGCGTGACACTAACAAAGCGCCTTCAACTTTCAGCCTGTCTTCTTCCTTTTTGGCATCACTTGACAGTTTCTTCTTCATTCCTCACTTCCTCACTCCTTCCTAAGAATCAGACCAACAGACAGCTGGATAGCACATCTTATCCTCCTGTTGAACAAGTGTGAAACAAAATTAGCCTCAGTGACTGAGTGGCTGATATTTTGGCTTTTTGAATCCAGAGTCTGAGCAGAAAGGATCAGCTGGTGAAGTCAAGACAAAGCATGAAAACAGCATACAAACAACAGCAGACCAAGTTCCTGCGCAAGCATAGATCACAATATCAAGAAAAAGGGAAACATGAGTTCAAAAACAGAAATTGAAAAGGAACCAAATCAGAGGAAAAATGTAAAGAAACTTTAAGGAGGATTTGTTTCCATTGGCCTGCAGTGACACCTTTTGGCCCAGAGCCTCCTGCACACTGTCGTGAAGACGTAACACAGTGTTTTTGTTTTGGAAATGAACGGAGATCAGATCTTTTTATCTATACCTTTCCTTATTTAGGACAACTTTTTACCAGATAAAACGCAACGAGGTAAGGTATTTATTAACAGTTACATAGCGCTGTTGTTTGAAACATGACAACCATCAAACTTTGTCAGTATGTATGTAGTTTAGCAGCTGTCTGTATTTAGTGCTACTGACAACCCCAGTGCTGTAAGACATGTCCATAATGTAAAATGAAGGACTAAGGAGGATATCACAAGGTGACACCCCTACTTATTTTTATAATTTTCCTGTGTCCGATTGGATAAGTAATCTCTTTTAACTTCTGTTGTGTTGTGGCTTTTGCATTCATGTTGAAGCTTTTGCTTTGTCTGACACCCACCGGCCACGGTAGAAAACAACCCTTTTCAGCATCTGCTTCTTCCAACACTTCTTTAAGCATGCTTGATTAAAAAAAAGCAGAGCTGCATGCCACAGTAAAGCCAAGAAAGTGTCAAAAACTGCAGGTCTTCACATGGCCTCTCGAGACTGACCAGAGAGCTTGATAATCCCCATAAAGACCCATTTAAAATGCTCGTCTTTACAGTGAAAATAAACCTGTTGGCAAATTCACAAAAAGTGTATTTTTGGTCTATTCCTCTATTACAGAAAGCCAGACAGTGGTTAACTTTTCTGTAATGCATAATTTCAAATTAGAAAAGTCTACGTATAAGCAAATTGGCTGGTCTGACTGAAGTGACAGTTTTATGCTGTTTGCTGCTGAATAAGTGTCACTTCAGCTAATTGAGTTACTGAAATTCACTCTGACTGGTTTTGGGGCCTTTTGCACATTTTCCTCACAAATACCGACAAATAAAAATACATTTGATCTGTTTTTGTGCAAAGAGACATTTGAAAAGTCTCTAATGAGCTCTTGTCCTTTTTTTTTCATCAGCAATATTAGCTAGCCGAGAACTTAAGCTGCAAATCCTAAGGAAGGAAATAACTAAGTGCAACCATGACTGTCCGTACAGGATGAGTAATAATAGCTGTCATGGTAAGACCAGTGTGATTCCTGTCTTACCTTCCTGAACTTCCAGCAGTCCTCCTCAGAAGCATCATGTGACCTGTCAGCTGATTAACAGAGGCCCCCTGTTGTCCGACAGTCTTAGGAGAGCTTCCCAGGTGTGTGACAGTGGATAGGCCCCCTTATCCCAGTTAATCATCCACTGGGGCCCACTTCCTGATCTCCACACCCTCCCTGAATCAGTGCTGGTATCTGTTGCTCTCTGAGTCGATGACCTCGGCCTTTTCCCTGTCCATGATGTGGTGTTCACTCTTGCAGTGGCAGAGACTTCAAGTACAGCTATAGGATCATGTGACCTGAGCTGGGCCTCTGATTGGGTGAGCTTGAGATAATAATACACTCTGATAAAAAAAAAAAAAATTGCGCCTCTTATGTGCCATTAGTGAAATCAGCGACTCAAACAGGGGACGTTTTTTGAACCAGGCTGTGAATAGGTTACTTTCTGTTTTGAAAATGGCTTTTTTGACTTAGTGTGTTTTTGACTTCCGGTACTGCAAGAGCCAGCCTTAAACTGACACTCTAGAAACAGCAGATTTTAGCACCTTAGCGTTGTTTCATATTCTTAGATCGGAGCTTGCTGCTTGCTGCCAGACTAAACCGTGTCAATCCTAGAAGGTGGAGCTTCAACACAGCAGACCACTCATTGGTCGAAAGTATTGTCACTTACCGTGCGACAGTGGCTGTATTTGTCCTTGCTGCAACAAAGCGTGATTGTGCTTCGTAGCAAGGTGCCACACGGAAATCACAAAGAAGGCGAATTACTGGATGTCTTTCATCGTTGCTCTTTGTTTACTGTGCTGCGTTTGTCTTCTTCATTGGATTTATTAGCGGGGAACACTGTGCTGCACTGTTAGTGTCACGCTGTTATGTAACTGATTTAGCTATCGGCAACTCACAGGTGGTTGGCGGTGGAAACTCAAACAGGATCAGGCTTTACCAATCCAACCCATGCCATACTGTACTGATCTAACCCGGACTGCTTGGTGGAATCGAGGCTTTAGTCTTTGCACAAGAAGCCCCTCACAAGTTAGCCATTGTTCCTGGATGTTTGTCAGGCAGCAGCTTCTGTAAGATTGACGGATAATCTGATCAAATCAACACTAAAGCTCCCCATCCTTTGGCCTGAGTCCACATCAATAAGAGACAGAGGCTCATGTTCATTTAGTGGAATAACAAGAACCTCATACAACCCCTCCTCATAAAGTACGAGTCGCACCTTAAAGGCTGTCAAATACGTTTCCAGTTGAATTACATTTACCTGAAAGACATGCGATGCGTGTGCTTCTGCTGGAGCTCATGTTTCTGCAGCTCTGGGCGACGTTTCTGGAGGACTCTCCTTTAATGTACACTATTTTCTGTTAGACCAGCTCACCCTTACTCTGGCTTTAAGGGCTTCTCTGTTTTTGCTCTGTTTCTTTCAGACATTCATCTTCACCTGGCTGAACGAGAATGTACAGACTGTGGAGAATGGTTTGTAATTAATATAAATGTATGTGAAAACAGCCCTGTGAGTGGACTAACAGTTCATAAACTCTGTGGAAATGTTTCTGTCAGCAGTAAGTGGCTCCTCTCTACCTGTGTGTGTGTGTGTGTGTGTATATAACGATTAGTTAAGTGCTCTCAGGTCTCCACGCTTGTCTCAGCTTGTAGAGAAGTTTCGCTCGGCCCTCCCTATAGTTCCCTCATCTTTACTGAACTCTCTTCACTCCTAAATGCTCGGTGTGTTTGCTGAGAGACAGATCGCCCTCAGTGTTTACAGTAATCATCACATTCGTGCACGTACGCTCTCTCTTTCTCTGTGCGTTTAACAGTCTGCAGGGTGCTGCTCCGTAATGAGAGGCTTCAGAGCTGAGGAGGCACTTTAACACTCCTCAAAGACATCAGGGGGGAGGTGGGTGAGGGCTATCCACCTCCCCCCGGCTCCTTTAAGGTTTTTACTGAGCTTGGCAGCCTGCCAGCGTGAATGGAGAGACTTGACGGGTGGACAGAGTTTCACACAGCAGCGCTGATGAAAGACTGCCGGTGGTGGTGTGAAAAGTCCTATATATTACATGTGGCCTTCACGCAGCTGCAGCCACCGGGTTTTATGTGCTGCAGCCTGTAAGATGTGTTTTGTTTCTGTCTGGTGAAAAGCTCCCATTTAAATCTGACTTTAAATATTTGTGTGTACCTGCAGGATTTACAGTGTTTCCACGGATCAGACTGGTATAAACACGTGTAAACATGGAGTCATCCAGAGTGGTTACAGAGATGTTAACGTTGGAAAAGTGACAACAAAGTGAAGGTAGAGGTAATATTTATCAGCAAAGATAGAGAGGGAGGTTCTGATGGTGCTAAAGTACACAAAACAACCATAAAACATCATAAATATATACATACACAACCTTTGTTATTCCCCTTAGACACAAATATACACATACAAATGTCACTGTGAGCCCCCATGAGAAAACAACAAGATAAAGAAAACTAATGATGATGAAAACTAGGGCTGGGATGATTTGCTATTCTCGCGATTGTCTTAAGATTTTTGAGGTGCCGATTCAATTTAAATTAAGATTCTTCGATATTTAAGATTTTTGTGATTTTTAGTTTGCTTTTTTAACACCACACCATGCGAAAAAGTTAAATGATTGTGATGATGTCTACAGACTATATCAGGAGCCATGTTTTCCCATAAAATGCACATCACGTGAGACAGAGAAAAACATTTCACCCCCTGCTGGAAGAAAGTGGTAATTTGTTTCCAATCCAGTTTAAAACCAAAGACTCAAATGAATAATATAATTTTTTGAAAAATGAAAATAAAAAATGACAAAGAATCCTTATTTTGACATTGTCAAACAAAAAATCTTGATATATTGATTTTCACATTACAGTATCATCAATACCCTACAATACTATACACCAGTGTTTCCCAATCCTGGTCCTGGGGGACCCCCTGCCCTGCATGTTTTTTATGTTTCTGACTCCAGCACACCTGATTCAAATGATCAGCTCGTCATCAAGCTCTGCTCGAGCCTGATAACGAGCCATTCATTTGAATCAGGTGTGCTGGAGTGGGGTAACATCTAAGACCACATCCACACGTAGCCGGGTAATTTCAAAAATGAGTACCCACCCCCCCACCCACCCCTTTCGTTTTTAAAAATACTTCCATCCACATGCAGCAGGTAAATCCGCCGGTGAGTGTGGCTCGAGGCATGCCAAACCCATAAGGGGCAGTGTTTTCCAGACGTAAAACCCGTGTCAGCCAACCAGAATGAGCCTCCGTCATTCAGCTGTGATGTTTAAGAACCGAAAATTCTGTTAACTAGCGACTACACGAATCCGAAAACCGGAGTTTTCCAAAATCTCCACTTTGGCCGGAGTTTTTGGAAAACATCGTTTTCTGTGACTTGAAACTGCGGTTTCGTGTGGACGACAGGCGTAAACGCTTACAAATTTATGCGTTTTCCTAAATACCCGGCTATGTGTGGACATGGCTGAAACATGCAGGGCAGGGAGTCCCCAGGATCAGGATTGGGAAACACTGCCATAAACGATAGAATACAAAATTTCATGATGAGGTTCAGTACAGCACAAAGTAATAAGATATGCAGGGGTGTATATGGTTGTTGGGGGACCTTAGGCAAACCCAGTCATTGGGGCCCTCCACATTCTTGTACTTTATCATCAGCAGAGCTAGACTGACTTTCCCCTGGGTCCATTACGGTTTCATTCTGAGAATCCAGGCATAAGACAGTGGTAAAAGTAGGAGTCTGTAGGATATTCCCCAAAAAACAAAATGTCAACCTTTACAGGAATAATCCTGCTCAATTGTCACTTTTAGGCCTCTATACATGTGTGTCAGTGTCTGTGTCTGCCTCAACCCCCTCCTCTGCCTGTATGTTGATGTTTTGGTTGTATTGGGATGTTTTAGGACAGAGTGTAAGTGTGGTTACATCAGCCAATCACAGAGCATGTTGATTAGTGAGTTGAGGAAGCTATCCGAAGTGGCTAACATAGTGAACGTAGCATTGTGGAATAAGAACATAACCAAAAGTGAAACAAAACCCAAAACAGATAAAGCTTTTTCCTAAATGATGACTTTCACTAGCTTTCTGGAACTTGGAAAGCAGCACATATTTAAACAAAACAATATGATATGATGGTGCATGACACACAATACAATACAGTACATCATGATCAGACAGATAAAGATATGATGCAATAAAGTATAAAACAGTTTTCCTGAACTCAAAGTAACACATTTAGCCGTTGCCACAATACCACTAATGGATAAAAACAACGAAAACTGACATATACACAGAGAGCACATTCCTATAGAAACCACAAACTCATGTAAGACAAGTTGTCTGAGCTTAAATTGAATCAGAAAACCACAGTGTCATAAAGTCAGACAGGCATCTTTATGCACTTCTCATGGAAACCGAGCGCAGTAAAGACCCAACCACAGCAGAGGACAAAACGGTTCATGACTCTCTTGAGCTTTGTTTTGCTGGAGGAGCCTTGTCTTCACTTTCTTCTGCTGCAGACAATAAAAAAGCTCAGATCAGCGAGGTTAAGAATACAGAGCAAAGTTTGGAAGAGCCTCAACACACAACAGAGGTTTTAAAAAGCCTGGTTCTGATCTGTCTTTGGATTGAGGATGATCTCATTTATACTGAATCTGTCAAACAGTTCGACACCTGACGTCCTCATGTCTCGTATTTCCAGCTGGATTCAGACTCTGCTGGACGTTCAGCTCTTGGCGTAACGCTGTAACTTCTTTTGGACAAAGTTTAGAGAACAAGAAACATTCACTGCGTCTCTGGAGCGACGGAAGAATCACAAACATCATCAGTGTGTGCTGTACAGAACGTTATTATGCAACAAACCAACATGTGTGTGTCAGCTCATTACATGGGGAACAGATGTCAGACGTCAGGACAGATTAAATACTATGACAGTTATATACATGTTGAAAGCAGGTTGGTTTGAACTATATTCACTGATCACAGAGGTTAAAAACACATGAGGCTTAAATTTCTGTCTTTTATGTCTTTAAACTGAAGATATTAAAGACCCAGATATCAATTAAGGTCAGCAACGCCCCCAAACAAGCTGTTGCATTTAGATGAACAAAACGTTTTCTAGATTCACCTAAGATGAAGAGCATCATCATTCTGCATCACAATGATAATGATGGATTGTTACTTAAAGGATCAAAAAGTGTTGCCACAAGTTAGCCGTCCATCTGTATCTTTTCTGACACCTGCTTAAAACCCACAAAGTCTGTGAGGTCCTGCTTTCATGGTCTATAGTCGTACTGAAAATCAAGATCAAGCGAGTTTCTGCCCAACTGTTTCATGGGAGGTCTCTGTCCTCCCTGAACTCCCCTTACACTGGCAATACACCAGATGCAGCTCCGCTCTGTTGCATGTTGACTGCATGCTCTCTCATCCCTCAATTCACAGTCTTCTGTCCAGAAGATTGCGGCACCGCTAGACAGCTGGAGACCTGATTCCCACCCCTGGTTTTGCTCTGCTCGTTATTTCAGGCTGTTGTTAGGCTGTTACTTCAATGTGTTAATTAGATTAATTAATTACACCGCAAATTGATGTGTCATAAAAATTAACGAGATTAACTCATTGGCTCCCAGCCAATTTCAGAGCATCTTGAACAAACTTTTAAGATCTGGATAATCTTGTTTTCTCTGACCATGTGAACACCAAAACTACCTGGGAAGGGTGGACTCTCCTCTTTCATGTCTCTCTTTACGTTTTTGGTCCAATAAACAGACAAACATACTTTTTTTTGTCACGTTCATCTTGGGAGCTCCATTCTTTGATCCTCTCCATGATCTCTGTCGTCTTTTCTCACGATGGCGCCGCTCTTTCTCCCTGAACTACCGCGACACGTCCTCAGTTGGAGCGTGAGCTGCCTGAACTTTTCTGATTTGCAGCATCTCGCTATGCCTCTGTCATCTCTCATCTTCTCCTCATATCCATGCTGAGCTCTCATCCAAAGAGTGCACCGCTCTTACCCACAGTAGTTTACGAGCAGGATTTTGATTGACAAGCTCCACCGGACTCCCCTTCTATAGACGTCAAAGGCAGCGAACATGGACATGTTAATGTCGGCCAGTTGAAAAAAAATGTGGATTTACAAATCTTCTCTTCTTCATTTATTCATTTGATCAGTCATGCACTACAATTTTGTAATGTCCTAGAATTCAAGTTCTGCATTTGGGGATGTTAAGCAAATATGAGATTAAAATGTGATTAATTAATTACAAATCCTGTTATTAATTAGATTAATTTTTTAATCGCCTGACAGCAATAGTTGTTTTTTTTTTTTATTGAGACAGTCACTGGGCAATCTTAGGTGATTGCCATACATGACTTTCTGTCCGGCTGATCTCTATTCCTGAAGCACCCAATAAGGGGTTTGCTTCCCCACCCACAAAAATTCATTCATAGTGCTCAATCTGGTCCATATTTCACAGGTATGATGCCAGTTTGGATCTCATTTACCTGCCAACATTTTGCAATCATCATCAAGCAGCATCACCATCGTCATCATCATATGCATTGTGTGGTCCACACTTCACAGATTATCAAAGTGATTTTTTTCTGCTAAAAGTGACAAAACTTTGGTGCCTTGTGTCTGTGCTACTCTGGTCATATAGTGGTATAATCCATCGTAGACTCCAGACCTTCTAGGCTTTTATGGACTTGGGGGTTTTGAGCTGTCTGTTATCTTAATAGCATCAGAAACACGGGGATCTCCATTGACTTAAAGATTCAAATACGCCAGAGCGCAAGGGCGTGACTCTCCTTAGCTTAAAGCAGTGCTTTGACTCTTTATCAGAATGTTTTCTTTATTTACAGGGCTTCTCTGCTTATTTTGACTATTTTTGAAGCAGATTCCTGAGCAGATGCAAACATCAACCAAGAAAAACAAAACCTCTGGAGCATCTTTGGCAGGACCTGCTCTCTGTAAGTAGTATTTTACTCTTTGCATGTTTGCTCAGCAGGCTAATAATCTGTGTCTCTAACAAGACAACATGCAGGTCTGGGCAACACAGACAGGAGATTAAAACCTGGAAGTGTATCATCAAGCATCAGAGGAGGAAAACACTTCAGGTCTGGAGGAGTTTGTGAATTCAGTCGATGCGTTTTTATTTGGATGTTTGTGAAGAAAACTGAATGAAGGAGGGGATCCCTACTCTCTGAGGTGTAGCTCTGCAGGAAATAAGACAAGAGGTATACAAAGACAAAGGTTTGAACTACATGAAACCAAAGGACACCATCCCAGCATGCATCATGGGTGGTATTTGAAGTACAGGTACCGCGTATATGTCATTAGACCCAGCAGGCACTTCCTACTTTCATCTTAATCTGCCGTCTGTCACCTGGAGAACACGTCAGCATATACATCGATGTGGAATCGTGACACGTTTCAGGTGTGATGCTGATGAAGTTCACAGGTGCTCTGTGGAGGCTTGATGTATGAGGTTCATAAAAGTTCATAAAATAAAGGAGGTGGAAGAAGGAGAACAACAGGTTTGATTTACGGCTGGCAGGTCGGTGTGAGAGGCCGAGTTACACAGTCAGTAACACACAGGTTAGAAAAACTGAAGAACAAAGCTGCTTCTCAGAACCTCAGCGTGCACCGCGCTTGTCCCTTTAAATGTGAGTCACTCATGTTGAAATGTGTCGTCCAAACTCACCATAATAAAAGCTTTCATTACATTCAACCACCGTAGTAATTTTACAAACCGCTTTCCCATGGGAGAAAATAACACACGTAAAAAGGCCACTTTAAACCCTCCTGTAAATACCAGCCCCAGCATTTACTGCTCTGTTTGAATACTGTAAAGCAGGCCGAACATCTGCAACATCTGTTTATGCACAGAAAGCAGAGTCACATGTGGAGCTGCACAAGCTGCATGAATAAATCTGAAAACTCTGCGCTGAAAGATGCACGGAGCAGCGTGTGCAGCGTGAGATACTTTATTGCTGATATATTCTGAACGTCCACATTAATTCACAAAAGTTTGACCAAAGTATTGTATTGTTTTGTCTCTTGGAAGCATTTTTTGAATACTTGTAGAGCACATTTGGCACCATGAAAACTTGATGTTATTACACAGAAAACCACAAGTTCTTCATTGAGACCATATGATGGGAAACCATTTACTCCACACAACAAAGTTCAGCGAACGTCCACCGCTGGAAATATGCAGTGACTGCATTTTGGAGTAAAGAACACGACAAGCTTATATTCAGGTATTAGATATAATAGAATGAATATAGTTTGACTACATTTTTATTCTCTTGTCAACTTGTGTGCAGTATGTGAAATCTTCCACTATGAGTCTGAGCTTTTTCCCGTAAGATGGTTAATGGGTCCCCTAATGTGAATTGAATCAATTAAAAAAAAAAAAATGTAATTCCACCCTATTTAAATTTTAAATTAGTGCCTCTCAAGGTTTGTGCAACAGCATCATTGTGTTTTTATCTTTACCCTTAATCATGTTGTTTTGTGCCGATCTCATGGAATGAAGGTAAAGTGCACTATGTAGCCCCGTTCTCACCAAGCAGTCCGGCTTGCATGAGTACGGTTTGGTACAGCAAGGTTGGCTAGGTTAAGCCTGGTCCTTTTGCGTTTTCACAGCCAACGGTGCCCCTTGTGGTAGGTGGTGTGTGAGTAGGATGCCGATAGACGAATCAGTTAAATAACAGAGTAGCGCCATAGCAACATGACACAGTGTACTGCGCTAATAAATCCAATGAAGAAGAAAAATATAACATCCAGCATTTGTTTTTTGTTTTTAGTGTTTCCATGTGGCTTTTTGTTACACTAATTGACGATTCTTTCCATCAGTCAACGGGCTGCAGTGTCGTAGCTCCACCTTCCAGGATCAGATCAGGTTTAGTCAGCACCTCTAGGGAAGGGTCACAAAAAGTGAGACAGCTCGCCTCTGTTATGTAGGGATCTGAGGCAAACCCAACTGAAGGCTAAATACTGTCTGTTGGCAACATAATGTGACATTAATTCAAATAGTAAGACAAAATGCAATTGAACACAACATAACAGAGTAACGTGACGCAATGTAACATGATGTAACATTAATGCAAAGAAAAAAAACCCCCGTGTCATACCACAACATTACTTATCAAAACATATCATACCCCCATGTAGAATACATTAATGCAATTTAACACTACCCAATGCAACATGATGCAATATAGCCAACTATAATGTAAAAAAGAGCAAGATAACATAACATGAAATAATGCAAAGTGATGAAATGGGACTGAATGTAATGTAACATACGGCAGCATAACTTACCACAATGTATCGTACGCCTTTGTAGAGTACTGCAAGGTAATGCAACACTATGTAACGTAACACAACTAAACATAACGTACCTCAACCCAATGTACTGTTTTGCATGTAGCGTAACTTAATGTAACGCAATGTGATACATGGCTCAACATCCTTTCAGCCAATCTAACCCACAAGAGACGCAAACTGGAATGTGTCAAATCATAATTGAACACAATGTAACTGAATCAGTATCTGAAGAAGTCCTGCTCACATGTTTAGAATAACTTTAAAATGAAAGCAGAACAAACAGACAAACAAACAAACAAACAAACAAACAAACAAACAAATAAATAAATAAATATAACAGTTTTCAGTCATACTTTAAAACATTAAAACATTAAAACTACTTGGCTGCAGGGGCAATGAAAAAGGTCATACCTCAACTGAATTCAACTTTATTTAAATAGCACTTTAGACAACCTCAGCTGAAACAGAGTACTGTACATAAAAGTAGTCCAGGAATAAATAAGTAAAACAAATTAATCATTTAAACAAAGGTGCATGTAGTAAAATAACTGTTGTGTTGTTCTAAAAAATAATTCAAAACAACAATTAATAAAAACTAAAACAAACCATAAAACACTAAAACATGAGTAGAGCCTCAAGCCGGGTTAAAAGCCAAAAATAAAAAAATAAAAATTGAAAATTAAAGATACAGAGATCTTTAAATAAAAAAAGTATTGAAGAGTCATTTTAGGTTTTATTGAACTTTTAGGATCTTTGTGTTGTGAGAAAACAGAGTAATGAGAATTTAAAGTTAGACAGAATCACTCTGTTCAATGTCATACCATAGAAACTCTGGCCATTTGGACATTTTTTATAATATGGATGAACATCTGTACAAATCAAATAAAAGAAACAAAGCCTGAAAGTTGTGGAGAACCTATACACCAACCTTGAATGTTGAAATGTAAGGATTCTCAAACCGTGTCTGTAAACTTCTCGCAGACCTGTACGCTGTCAGAATCACTTTAAACAAGGTGTCTGAACAGGAAACATCTGCTGCCCCCGTCCACGCTGACGTTACCTCTCTGCTGTCTCTTCCTCACATGTGAAGTCCAGTAAAGCTCAGGAGGCCCCCCCAATCCTGCAAACTGGATGTTACTGCAAGTACAATAAACCCCGTATATAAACATGTGGAGCCAAGGCTGTGCAGATGCAGCCGAGGGGTTGTGTTTATGTCAGTGGAACGGTAGTCCAAGAAACACACTTTAACATCTCAACACAAACATCTATACGCCACCAACACAGCTGTTCCTCTGCTTCTATCTCTATGTGTGTGTTTGTGTGAAGATAACCTAACATTTACCAAATTCAATCCCAAAAAGCTGTAAACAAAGCCGTCCCTGCTGCACTTATTGCTGGCAGATGTTCCCACTGAGCAGAATGTGGTTCAACCTTGTTAGCTAAGTATAACACACAGGCATGTAAACAGAAACCAAAACCAGAACAAACCACATCCAAAGCCTCCATTCATAAGTCAGAGCACAGATCAGATGCTGCTGCTGCTCCTATTCTGGGAATGAAGTTCATTTGAGCGTGTTCAGCTCTGATCCCGTTCCCGTTGTGTCGGATTAAACTATTTCAGTCACTCCCAAAGAAAACACACCGCTACAGAGGTGTGACTGTGCTGCCATCTGAGTCCCAGAGAGCTAAAAATACTGATCACAAGAACACAGTGTGAACCTCAGGGGTTATTACTGGTCATGATCAAGAGATGAGCCCCCTTTATATATTTTATGGGGGCTGCTAGTTCACCTGTCAGGCAAATACTGGTTGAGTATTTGCAAAGGATGCCTCATTAGATTTGACATTTCCGTTCATCTGGTGTTTCCCAAAAGAGACGTTTAACATTGTGTCAATTTGAAATAGATTAATTTACAGAGTGACATGCTACTTTATGCCCTTGTTGGTAGTGTGGAAAACTTTTGGGGGTACCCCCCCTGAGTTTCTGATTGGTGGAGAAGCGACAGTGTTTTTATGTCCCCCTCCTTTCATCCACAATAAGATGACCTCCAGCTGTGATGGGTTTGGTGTTCCTTGAGCCTGATGGTGTGAATGTGTCTCAATCAGCTCCTGGTGTTCCAGTTTAAAGAGTGACCCTGTAAACTGGGGACCTTCAGCTGAACTTGTCAGTAGCAACAGCTTACAACAGCTGTTGAAACACAGAAGAAGTCCTTGGAAATGTTTCCTATTTTAGTTGATAAAATCTCCTCATCAGATCATTGTTTAAAGGATTAACTCAAAATATTTGGGAAGAATACATCCTGCTGAAAATCATCAATCAACAGACTTGTTTGTAATCTGGAACATGGTCTCCGCAAGGGTCTCACCTTGTGATCTCTATCATTGTAATTTTGTTTCTATATTTAACAGTAATGTTTCATCTTATGTTTAGCTTTTAGAATCAGTCTTGCCATAATGAAGCATTACAGCTATATTCATCGTAAAACAATGTTTTAATTCTACAACTTTGTCTGCCCAATGGGAGAACCCTCTGTTAGAAACCACTAAAGTTGATCTCTTCAGTCGATGACAGCTTTGTCAATAGAGCTTGTCTCCTCTCAAGTGTCAACAAATCCATTAGCAGTGAAATAAAGCACGGTCAAAACCAGCACAGGCTCAATATCTTCCATGCTAAGAAGCTAACTGTGGTGTTGCACATTGTTTTATGTTGTTGTCTTACCGTCTTCTACTGGTGGGGTGGGGTATTACAATTGTCTTTAATATTTTCTCCAAAGGTCACTGGTCTGATTTGTTTGTCAACACCATAGACTGTATATAGAGTGGACAGCCTGGCTCCGCCATTTACCACTGTACAGTTTTAAAGCCAAACTACCCCTGTCACAGGCATAGCAATTGTGTAGCCAGAGTCTGCGCAGTAGAGGTTATGTATTGTTACAAATTGTCACAAAAATATATAATTTTTTTTCTTTCCAGAGTCTAATCTCTTCTTGGCTCTCACTTCCGACATATTTTCAATCCCCCCCCAAAACACACAAGAACGTTAGCTGTCAATCATCCTTAAACATGATGTAAAGCCTGGTTTTTAACCTCTTATAATTAATGAAAATGAACTTTTCAGAAAGAAACAGGACTTAAATACAAGGCAGGCAAATGATATCTTCAAATCACCACAACAATCAGATGTGAGAAACTTTTCTACCAGGTGTATTAATTTTGAAAGTTTGACCACAGTCCATCTGGAATGACTGGGGAGATGTTTTTTTTTTTTTTTTCTACCTATACTGCAGCCAGCCACCAGGGGGAGCAGTTTTTGTGGCAACCTCACTTCGAGCCAAGCAAGATGACATCCATCTTTTTTTTTTTTTTTTTTTTTTTTTACCAGGCCTGAACCAGAGTCTGACCTCACAGTTTTCTGACTTCTCTCTTACAACAGGACAATTTGATGTTCCTGTAGCATAAATAAATGAAAACAACCAGATGAAGCTTGGTTCTTTCTCCCTGGTGGAATAAACTCACAACAGGATACCCAAAGAGCAAAATGATCACTTCCAGTGTCTAACCAGGAAAAGTGTGTCCATTACTTAGTTTCCATTTAATGATTTTCAATGATGTTTTAAAATCTAAATTGGTTTTATACAAATAAAACATAAAGTACAAACCTATTTTCCATTAAATGAAGTCTGACAGAGTGTAATCAGTGTTAGCATTTGTGCTTTAAAGCTGAATGAGTTTTCTTTCCTGACAAACACACTTATGGACACTTTTCAATTGGTGCCAGAGGACAGCAAGAATGTTAAATGACCTCACTGTATGTTTTGTGTTGTAGAAAAGAGCCAGCACAGCTCTGTTGTGAGTCTTTCACTCTGCTCTGAATAAGCATTTTGTCCATCCCAACGTGTGGGCCGCTCCCCGGCTTTCATTCCATGCCAGCACTTTTTGAAATCTGCCCAGGCTTTAACTGAAAACGGGATGAAGCCTTCAAAACACGTCTCAGTCTCCTCTTTTATCAATATTACAACCACCTGAAGATCTTCAATCTGGAGACACTTTCAGTCACAGTTTAGAGGTTTTCTCTGTGGCTCTGGGTGGCCGGAGAGCTCAGTGTGAGACGGACTGCTCGGCCACATAAACATCAAGAGAAACACGTGTTAAAACCCAGAGTTGGGTCAGGAGGAGTCACTCTCATTTCAAACGTAAAAGAAGAGGGACAGTAAAAAGGTATGAGGCGTGAAAGATAAAACACGCAGGAGGAGAATGTGGAGGGAACAGGACAAATGCAGGACAGGGTTTGTGGTAAAGATGTGACTCCTAAACTTTCACCCCTGGATTGTTTTGAAAAAACATCCAGTGGTTGTGATTGGTCAGAGTTTCAGTCATTCCCTTCAGTAAGATCTGACGGGTTTTCAGCCAGAAATGGATGACAAACTTTAAATTATCAGCTAGTTTAGGAATGAAATATTGGAAAACATGTACCAATCAGATTGGTTGGACTCTTATTTGGTTCCTAAAAGATATATTTTTTTGAAGGGGCCCCACAAAAAGCTCATTTAGAGGGTTTTAGTCTTAAATTGATTGCTAATAAGTCTGTTTGCTCTACATCAGAAGGTCATGGGTTGGATCCTGGATCCTGTCCACAAGCCCAAGTGTCTTTTGGTGGGAGACCCAATGTGCCAGCAGTGTGTGGATGATAGCTGATAGTGATGAATGCCTTACAGCATGGTGCACAGTGGCCTTTGTCATCAGTGTATGGGTGAATGGACCAGCTCCGCTCTGTCATGATGGATTTCTATTCAAGTCAACATGTCAACCCACAATAGTCCCTGCCCTGGCAAATTGGAGTCGTCCACATCAGATACACAAACTTCTAATTTTGCAGGATGTTGGAGCTGTGATGCACCAATTTACAAAAAGCAGATCAAGACAGGAAGTGGTTCACAGAAACCCCTTAAAAACTCCCAGTAACTTTCAAAATAAAACAATCCATGTCAGAACCAGATGTTATCTATCTTGATTACAACATCAAATGGACTGTGGACATAATGAGCTGAGCCAGATCAGGAGTCAACAGGTTTGAGGTTTTACTGCCCAACTTGAATGAGGAGAGGTAGGAATCAGGGGAACTCCTTGGTGTCGAGATTCCAGCTGTCTGGAGGTGTCGCAAAGTGCCAGAATGATGAGCTGATGAATAGGTGAGCACGTCAGCATGTAAACATGAAATAAAGTGGAGTGTTTGTTTTATTTTTAGTAAAACAAATGGTCCTACAAGATTTAAAATGAGCCACATCCACCTGACAAGTCCATAAACACATTGTTATTATTATATTATATTATATTATATTATATTATATTATATTATATTATTTTATATTATTTTATATTATTATATTATATTATATTATATTATATTATATTATATTATATTATATTATATTATATTATATTATATTATATTATATTATATTATTATATTATATTATATTATATTATATTATATTATATTATATTATATTATATTATATTGTATTATATTATATTATATTCAAGATATTGGTAGGTGGAAATGATACCTGAATTAAAAGAAAAATGTATCATGTATCACAAAACTTGACGAGCAAATCTTTCTTATACCACAGGCAGATGTTTTTGGACAATTTCAATGAATAAAGGTTTTAATTGTTATTTGTACATAGATGAACAGTCTAGACCTAGACACAAGTTTAAATAAAGAATATAAAAAAACACTAGAGCACTAAAACACCACAACAAGGGCAGTAACATGTACAGCAACACTTGTGATATTTACACAAGGTGTGTGGTATGTACACAAGGTGTTAAAATGTACAACCAACTTTTCATTCTTGTCTTTTGATATCTGATTTCTGGGCTTGTCAGGTGAATGTGCCTCATATTAGTCTCATGACATTTTTTTTTAACCAAACATAAGAGGTAATTCATTGATTAAATTTCTGTTTTTGCAGTGCAAACATCTTTTAGAGGGCTAAGAATATTAGTTCAACAGATTTAGAAACCACTGAGTTACTTTTTAACATCTTAAGACCTAGCTTTTGTCTGATGTGCATTTTTAATTCACCTTGTTGTTTGGGATAAGTATCTTTGTACAGGAAGTTGTATATACATAGTTGTAAGTACGTTTTTTTTTTTTTTCTTTTTCAATAAAACAGGTGTAATGTCGTGATTTCACCCAAAGATGATGTGGGAAGTGTCCCTAAATGTGGCGAATCATGGGTCTTAGAGGCAGAAATGTAACGTCCACATATATTTGGATGCTGGGTGTTAAGTGGGTAAAGTAAGAAAATGCAGCAATACATCATGTTTTGAAGTCCTTTCTATTGGATGTTACATTAGATGAGACAAACAGATATACCCCTCCTAAAGATGTAGTAAGATCCTAAAATTTTCCACAACAAAAGCTTGTCCCCCAGTTTGGCCACCCCACCCTAAAAACCACTGAGCTGAATTCTTGCTAAGTGTGCGAGTGCTGTCCCGCTTCAAAACTGTCAGGTATGTGAGAGATCTGATTCAGACTTAACAAGCCAAATAGCAAACTCTGTGTCAGTCTTTAACCAATTCTGTTACATTTACTCATACTTTACTTTTTTAAAGTTTAGAGCAGATTTAGATGAATCAAAAAAAATGTTATACAGCAGGTGTCTCCAACTATTTGACCCCAAAAAGCATCTTTGTTTTTAGGAGTTATCCGAGTCTAAAGAGCAGGAGAGAAGCTGCAGCCGGTGCTTCTGGGACATCCAGCTGCAAACATCTCTCCAGCTCTTCTCCAGAGGGAGGGTTTGTTTCCAGCTGTTTATTTGTTCCATCATTTTTGTCAATAGCCAAAGGACTAATATTTGGACAGGCCTCTCTCTTTGTTTGTGAATGAAGCTTATTTTCTGCTGTAAGTAACTAAAGTTTGTCTGAGTTTATAAATAAATCAATTATCTGCTTAAACTTTGTTCCCTCCCTTTTCCCAGGGTTTTGTTGAATAGTTTCTATCCTCGTCCCTTAATCGTCCTCAGAAACATAACAATGAGTAAAACAAGCAAACATCTCCATTTTCATCTCCAAAAATGTTAAACAGCACAGAGGAAAGAGAACAGACGGTTCGCATCATCATGCCAAAGTCTTTTTTGAACGTCAAATCCTGTGATGTAAAACTCTGAGTGAGACTCTGCTGCCCCCTGCTGGTTGTAAGCTGAAACAATCAACAAACACACCAAACATTATTCATCAGATGTTTTATTTGAAGCTGCTCAGAGAGATGGAGGAGGCACTTTCTGTTTCACGGTGAAAAGCTAAAACACTCTAATACTGTAAGAAGATCTGCAGTCAGCTGATGTTTGAAACCAAAGAGGCTTCTGGGAAATTGAGTCCAGCAGAGAGTGGGGGGCCTCAGTCGTCTCCTCCGCATAGACTCAGCAGAGCGTTCTGGTAGTCTCCTTTAGTGTGCTCCTAAACGACACAGAGACACGAGGAATCAGATCAACACACAGATTATTTCCTCTGGTAACTTTTGACACTGCATCACACTCTGATAAACCTATTTTTTTAAAGTGGCTTGGTTTTAAACTCTGGCACAGACTGTGAATCTCTTTGTGGCTGTTTAGAGGACAGATACTCACAGCGATGGTCTGGTACAGTGACTTTTTGTGCTGCTTCTTGAACTCTGATCGGATCTTCATCAGGTCCACTTCACATCGAGAAACCATAATCCTGGTCACCACCTTATCCTTGGCTCCTTTACCCTGCAGAGGATTACAAACGGGCATTTGAGCAGAGTGTAATGTTGTTCATATTTTGTAACTTTGTCATGTTAAAATTACTAAAACTCCTAAGTTTTCACAGAAAATTTAAAAAGGTTTCATTGAAATAAGATAATCATCAGAGATTTCAAGGCTTTAATACGCAAGAGATCACTTAAATATAACACATATGCAAAAATTACTCAACTATTTATTTTATATCATCAACTTGTATCCGACTCCAAATTTAGATTAGCTAACCAAAAAGTTACTTTTTTTCTCTTAAAAATTACTTAAAAAATGCCCCTTTAAAAAAAAAAAAATAGTTGTGATGGGGTTTTGTAACATTGAGTGAGGAGAGACCGCAGTGGATGTGGGACCCTGCTGTACACTAAAATGCTTTGGCATGTGCTGTCAGTGCTTCACATGGCATGGACCAGATGTCTGCTTAATGTGACAAAGACAGTATTCCTTTTAATTTGTACAGTTTTTATCTGTATTTAATGTGATTTTTTCCCCTAGATAACTTTAAATTATCAATACTTGGACAGTATTTAAAATGGAGCGCAGACAGCCTGCCTGTGCCATTGAGCACAGACACCCTATCCAGGCATCCCTCAGCATAGGGTCAGCAGGGTCTCTGTTCCCTCCTTTCTCACAGTTCCAAAATGGGATGTATTTATCTTACTTTGTGATTTAACCAGTACAACTTAACTACCACATTAATAATGTTTATTTGTGTTTAATTAGTTGAACTTAGTCATATTAAGGTAACTTAATGTGGTGTCAGTAAATCCAACATCATGCTGTTGAGTTTCTGCAGTCTAGTAATATCATGTATCTTTAAAGACAGTACAGTTAGAATTAGTTAACATGTGTTATTCACATTAATAGTGTTTTGTGTGTCCAAAACAACACAGTTTAGTGGAACCAGATGACAGAACTTATCAAGTAAAATCAACATTTAATTTCTTATGGCCCTTTTCCACCAGCACGCCTTGGCCCTACTCTACTTGGCCCAAATACTCGTTTTGTGATGGCTTTCCACTAACCAACAACTAACAACAATCGCAAACAATGGAGAACTTGGAGGCAACAGTACACTTGTTGCTTGGTCTGTGGCTTTTTGTCACAAACTGTATGACAGAGGGAAGCAGAGGATGCAGTTGTTGTTTAAAAATGGTGGGTGGCTCTCATCCCCTTGTGTCCTGTCTTGTTTTGGGTGTCACGTTCATGACTCATCGATGACGACATTGTCTGACCAATCAGTAGCCGGCAGTCAGTAACGTCATCTCTTAGTATCGACTCAGCTCGCTTGGAACTAGAGTAGAGTAGGTACTAAAACTAGCTTGTTTTAGGAGGTACCAGGCCAGTGGAAACATGATGCAAATCGAATAGGGCCGAGAAGAGTAGGACCAAGGGGTGCTAGTGGAAAAGGGCCATTAGAGCATGCATTCTGTTGATTACTAATGTGGATCAAACTAAACTCAACAAAGTGTAACACATACTCAGAAAGCCAGAATCAGAGTAGATAAACCCAGTGTTGTTTTCTGCTAAAAGACAGAACTACTTTGCCGTACCTTCATGGCTTCAAAGAGTCTGTTGGCGAAGTACAGCTGCCGGTTCTGAAAGCATTCAACTGTGAAAACAGACAAACATTGAATCTGGTCAAATTTGTGTCGTGTTTTAGATGTTGATTAAAAACAACCAACATGAAAATGAAATATTCCTCAAAAAACATCTACCTGGTGTTTAAGTTCTTACCCAGGGTGAGGAAAGACTTCTCCAGATCCCCCTTCACCTCCTTCCTGATGCTCTCCTTCATGTCGTATGGACTGTAGCTCTTATACCGCTCAAACACTGAAGGAAAACAAAACACAGTGATGAAAAGAACACTTCAAGATCAATAAGAGTTTCATAAAGTTTAGCTTTAGTGTTTTAAATGTCTGTACCAGAAAAAACACTGGATGCAACATTAATTTAAATTAACAACCTGTAAAATAATAAAGTCTAATATAAAAATCTTAGGAGATGAAAATCTGTTTTGCAAAGCATCACATACAAAAATCCAGACATGATACTGAAACCAAACAATATTCAACACTTTGATATCAAATTCTGTATTTTGTCTTTTTGATGTTTGATTAAAGACTAAGTACATTTTATCACCCTAATTTGGAGGACATAAGTCGTGTGTATGTTGCATTGGTAGTTCACCTTTCTGCAGGTGGGGGACGCTCCTCTTTGACATGATGGAGATCCAGGTCGCCACATCGGTTCCCTTTCTCTTCACTCCGGCTTCATACAAAGACTGAGAGGTTCACATCAGAGCAGAAAACAGAAAAAAAATGAGGCTAAGAGTTCTGATTCTTTCTGAAATACTGTGTGTCAAAATGAGACTTTATTTATAAAACCTGGACGGGTCTGACTCACTCTGGCATCCTCGTCAATCTTCTCATAGTCGACAACATTAGAGGGCTCATCTCTCTTTGTCTGTAAAAATTAAAAAATATTGTTCAAAATCAAAAAATAGATGCAATCTCATGTTTATATAAGTTAATATCTGACACATTCGTGAAGGGTTAAAAGAGTCAACAATTACAAAACGCCACTGCTTGGGCTACAACAAAGTAACGATTCAATAGTGTTGTAATAAAAATAAATAAAATAATACAGATTAACAGTTTATTAGGAAACTAGATAAAGTGAAAACACCACATTTGGGAAGCTGAGATTTTTTGGCTTCAGCACGTTTTTAAAAGTGTTTCTTATTTGTTGTGCTTGTGAGGAAAAAACTAACCTGAACCAGAGCCAGCAGCAGTTTGGCGAAGTCTCCTGACGTGTCTCCTGCTACGTCTTTCTCCACCTCCTTCTTAAACACTGCAGACAGAAATTAAATAAAATCACCAATGTGAAAACAATGCAAGGAAAATAAGTGTATAACTGAGCTAATGATAGCTATGCTAACATCCAACAGGGTCGAAGTGTCAGCTCACTTTAAGAACTTCAGGTTTAAGAATAACAACTTTTGTTTTTTCTACTGAAGCCAGTTAAGTTTCTTAATTTTTTTTTTTTTCATTGACACATCAAATCAAAAATCATTGAATGCTGAATTACCAGAAAACTAACTTAAACACTTGTTTCCAGTCAACTCAGTAAATTAAATAGTTTGTAAAGTATGATACTGAAATGCTCATTTGAGATTTGACATTATGTTATGTTCAGATGTTGAATTTTATAATCATACAGGTTCAAGAAATGTTTGTTATTACTGTTATATCAATAGCATTTAATCTGAGATTCATTTTCATAATAGTTTGTATTTTAAGGGACCTTCAAGTCTCATAAGGTAATCATTTTTCAAGCTTTTACCTTGCCTGATCATGTCTATCTCATTTCAGTATTGGCATTTTGTTACAGAACTAGAAAAGCAATTTCTGAAGAAATTGCGCTGTGAATGCAGAATGCTGAAGCAGCTTGCGCTGAACTGCTAATGTAACGAAAGCTGAACCTGAATGACCGAAGATATGTCTGAAAATGGTTGAAAAAGTCTTGAAAAGCTTGCGCTCAACTGCTAATGCAGAATGTGGAACATTAATGACTGAAGGTTTGTCTGAAAGTGGCTGAATGAAGTCTTAAAATGCTTGCGCTGAACTGCTAAAGCAAAATTCTGAACAAGAATGGCTAAAGTTATGTCTGAAATCATTTGAATTAAGTCTTGAAAAGCTTGTGCTCAACTGCAAAAGCAGAATGCTAAACATGAATGACTGAATTTATGTCTGAAAATGGTTGAAATAATTCATGAAAAGCTGGCACTCAACTGCTTATGCAGAATGCTAAATCAACCTGCCATGAACTCTTGGATGAAAGGAAATTAATGGATGAATCAGTTAAATGGATAAATAAATTTAAAGTTGAAATGGCTGCATCTTTTCAAAATTTGAAGCAATGAATTAAATTTTAAAGAACAGTTATGGAAATAATGACCTGACTGAGGTAAAATGCAAGTCTCATCTCTGAAACGCTGTTAAAATGAAATCCTGTGTGTCCTGTGTGTGAGTTTTTAATCATGTAAGCCTTTTAGCTGAGGCTCATCTGAAGCCAGATGTTGCCATGGTGATCATTGTTTACCAACTGCCATCAGAGAGCTGGTGGAGTCTGTTGATTCCCAACACATTTCCACTGAAATCAGTGTGTCAAACTGCCTGCAACTGTGACTAAACCAAAGGGCCGATAAGAAAAATGATCACACCGTAGGAATCCTGAGACCCTGAGGAAGCTGTCTGTGTAAATTTCATGTCTAAAGATGCAGAAATAGGCCCATGACAGTGATAGATAGATGAGGGAAATTTGACTGATCTCTGAGAAAACCCCTCAGGAATTAACATTGGAGTACATGGGTGCCGGAGCTGACTTTGCCCGACAGTTGGCCATTTTGTGAAAAAGTGCTCCATCCTTTTGCTTTAAAAACCACTTTGTCAGAGGCAGGACAAGACTACTTACATGCTGAGGGCTTATTTGTGTTGATAGCTCAAAAAATGTGGCCAAGAGAGCAGTTTACCCAGAAGTTTCCCAGGTCTTGTTTCCCCCTCTCCCTGCTCTGTCGTTTGAATCTCCCACTCTGAGCTGAAACATTCCGTCCAATACACACCAATGTTAAACGGCTTGAAGAGCTGAAATGCATCATGACCTTTGAAGGGTCATTGTGAAGAAACTATGAATGCTAGGAGACATTTGAAACCCACTGAATGAAGCCAAAAGATAGCTGAATATTTTGAAGTTTGAATGGAGTTTGTAGCTGAATGTATGACTGAATGAGGAGGGTTTGAAGAAGGCTGAAAAAATGTCCTGAAGGGAGGAAATTTTGAAAATTCCGCATTCATCTCTATGGGACCGAAATTTCGTAAATTGTTGAATATCTTGGAAAGTATTTGTGAAAAGTTTCTGAAGAGTCATAGCCCCCTTGTCCCCACTGAAATACACGTTTTGAAGTTTGAACGGTGAAAATCGGTTGAAGTTTGCAGAAGTTTTAGCGGTCCAAAAAAGCGGGCGGAAGAAGAAGAAGAAGAAGAAGAAGAAGAACTAGACAATTTCCACGGAAATCGTGAGAGGGGCTCGGGCGGCGGCCAGGCTTTTTGCATTCACTAAATAGTTTAGAAACACCGATGTGACCAGACCTTGTTTTGTACTGACTTCTGATTGAACAGGTGTCAAATTATCCCATGCACAATTAAGCGCGCTTCGCGCGCACACTTTCCTATCTTGAAAATGTTCAGAAACACAGATGTCACCAGATTTTGTTTCGGACTGACATAGCGAAACACTTCTTAACATTTCTTGTTTCTGATTCAACAGGTGTCAAATGACCTCATGCACAATGAAGCGCGCTTCGCGCGCACACTTTCATATCTTTACTGTTCTAGCCCCAAAACATTTTGTTACAAATATACACCTACTTATCACAAGACATGGGAGAGTAGCTGATTACAAATCCTTAACCCCAAATAAGCTCTCAATAACTTTTTAAAGTACTTGTGTGTGTGTGTGTGTGTCTGTGTGTGTGTGTGTGTGTGTGTGTGTGTGTGTGTGTGTGTGTGTGTGTGTGTGTGTGTGTGTGTGTGTGTGTGTGTGTGTGTGTGTGTGTGTGTGAATGTGTGAGGGAGAGAGGGAGAGAGAGAGGGAGAGAAAGAGCGAGGGTGAGAGAGAGAAAGAGAGTATTGAAAGGAAAGGGGGTTCGTGTGTGTGTGTGTGTGTGTGTGTGTGTGTGTGTCTACACACTTTCATATCTATACTACTCTAGCCCCAAAGCAATACGACACAAACATAGACTGCCTAGTGGACAGCGTGGCACTGCCATTTACCATTGTACAGTTCTGAAGCCAAAACACCTCTGTCAAAGGGGCAGTCATTGGCAGCAGTTGTGCAGCCAGAGTCTGCGCAGTACAGACTGTGAGGGATTCTGGGAGGATCTGAGTGGCGCTTGGTAACAAAACTAATATTTTCATATTTCTTTTGCGAGTCTAATCACTTCTTGACTCTACGTCCTGACATATTTTACAATCCGAGAAAAAAATACACAAGAACAGCAGCTTTCAATTATCATAAAATGCTACATAGTACCTTGTTTTTAACCTCTCATAACTAATGGAAATGAAGCTGTTCAGAAGAAAAGAAAAAAAAGCCTTAAATACAAGGCAGCCAAATGATATCTTCAAAATCATGCACCTGTGTGTGTGTGAGGGAAAGGGAGGGAGAGAGTAAGAGAGAAAGAGAGAAAGAGACAGAGAGAATTGAGAGAGAAGAGATGGGGTTTATGTGTGTGTGTGTGTGTGTGTGTGTGTGTGTGTGTGTGTGTGTGTGTGTGTGTGTGTGCACGTGGGTATGTATGGGTTGGCTGTATGTGTGTGTGTGTGTGTGTGTGTGTGTGTGTGTGTGTGTGTGTGTGTGTGTGTGTGTGTGTGTGTGTTTGAGTATGTGCACGTGGGTATGTATGTGTGTGTGTGTGTGTGTGTGTGTGTGTGTGTGTGAACGTGGGTATGTATGGGTTGGCTGTATGTGTGTGTGTGTGTGTGTGTGTGTGTGTGTGTGTGTGTGTGTGTGTGTGTTCGTGCGCATGTGCACGCGTGTGTGTGTATGGGTTGGCTGTATGTGTGTATGTGTGTGTATAAGAGAGTTTGGGTTGGCTGTTAAGGCATAGTAAACAAAAACCTGTGTTCCTCTGTCCCTCAATGACCTCATCAGTCAGTAGACACAGCTGTGTGGTTACCATGGTGATCATAAGGATGATGTCACAGTGAGTGTGATCTGTCAGTTACACTTTGGAACTCCTTTGTATCCACTGATCTACAGCTGGAGTTTTGGGCTAGACATAGGTCCGAACAAACTGCATTTATGCTGAAACCCTAAGGGCTAGAAGAAAAACAAAAACATTGTGAGAATCTGGAGACTCTGATGAACAAGATGATGTGCTTTACAAGATGGTAGGATTTAAATAGACCGCACGAGGGCGATTTGCAAATGTAGTTAGGAATGAAGTTAATGAGAAATATAGGTCAGATTTAACATTACTTCAGATTACAGGGATGTGACGGTTTCACTCACACTGAGGCGTTTTTTGGCAAAACAGTACATTTTTGGGGTAAAATACTCCCTTTGTAAGAAGTAGGAGATGTCAGGGAACTTCAAAATGTAGTTTTTATTTTTCTGCTGTGAAGATTTTGGAAGTTGTGACAATTCATTGGAGAATGCTGCAACCTGTCATCAGCCGCCTCTCTCACTCTACTTTCAGACATTCCGCACTGGAGGAGATGAGGTTTCAGGGCAAAAACCAAAAAGTTTATGTTGCTTCAACAGTAAAATCTCAAAAACTGTAATAGATTTCAAAAAAGTAAAGTCATACTCATAGAGCTGAAAGATCAGTGAACACTTTAAGGCAAAAATGGTGCCTGTAAGTGAAAGTATGCCAAAGTCTTAGCATCTCATAGTAAGTGGAAATTTTGGGCAGCGAGAGGGAGAGATTCCTAGGTTCCCCATTCATTCTCTATGAGGGATTTTTCGCCGTTTTTGGCCAATAAGTCGGCCAAAATTTGGCGAATCGCTGAAAAAAATAATAGCACACCATTCCCGGCCGAGCCGCACATTTTGATGTATGATTTGTGTGGGTTTTCTCAAAGCCCTTGGAGGAGTAGCGAGCCAAAATTTTGGCCGGAAGATGAAGAAGAAAAAAAAAGAGGCGAACGGAAGAGCATTAGGGGCTCGTGGCTTCGCCACGAGCCCCTCTCCTGCATAGCTTGCTATGCAGGAGAGTGGCTCGTTCGAAGCCCGAGCCCCTAATAAATTTTTTTGACACAGAAGAACATATGCTGTGAATGCATTACTGCATTCACAGCAATAAATATATTTTATCATCATACACAACTCAATATCTGTTATATGTGTAAAATATAAATGATAAACACGTCAAGTCTTCAAACTTCCAACATTTCATAGTGTTGCATCTAATTTCTATGAAAAGAGCCCGCAGTTCCTTCCAGCTGCCACTAGATGGTGCTAGCAAGCTAACAACGCTGACAGCACGTGGATGTTCAGTCAGGATGTCTGGATTTAAATTGTCAACGGTTTTTAACATTTTTATTCGAGCTCAAGTGATTTTTACTCACTTTCTCTGTAAACCTTCTTGATGTCCGTCAGTTCCTCGTTGTTCCTGGAGCAGACGATCTCGATGAGGGTCTCCTCGTCTGTTCCCAGTCCCTGAGACACAAACGCCAACAGGTGAGTCTCCTCATTTCACACATAGCCTATATGTTGGACTGAATTTACAACAACGATTTTACTGTTTATGTGAAGCCCTGCACAACTGCTTTAAGTTAAGTGCTAGAAAGTACAGTTGTTTTTAAAACTGTACTAGAGTTAATGTAAAAAGCAGTTCATATTTTGATTTTAACCATATCTAAACTTATCAAAACTCCTAAAAATCTCCTGGCTTCTATGGGTGAGCTGCTTCTTGTGAAAGCACGGACAGCCAAACTTTTCACATTATCTTTCCAGACTTTCTGGCAGCCCTCTTGAAAATTTCAGCCAGAAGTCAGATAGGTTTGTAAGTAGATATGTTGACACAGATGATAATATTTCACCACCAGTCGAGTTGTTGGGGTGGTGACGTGAACTTTAAGCAAAGTTTATCTGTTTTACACTCACTCCAGAGGTCTGTGTTTGGTTTTTGTGTGTTCTTTTTTTTGAAAATGTTATTAAACTTGATGCAGTAAACATTAGTGAGAAAGCTCTTTATGTATGCACTACCCAGCCTCCCTCCAATTGCTTTGACAGTAACAGATAAAATTGTTCAAGCACATCTGATGATGGGTAACTATCCCACCCTTTCTCCTTTTTGACCAAACTTGTGCTAGTAGTAGTTTGAGGCCAGTGCCTGACTGAGCGCTGGTTCTTTGTGTTTCTACTGTACTGACAAAGCCCTGGCTTCAACTGGAGCTTAGCAAGCACCAGAGCATCAGGGGCCGGTTGTGGGGCTACTGTGACCAACAATCAGCCATGAGAAAATAGTCAGTCTTATAAAGTTAAGCTGCTGAGTGAGTCGTCTGTTGTTTTGTTGGCGTTTCCTCATTCATAACTTGAACTGGAGGCAAAACTGAAGCAGCTACACATTTTCTCTCATAGATCAGGTCTAAACTTTGCTATTTCTATCTAATTTAACAAACTTATGGCCTTAAGTTATTTATCTTGCTATTTCTGCCTTATGTGTGAGCGTTCAGATTTCTCTGCTCACTCTATCGCCCACAGCAGTTCCACCCCAATGTGTTCACAGATACATAATGCCCGTACATACACAAACACACAGACAAGCACACTCTGTGTAGCAGACAGTTAGGAAGGATAATGTCACAACCACCACCAGATAAACCAGAAGAAGATAGAAAAATCAGCCTTTTTAAAGCGCTCCCAGTGCCATTTTTGTTGACCCCCCCTTCCCCGAAACAGCTGCCTATGAACTGACTGATGATGATGAACTGATGACGTTGCCCCAACTTGTCTCCTTGCTGATAGAAACCAAACAGGTTTTTCGGAAAAAATGAAAACAAAATAAGCACTAACACCAAATGAGCAGTGGTAGTGTGATCGAGTTCCCGAGATAGGGCCTTGTTGCCCTGAAATTTGGAAATATCTGATTTCTAGCGCTAGAGATTCTGACCTTCATGGAGGCTTTGAGTTCAGAGGCGTCATACTGAGCTGTGCTCTTCATCAGTCCCAACATCAGGGCCTCCAGAGAGCCGGACAGCGCCCCCTTCAGAGCTGCGATCAGATCCTGAAATGAGACAGAGGCAAAAAACTGTTGATGAACTTCTTTAAATATAGGTTAAATAGTCATTTAATCCCGTCTTGAGAGGTTAAGTCCACTAATGTTTGTGATATGTTTATATCAAAGATCGATATCCACCTTCTTGGCGATTCGCTCGTATTCGAAGGCGATCTCTCTCCGCTGCGAGTAGCTGCGTCTGGTCAGGATGTCGATGATGGTCTGTTCGTCTACTCCTGCAGGGTTAGATAAAGCTAAAGATAAAGTTGCACTTACACAAGGAAAAGAGATCAACGTCATTTGTGTAATAATCTTGGCAAAATCTATCACTTTAAGGTCCTCAGAGAGTCTGATGTGACAGTTAACTTAAGTATTCCCAAAATGAAAACGATTTTCATCCATGACCACATCGTAAAACTGTTTTCTGCAACCTATCGGGCAACCATAATGACAAATAAGCTTTTTTTAACCCGTAAACAATGTTCCTCCTCTAAACTGAAGCTGGATTGAATTTAGCCGAGGCCTTTTTCTCTTACATAACAGATAAACACTTTCAGCTGTGTCTGAGGGATCGAGACACTTTGACTTTACTTTCTTTGTTCCACGTTGAGTTTTCACCATCGCCTGTGTTTTTTTTTTTTATGGTTTTATTTTTTCAAAACAGGGGAAAACACTGTGTTCAGGGACGTCCTGCATTTACTGCAGCTCACACACAGGAAGCTGACTCCAGCAGCTGGAAAATCCTTCGAAGCCCTGTCCAAACACAAACAGACCTGTGTAATCCGCCCCACACATCGGACTCTCACCGCCGCCGCTGCAGTACAGTCAGGAGAGGTTTCAGTAGCATTACACACACTTTTGTAGATCTCCATGACCACAAAAACATGCTGTAATGGTTTGAGGAGCTCATTCATGGACAGAAGCCAGTGTGCAATCTGAGATCTGACTGTGAAGGGAAGGAATCAGACAACTGAGTCACAGAGAAAACTGAATTCAGCTGAGAGATAGAAAACAGCCAAGACAGGAAAACTGGACTCCAAAGTACAGAGTTTTCTCCTCATTTTTAAAGTGTGTATTGATGACGAGATGGTGAAACAGTGAATATGAAAGGTTACGCTCTTGGCAACGGGGATATTGTTGAGATATTGGATTGTGGACCAAAGTGCAGCCCTTCTTGATGGACTGGTTGGAGCTAGATGAGCTCAGCTATGTTTTTGAGTGTGTTTAGTTTGAGAAAAGTCTGTGTTACATCTCTCACACAACTGGCTATGAGTTTGAGAAGGATTTGTTGGATTTCAGACACAATATTCTGAGAATGAGTGGGTCTTGTGTAGGGGTGGGTACCAAATTAGGTACTTTTATAGGTACTACGGGTGGGAGAAAAAATAAAATAAATCAATATATCAGGATTTTTGGTTTGATAATTTCAGAATCGAGATTTTTTGTCAAAATATTTTTTTCAAATTCAGTGTCTTCTTTTCAGTCTTTGTTTATATACTGGTTTTGAAAAAAGTTACCACTTGTCTCCAGCAGAGGGTGAAATGTTTCTCTCTGACTCACATAAAGTGCATTTTATGGGGAAATATGGCTCCTGATATCGTCTGTAGACATTATCATCATCATTTAACTTTTTGATATGGTCTGTTGTTAAAAAAGCAGACTAAAAACTGCAAAAATCGTGAATAGCAAAGACTTGTTATTTAAATTGAATCGGCACCCCCAAAAATTGTAATAGAGTCAAATCCTGGGAATAGCATATGCTCCCAGCCCTAAAAGGTACCAGCCAAATTCTGTCTGAAGTACCAAGTACTAATTTAAGTGAATCAAATGGTACCATGTCTTGGTACCCAAACGCATCTTTGTGACTTTGTGGGAGTGGAGAGTAGGCAATTTTCTATGCTGAACATCAACACAGCATTAAACAAATGAATACTTTGTATCATAGGAACACACACAAGAGTACCAAAAAGTGGTACCACTGAGTAGGGATACTGATTGCAAAGTACTGGGCATCGGTAGCGTACCGTTTCATATGTGAAAGGCACCCATCCCTGGTCTTGTAAGCATTTTTGCTGCCTTACCTTTCGTCTTGATGGCTGTCTCGAGCCTGGCAGCATCTTTGGCTGGGTCGAAGTCTCGTACCGGCACCACGGTGGGGTATATGGGCTCTGCTTCCTGCAGACAGAGGGAGAGAAATATGTCACAGGAAGGAAGGTTTGTTGTTTGCAGAGTTGTTTGGTCTTCGTTTTGTACTTAAATCCCTTGAAAAGTGACTGACAGTGAATTTGGATCATGTATTGTTGTAGTTGAACACAATGATGTGAAGACACTGTGATGTGTTTATCACATCAGTCTGGTCCTGTCAGACCTATAACTGTATAAAACATGGGCGTAGTCTGCGAGACGTTACCCGTCTGTTCCTATTACCGAAAAATCAGTCACATGACTTAAGCTGTGTCTCTGATTGGACAATCATACAATCCTAATAACTTCTAAACCACCATGTTAGAAAAAAATGCACTCAACATACAGTGTGCAGATAGGGAAATCACTATTTGTTTTACTTCTTAGCTGTGACTGTGGTGTGTGTGTCAATGTGCAGCTGAATAATTGAATTTCCCTTTGGGATTAATAAAGTATTTATCTATCTATCTATATATCTTTCTAAATCAGCGTTTTAGACCCAAGCCGTTATTTAAACCAGGCTGTAAATGTGCTTTTTAATTCCATAAAAGTCTGTTTTTTGGTTTGGTGTGCACATGGTTCCTGATCTTTCCGCTGCCAGCCTGAAGCGGATTCTTAATGAACAGTAACTTTTAGCACTTCTGCACAAGCTTCGTTTTTCTAAACCAGATATTGCCCCTTGGTCCAACCTGATCAGGGAGCTGAGAAATAGCATTTAAGGAATAACTTACAGTCCCTTTAAGTAAAATAACAGTTTTTCTACACAAAGCAGGAAAATAGGGATTAAAGTACTTATTTAAACCAAAGGTTAATCTCATTAACAGCTTTATTTGTTTAAATTTTGGGGTATTTAATCATCCCGTTTACTTCTTGTACAGAGGTCTGTTTGAAAACAAACTTAAAGAGATATTAAAAAATACCAAAATTAGCCTCAAAATTTCACCGCTGCATGGATACAAAAATGAATGAATGACTAAATAAACTCTTATTTGTAAAGCTCTAAAAATCTTTTACCTCTTTCTTTATTAAACAGTCATACTGTTCTGTAAACCTTCTCGTAGAGTCTGAATTAATGATCAACCTGTCTGCGTCTCTGCCCAGTTCTCCAGTTTATCAGGTGAACTGGGTGGAGAACAAACTGCTCCTTTATCTGCATTTTTAGTGGCAGTAAACCCTTACAGTCAGGACACTATGGATCCTCTCAGAGCTTCAGGCAGTAAAGATACGAGCCTCTGATCATAGGAGCCGTTATATAATTAGTGATTAGCCACACATGATGGACACAGGACGATGGTTAAACTTTTTACTGCAACAGTAACCTCCTACAATTAACTCTCTATAAATATAATCATTATGCAGAGCTGTTGTCCTGTTTCCTGTGTGAGTTCAGCAGGTGACTCACCCCTCCATATGACAGCGTCAGCTGACCCAGAAACTCAGACACTAGAGCCATGATGAGTCGACCTGCAGGGAGATGAGACAGAGATCAGTGATCTGTTGTGCAGTAGTCCTCAGTGTACATCAGTAATTCCCAGTAACCAGACAAATACTGCAAGTTATTTCCTTTTTCTTTGAGCGGCAGCATTCACGTACTCCTCAGCGCTCAAAGTACTATCCTTGTTCAGTTTACATTCTGGACCCCCGGTGTGTCCTGACGCCCAGTCTCTAATTTTGATGGAGTTTGTTGGCTTGTTCAGCAGCTCTACACTTCAAAATGTGATGATCTTTGCAGCCAACACATCAAAGTGGGCTATTTGGTATCACAGTGTCATGTGGGCCCCGGCTGGGCATGGGCTCACGTTGGCATAAACAGGGACTAGAATTGGCAGACCATCTGAACAGCAAACATCCTGGTGTCGACACAATCCTGTCTTTGCATGGGAACTAAAAACACCATAGTTCACCATTCGAGCCCCTTTTTGGAGCGTTTGTACCTTTATGCTCCTGAGTTTACAAAGGAAAAGGAGATTCAGTGCAAGGAAGGAAAAAAGTGAAGAAACTTCTTTGCTAACTTGAGACCAGGAAAGATGTTAATGTTAACTTTGTTATCCACATTTTTCCTTTTTTTTCTTTAGTTGTCAGGAGTTCAATTGGAGAATCAGAAAAGCCATTGTTTTTATCTACCGAATAATGACAACTTATGGTCCACCTGCTGTGTTTACCTCTTCAAAATACAGTTTCCAAGCTGCTTGATGGCAAGACTAAGCTGAAACAACAAACTCTGAAGACCCTACTGTGTTAGCCGGATAGTCTCAGGTATTTAGGACCTAACACAACTCAAAACTAAGACGCAAAAGTGTCAAAGTTCACAAAATAATAGTGATATGTAAATCATATATCCTATAGGCTAATTGGTGCATGAAGAGCATGTCTGAGTTGCGTCCACTAACGGTGCAAAAACAAAACTTTCTGACAGAAAAGTTGAATGTTGGGAAATGTCTCAGCAGATAGTGAATGCATGGGTGGAAGTTTCTCACAACTAATTAACTTATGAATCAGCCCGTCAGAAAACAGTAGCATGAACTCTTGCCCGATGTGTCTCTCTGTAGTTGCTCTTTGAGGGGACCAAGCTGATTGACCCCCATTCAAAAATATTTCCGTAAGCACACAGTAGATCCAAAGTCAGGTATATTCTTCCTATAGGAGCCCCGTAGAGAGCTGATGAAGGTTTAGGCATTAGCGTATCTGGGCTAGCCCGTATGGCTCATCAGTGGGAGCTAACGGCTAAATTAGCAATTACCATTATACCTGTTTGGGCCCAGGTTGGAGTTCTGGTGGCAAGGTACCTGCAGAGTTTTAGACGTGTTTGGTGATGCTGTAAAGTGACAGTAATTGATAAGCAGTGTCAGTTTCTTTGGTTTGGCTAAAAACAATGCAAGACTCAGGCACCTGAGTGGCTTCTGGTCTTAGTTGGAATAAGTTATATATAAAAGTAACACACTCGGAAAGCAAGGCTTAATAACTTTTCCACATGCTCTTAGAATATTCAGGCTCTGTAACTTTAAAGATGGCCAACTTCCTTTCACAAAGTCAATATTTATGGGGAAACCCAATCTCTGCTTTCTTTTCAAGTTTACTGATATAAACAAGCGATAAAACCCCTGTTAATGTTTAAAGCTGCAGATTCCTGCAGGCTGTAAACACAGTAGAAAAAGCGTCCAGGTAGGTGTGCTTGATTTATCGACCAGGACATGCCAGAGGGTGTGTCTACAGGAGAGTCCAGGACGAGCGATAAGGAAAATGGCAATGCAAACTGCACTGAGTGTGTTATGTAACACACTCGCATAAATCATCCAAAGACATCAAACCTCTTTTTATGTGTTTGAGGGGAGCTGGAAAGCTTTCTGACCTTTGACCCTGTTTCAAAATATGAACAGGAAATGTGTAAGAGTTCCATCACCTAGCAACGCCTCACACAAACAATCTCTGCAGAGTTTCATTTCAGCAAACAGAATTATCCTCCTATTTGTCGGAGCTGTGTACTAGACGTTCCATAACAGAGAGTGAGGTTTAGAGTGAAAATGAAAGCTTCAGAAATGGTCCACTAGCTTTATAGTTCCTTCCTATCCTCTTTACCTAAGTCTATCCCTGCATCAGACTCTTATTTTGAAAGTTTGGAGAAGCCTATGCTGTGATTTATAGTTTTTAATGCCACTTCCATTGACAAAAATGCAACTATGAAACTATTTGTTTTGTAGGTAGAAGTTTGGCTACTCATAGCAAACAAAATACTTCTCAGTGAGTCACCTCCCTGCTGCTTTATTTGACTGTTTTTCAAAATAAAAGTCTTGGAAAACTAGCAGACATGAGGCCATTCTTTGCAAGGTGTGATCTGTCAACTTAGCACGATATTAACATTGTAGTTTATGACTTTTTTCACAACTCCAAACTCCAGAATCAGCTGCAGAGAGGAACAAACTTTAGCCTGTTGCTCAGGAACCCTCAGATAACAGCGCTCCATCACCTCTCGGTGATCCTCTCCTCTGTAAATGGCAGGATCATGATAGTCTGGTAATTACTGGCAGGCAGAGAGCAGAGTGCGTGTGCAGTGGAGACTTTACCCAACCGCACCCATCTGCCAGCAGCCTGTTATCACATCTTCAGCCTCCACACACACAGATTAAAACCTTTAACAGACTGAACAAAGACTCTCTGAGACTTCTCACAGATGTTTCTCACAGTGCGAGTGCCAACACTTACATACTTTCAATCCTGGCAAGTCTGTCTTACATTCCTGTGCGCTATAAGCAGAGTGGAGCTGAAATTTCTGCACAAACCAACAGTTCGAGGAGTGTTTTCAATGTTTCCTTACCTTCAGAGAGGCAGCAGCAGTGAGGCAGCGAGCAGCAGAAGCAGCTCCGTTATGATCCAGGACGGGACAGGGTGTGGTGTTTATACCAGCTGACTCACACACACACAGACACACACTCAAACACACACTCACACACACTCTGGCCAATCTGACTCCCTGGATGACTCAGTGGAGAGGACTTTTACACATCAAACTAAACACAGGGGCATAAATTCCACACTAAGGGTCGGACCGCCTCGCCTACTTTCTGACTTTTTTGTAGGAACAGAGACGAAGTTGGCTTCTGATTGGCTGGCAGGTGTCCACTTGATAGTATTCAGAGACTTTGTGAACAAAGTCTTATGTGAAAACCCTTGGTACCCATTAATCCATGCTCTTTTTACACTGATACATAATCTCTAGGTGTGCTCGTCAAAGTTCTTCATGACCTTTCACTACCTCTCACAGAAGAGGCCACTCCCACGAATACCTTTAATAAAAGTTCATCTCAAAGCTAACCAATAGTCTTGACAGAAATCGATCAAGTGTTCATTAAACCAGGTTGCCAATGTGGATAAAAAGCAGATATTCTTGAATAAAGTCAATGAAGAAAATAATGGATTTAGAAGAGCCTGGTACATGCCAATGGGCTTCAGAACTCTGTATCAGAAACAGATGGGTGATGTCACAGATAGGGATGGGTACCGAATTAGGTACTTGTATAGGTACCGACCAAATTCTGTCAAAAGTACCGGGTACCTTTCCACAAAAAATCTAAAGGTACCATGTTTAGGTACCTAAATACATCCATGTGACTGTAAGGGAGTGGAAGAGTAGGAGATTTTCCATGCTGGACATGAACACAACATTATAAGGTTATATATTGAAGAATAAATATGTTAAATTGAAAAAAAAAACCATTTTATTATTAACCAGATCAACACAAAAAAGTACCAAAAATTGGTCTTGTTGAGGACTGATACCGATTGGCAGGTACCGGGCATTGGTAGCGTATCGTTTCAAATGTGAAAAGTACCCATCCCTAGTCACAGATACTACATCCATTTATTGCACAGTTGATGGTTTGCACCTAAGATGAATGAAATCATTCAACCATTCATCAGGGGACTATGTGTCAATGCAAAAATTTAAGTTCTTGTTTGGCGGCATGAATAGCATGGATTTGTGATGCACTCATTCCCCCTCTTCACTCACTCTAGATTAAAATAATTTGAACTAATACACTTAATTTGGGCCATCAAGATGTAGATCCAAGGGTGACTGATGACCAAAACGACCGGCATGGGTTCATCATCTAGAAAATACTGGAAAAATCAGTTGGGTGTATGCGTGGCTTTCCTGATCTCTGTGATCACATGTTTTTCACGAAAACAGGAAGAAAAAGTTGCTCATGTAAAACCTGTTTCCAACAAGCAGTCTGGTTTAGATGAGAACAATTTGGTACGGGTTGGCTCAACACAGTGTACCCTGCTAATAAATCTAACAAAGAAGAAAAATGCGGCACAATAAACAAAAAGCAACTATGGGAAACATCCAGCAATTTGTCCTCTTTGTGATTGGCATGTGGCTCCTTGTTACAAAGCGCTGTCAAACTACCGTGTTGAGCTTGTGCGGCTCAATCTGCTGAATCTGCTGACTGTCTTTATACAAAATGTGCATCTTTTGCTCCACTTTTGCACTTAATGTTCCCCAATACACCAGATGATTGGCTCAACTCTACTTCTGTGGAGATCTCCCAAAAGTGGCTTCTGGACAAGACAGTTATAGTGCCGACTATAGGCCTGGCATGCTTACTACAGCTTTTCTGTGTAAACACAGATTTTTTTCACTGCGTTTTTGCGTTTTTAGATGAAACGTTGTCTTGTAAACGGGGCCTCAGGGGAGGCCGTGTTCCACTTGGAGAAATACAGCGGCTGTTGCATGGTAAGGGATAATTCTTTTGACCTATTAACAGTCTGCAGTGTTGTAGCTCCACCTTCCAAAAATGGATCACTTTAGTCTGGGTACCCCTATGGATGGGTCCCAAAAAGTGGGATGGCTCATCTTGGTTATTCGGCTTCCATGCTGGGATTAGTCAGTGGAAATGCTGTAAGTTGTGTGCCATACCGAGGTGAACCAAGCTGAACTGCTTGATGGAACTGGGGCTTTAGAGGGAAGTACGCAAGGAGGTTAGCACTGGCTTCAACTCGCAATCGTTTATAACAGCAAACCAGCGCGGTATTTGAAAGAAATCCCTCTACTCTTGCAGGAATCATGTTTTGGGGCATGCAAGCAGTCGTTTTTGGTGTGATTGAGACATATATGGAGATAAGCATGTCCATAGGACGTTTTGCATGTTTGTGTATCACAGCCTGTGTGTGAGCAACAAGAGTTTACAACAAAGTGAAAAATCAGTGCCCTGACAGTAATTTATAGACTATACATTATTAAATCTATCTATAGCTTAGAGTGTACAGAGCTTAAATATGGTTTACGCGTCTGAATCTATCTTTTAAACCAAACCCAGACCTCCAAGCTGCTCCCACCTCTGCAATGAGGTCACTTCCTGCAGAGATTCACCTGAAACCGTTCTTGTCAGAGGACAGGACTTGTTCTCCTTTGATTCTTTTCACATTTATCAGATCCATAAAATTCCTCCTCAGTCTTCCACACCTCCCCACACCCACCTTATCACTCACAGTCTAGATAAACATTAGCTGACCCGATTTTCCAGAGATTAACACACCTTCTCTGGTCCAACTACCCCTCCCACTGAATGCATCAGCTCTATCAGCCTTTGAGTTTAGATTTGAACTTTAATAGTTTGAGGAGTTGCTGTACAGTCAGTTAAAAGGTGAATGAAAACAAAAACAGGAAGTGTGAGAGCTCTGAGGATCATATTTTTGGAAAGTGTTCAACACATTTGGCAGACTAAGGATTACGAAAGGATTTCCCCCGGTGATAGCTCTAAGTGGTGCAACAAAATTTAAGAGACATGATGTTGAACAAGAACTATTTGGGGTCATCCGCAGTATGATGACTGTGAGGTTATAACTAGTACATTAGAGTTGGAACAAGGTGGTTTAATGGTTTAATGTATCATTAAGGTGATTGCAGATGTACAAACAGGACAATGTCAAATTTTGAAAAGCCAATATCTCATGTCACGCGGTGGCCGACCTAAACCACCAAGCATTACGCCTCTATCCTGACCAATCCCAACCTTGTGAAATGTTGGCGGTTTGGTTGAGTTTCTGCACCAGAAATAGCTGGAGAAAAATGAGTCAAACACAGCACAGTGTTTTAAAATAAGCCATTGCTGATATTTGTGTTAAGAGGAAGTGGAATTCCTGACGCATCGGTGGGTTTCCTGCATACCCCAGTGCCCCCAACCACCCGTCCAATCAGACTGCAGCTTTGTGAACCACATCAGACGACTTCCACTTTCCTCCTGTAGCCGTGCAGAGGTTAAGAGGTTACCGGATCGTGATATACCTCAAGACCTTACCTTACTGCAAACAGTAAAAAACATCCTGGTTGTTCAACACCATCACCTGTCTGTTTGGGGCTCATCAGCTGAGTGTGTCCTCTGTTACATAACGCCAGATTCTTCCACCTAAAGAGGAAACTCCTGCGGTGTTAATGTGAAACGGAAAGCTCTATTGTTTTCCCACCCTGTGTGGTTTTTCTTTACACCCACAGCTAGAAGGGACAGAGGACGTACCTCAATTCAGTGGAGGGTTAATGTCATAACAACCTAACATGGGAATGAAGGTGTTTGGCTGTTTGAGAAGTTTTCAAACAGCCTACAAAACTCTATAGATATTTAAAAAAAATACAAGTTGCCACAATAAAAGTTAGTCTAAGACTAAGTTGATCTACAGTATAAACTACAGTTGATCTATAGTAGTACCTGCTTTTTATGTTTTCTACTGAAATGTGACTCCCATTTTGCCTGTGTGGGAGAAAAAGTAATCGTGGTCTCACAAAGTTACCTATGTTCAGTCAGAGGAGATTTTAATGGAATCAAGCCCAAAGTACCATATGTAATTTTAAAATGTGTGATTAGCTGTGAGTTAAAAGCCAGAAAGAAAAAAAGGTTTTTCATGACTGCTTTAATTCATGCTGTGGTCATTCTAAATGATGGTTGGCATTCTCAGAGGAAACCGATCCTACATAATATCTGCCTTTGATAAAATTATTGTAACTCTAAAATTTTATGTCTCTTTGAATGATTGTATCATTAGGTCATTGATGGGGTTTATAAATCAACTTCTTGTTATTGATAATACTCTCCCTGTTACATGTGAGGCGCTATGAGTGTGCTGCCTTGAAGGCACATGAAGCAATAACACCACCTAGTGGACATAACCTGAAATGGTTGATGTGCAGTTTGATTATCTGCTCGTTATTACCACTATTGTTTACTTACCTCATGAGGAATAGGTCATAATAAAACTGGATGTACTCCATGTGCCTAAATAATTTCTGACACAGTGTCACTTTAATGTCTTTATTAATATAAAAACGTCTTTGCTTTTTCTCATTCTATTATTTTATTTGTCATCATTTTGGAGTGAAACTGTTGGAGTCTTTCTACATCAACTGGATCTGCTATTCTTCAAGTGAGTGCAGCTAAATAGAAAAAAAAAATAAATGAATAAAACAAAAAATGATGAGCACAATCTGGCAAAGCGTACTGAACATTGAATACAAGAGTTCATTTAAGAACAGCGGAGGAAGTCGAGGTCAGCCCCTTGAAGGGGGAATCCCTAAGTCCAGGTCCTAATCCTGTTAGGTGTGTTGACCCCTGTGGGTGAGCTATAATTGAGGAAAACACCAACAAACAGGAGACACAGACATAACATAAATAATCTGAAGCGGTGCTGCAGTTTTTCTTCTGCCTGCAATTTTTTTAAAATAAATTAAATGTGTTTAAAAGTGATTTTTTTTAAGACTCCAGATGTCTGTTGACTCTGCACGACATTTTAAGGCCTCTGTAGGAACCTGCAATGAAAATTCACTCGAACTATAAATGCTTTGATGTGTCAGGTCAGTTCAGTCCTGTGCTAGAAACTTGTCCTTATGCAATATATTTAAAAAAAACATGCCACAGAGTCAAATAAAAACCTGAATCATTTCCCAATGCATATGTAATATAAAAACACATAGCAGCTCTAAATGTGTTTTTTTTTTTTTGTTTGTTTTTTTCTCAGGACCTGAACAGGAGAGGCCACGATGCTTGTCATTAAATCCTCTTACGGTCACCCTGAGTAAACCTCTCTTTGCTCTAGACTTAGCCACTATTGAGCTGCTAATTTTAGATCCCTGTAGGTTAGCGTTGTCTCTGTTTGACACTATGGAACAGTTTTCTTTTTAACCATCTAATGAGTGTGATATTGACGAGACAACAAAAACATGTATTTTTTTGTACAATATACACCTTGAAAGGTGTTTTCAATCATTGATTTACACCTGCTGGGTGGTAACGCGGTTAATGACACTTCTAGTTTTATTGTTTTCATTTTATTCTTAGTGGACAAAGATTTCTCACCATTATTTTTGTTAACAAAAGAAACTGGTTGTAAGAAACATTTTTAAACTCCTGTTTTGTGTCATATCCAAATAAACTAGTTTTAATTCAAAATCTTTTATTAAAAACTGTAAATATGTTTCCAGATCTTTCATAAACTGCTTTGTGGCATAGATATGTTGGTGCGAAGCAGCTTTACTGGTATCTTAAAATGTTCTGCTACTAAAGCAAAACCAGCCCAGGCTCTTAGGGTCAGAGTACCCAAGAAATAACAGGTGAACACAATCAATCTCAGTGGGTTACAAAGGACACGATTAAAAGATGGACGTGTTTGTCTTTCATTAGACTAAAAAGCTCGCACAGCCATATCTTCATTAGCCGAGCTCTGCATCTCATTATGGATGCTTTAAATACATGTAACAGACATTATTCTAATGGACCTGCTGTTGTGTAAAACCCTTAGTGAGGACTAACTAACTCAGAGGGATTTCAGTGTGGATCACGCTCTTAATACAGCGCTCACTGACCAATAAGACATGAGAATGAAATGAACCCCAGACTTTACACCAGAGGTGATTAAACCAACCAGATATTTGGGTATTAGCACGGTGTTAATGACCTGGCGAGAGGTCAGCAGTTCAGCTTTTGGTACTTCAGTGATATCTTGAAACTTTAGTTACAGGCGTTGAATTTTCTTTGGAGAAAATGTTCAAGAGACCAGCTTACTTCAAGAACTGCTGTATTAAACTACAAACAGGGTGCTGGTTTGGGTAAGTAAAGTCCCCAGTCCCTAAATAAATGTATATAACTCTGCCAGTGTCCTCTAACTGTGATCTGAATGGTCTCATGAGCACAACGATGGAAACACTGCATCCCTATAGTTTCCATAGAGTTCATCCAAGTTGCCTTTCTGTCCACAAAGCTATCTCAGTCTAATTCAAAGTGATTGATGTGCCAATCCCAAGTTAGCCCGACCCAAAGCGTCTTAGTCCTTTAGCTTCTCCCCAAGAACAGAAAAACAACACTGCTGCTGATTGGGCCTGGCAATTGGTTTGGACTCAAGCCATTTGGCAGATTGTCATCTGAGAGCAAACACACCAGATAAAACTTTCTCTTCAGGGAAAAAAAATCATTTCAGGGGGTAATGGGTGGCGCTCTAATGTTTGTATGAACAACTTCGTAGTGCAATGTACAGAACAGACTTGGGGAAAAAGAGTTGTATTCAACATGCATAACTACCTGAATTTAAAAATCATAGATTGAGCCTACTTTTATGCACATGAGAGTTGTTTTCTTTCCATTTTGCACCACCGTGAATCTACAGCAACATAGAGCAAACAAACTTGTAAAAGCCATCCTCGTTTTTGTATTAACAATTATACAGTTCATCAATGGGAAGATGAAGCAGAAGACTGAAAAATACATTTTTGATGGTAAATATTTATCAAATTGAGGATCATACCTCACAACAGCTTCTTGTCCTTGAAGGCCACCATAGCTGCACATCCAGAAGGGATGAGGGAGGAAAAAATTGCTTCTAGAAACTCAAGATATTAAATATTAGAGCTATGTTCAGCTAGCATTAGCATGCTTATAAGCTCATAATGCTTAGTCGAAGCAGTGAAAATGTCCAAAACTATAACAAACATCTTGGTTCCTCCTGTGAGCATGCTCAGTTTATTAGTTACTCATCTTTTTAAAAAGTCCCAAGAGCTGCAAAATTCAAGGATTTTTGGGGGAGTTTTAAACTCTCCACAAAAATGTATGGAAGTAAAGTTGGACTTTATAAAAAAGGGACCTAAGCATGAGTAAGTTACATATTTTGGAGCATAATTTTGGCTAAAACAAGCAGATTTAATACAATTTCACTTAAATATCTCTGCTATTCCTTGACCACATAGCAGCACTTTGCTGACTGCAGGGCTGCTGAGGCCACATGATGCCCAAAGCACAGGATCATTAGAGGCATGACCTGAAGTCTACATAAAGTCGAGTAAGTTTTGATTAAAAAAAAAAATCAGAATATTCACAAATTTTCTAAGCTTAGTATGGAAAGGAAAGTTTCTGGAAAGTTTCTGGAAATTTATTGGGAATCTTCTGCCCCTTTGCAACCCTATCCTCAATTGTGTCCAAGGAGGCCTCATGGAAAGAGCATTATTAACAAATCAAAAATGGGGGAAAAAAATCAGTTCTTTAAGCAAAGACTTGGTCATATTTCATAAAAAAAAAATCTACTGTGAGCAGAACACTATGCAGCATTAGCATGCCGACTCCATTACGCTCTTTAAAGGTTGTTTCTGAAACATTTTGACTCTATGTAGAGCAGTGATCCCCAACCCCCGGACCGGTACCAGTCCATGGGTCAGTTGATACTGGGCCGCACATAAAAAATACTCAACTTAAATTATTTCATTTTGATTTGTTATATGATTCTGAATGATGTTATATGTTGAAAAATGACCAGATTCTTCCTGTCATACCCATCTTTGACTCATTTTACCTCCAGAAGGGAACTAGCAAACGCACAAAGAAACATCTTTAGAAAGTTTCTTATGGCAGGGTAAAAGAGCTAGTGAGGAGACAGAAGAAGAGCCGGTCCGTGGAAATATTGTCTGACATTAAATTAGTCCGTTGCACAAAAAAACTTTGGGGACCACTGATTTAGAGGACGGATGAAGAAGAAGAGACTGGAAATGAAGGGAACAAGAGTGAGGGATGACATTGCTTGAATCAAAGCAGCAACTACTGCGTAAGGACTATCTGCAACCTAAATTGATGAGGGAATTTACCCGAATCCAGGGGTCTCAAACTCAAATTACCTGAGGGCCACTGAGCATCCAATCTGGACAGAGGAGGTCAGCTTCAGGTGTTCTACAACAAAAAGGAAATGTTTGGACAACTTTTCTTCTAAAAATTAATGATTTTACAGTCGTATTTGGCTTGACTTGCCAAATGCTTGCCCTTGTGCCTTGCCATAGGTTCATCCATTGTGGGCCTCAGCAGGGTTTCCACTTTGGTGGCTCCAAGGGGATTACCTCTTTTTGGTCCTTTACTCACTACCCACCCAGAAACACTGACCATTCTATGAACCACAGAGTGTTATCCAGCCTGGCTAGGTCAGCTAATGTTCCTCTCTGCATTAACAACACCAGCGTCAACTGTGTTTGCTGAACATCCACTTACAGGCAAAAGGCATCTCATCCTGTATATTCTTTCTATTGGCTTATTATATTTTTTGGTATCAAGTCACAAGCCATGACCCCTGCCTTAAATGGTAGCTGGCTATAGCCACAATTCAGAGACAAAGTAAGACTCTGTTCAAATGATGGAAAATTACCAAAACAATCTGTATTTATCCAGAAGATACTGAATTTTAAACCATTTTAACTTTTATTTGTTGAAAAGTGTGATTACAGACCATGGGTCAAGCTGATTGGGTTTCAAGTTATAGTCGAATCAGCTTTTCTGGAAAAATAATCCAATACATATAAGATATAAAAGTCAGACCCACACTGTTGTCCTAAACTAAAAGATTAGGACTCCACATGAGACACTTTTCATTTGCATGTTGGGACACTATCCTCTGAAGTTTGTGCTAGACCTGTGATTAGCTGCAGACCTACTGAACTAGAAGGGAGGAAACCCCAGCAAGATAATACCAGAGTAATCCTCAGGCCACACTAATCACCTGTCTCCAACGTAAACTGTGGCTTTAGGATTCCATGAGGTATTAAAAAACACCTTAGAGTGTGAGATGCCCATTTCTAGTCGAGACACTCCGTTGAGGAGTTCACCAAAAGGCTGTCAGGCTATGGAGTGAAACTTTAAAAACCCAGTGATGGGGCAGGCACAGCAAACTGAGAACAATGAGGAGATGGACATCATAACAATTCAAGACATGTATAAAAAGTTTGTCATGGAGTGCCCGAGTGGACGGCTTTTTCTGCACGAGTTCAAGCGCTTCTTTGGCGTGGATCCTACAGGCGAAGCGTCGGAATATGCAGAGAATATGTTTCATGCTTTTGACAAAAACGGGGTAAGAGAAAAGCTCATTTCACAGTTTTAAATTCTTTAATACTTCTACTAAAATGTCCAATAACAGATCTCTCACTCTTCTCTCTTTACCTTCTTTTAGGACAATACGATAGACTTCCTTGAGTTTGTGGCAGCTCTGAATCTGGTTTTCCGAGGGGATCTGGAGCATAAATTGCGCTGGTCATTTAAGGTTTACGACAAGGACAACAATGGTATCGTGGACAGGGAGGAACTACGGGCAATTATCAATGTAAGTCTACCCACACACTGACTCCAAACTGACTTACTGTTACTCCCAATTAAAGCACCAAACCTGGAGAAGAGGATTCCCTTTCTTTCTTTCCTACCCCTCTTATTTCTCTCTCTTTAAAGCTGCCACACTTTTTTTGTCTTTTTAAAAGATTCTTGACCTGAGTAAACATGTTGACATTAAAGTGAAAGAATAGAAGTTGCTAATAGCATTAACAGCAGCTCTGTTTAGTGTCCTAGTAAGCCATTTCAGTCTGAAGTCATTCTGGGAAACTAAAACTGAAGCAGCCAAATTTAACTCAGCCGATTTAGAGACCAGTAGTTCTCAAAGTGGGGGTCGTGAAATACCTTCAGAATCAAAAAACTATTCAAAACTGAATATTTCATCTACTATTGTAAAATTATGAACAAAACAGGGGTTACATTTTATATCAAACCAGGAAATGTTGACCTGTTTTTGCACGTTCTTGTTGCCACAAGACCCCCGAGGTGACAAAGTCGGGAAAACAAGGGTATCGGTGGAGGCAATTTTTTTAGGAAACACTGATTTTCTATTCTAGCAAAGAGAGTTAAAGAATAGTCTGGTTATTTTTAAACCTGGCCATTATTTTCAGAAACTTTCGGGTTCAAAAAAGTTTAAAAAGTTTCAAATTTGCTCTGTCAGGTCACTTCATTAAGAAGTTGCAAAACAGGCTGTGTCGAATGAGAGGTTAATCCTTTCGGGGATTAAAAAAAAAAAGACCAAAAATGACAGGTGCTCGTCTGGTAGTATTTGTATGTTTTTTTTGGATTGGCCCATTACTTATTCCCACAGCAGTGGGTCAGCCGTCTCTGGCAACAATATTTTGGGGGCTGTTGATTGAAAAGTTTGGGAACCCCTGGTATAAACTACATCTGTATCGCTGGTCTGATTTTAAGTCCAATCAGTTTCCCTTTTTTTTCCAAAATGATCTGTTTTTGAACTTTAATAAATCATTTTAGCCCAGAAACACTTTCTCCCTGAACCAAACATTTGATTAAAGTACAAGCACATCTATTTACACGAACCAGATTGTAAGAGACTTCTTACTGGATTATCTTGATGACTTGGCACACAGCATCACAGTTTAATCCAACAACCAGTTTGGGTTAGCTTGTTCCTACACGCTTACAACAATTGATGCGTTTCTTTAAACCTACAGAAAGCAGAAACGCATGGAAATTGAACGAAATGTGGGTCAATTTGAGCACCAAATGTTTTTAATTTCTTTAGCTAAAACCACTCTGCTCTAGGAGATTTACACCACAAAATAGCAGTTTGTATCCAGTCAGTTTATTTGTTACTGTAGCTTAGCTGAGTTTGGTTTGTATGGTGAAGTTATGTAGCTGACTCATAACAAATCCATACAGAAAGTGGAGCTTTATACTAGTACCCCTAACTTTAAATGAATTATTCTTTAAAAGCAAATGTATGAATAAAGCAACATTTCTCTTTTCCATCCAGAGCATCTATAAAATAAAGAAAGGTCCACAGTCGAGCTCATCTGATGAGGAGCTGACTGTTGATGAAATCGTGGAACGGATATTTCAGGCTGTGGACAGCGATGGAGATGGTAAGCTTTGAGGCAGAAAAACACAGAGATAATTTTTGTCAGACCACCAACGAAAAACAAACTTCCTTTTCTTTCTTTTTCTTCCTCAGGTAGTATCAGCGTGGACGAGTTCATTCAGGGAGCAAAGCAGGACCCCTGGCTGTTAAACATGCTGAAGTTGGATATAAAACCCACGATATGGATGATAGAGCAGAGGAGGAAGAGTGCGCACTTTTAAAATGTCAAAGCCAAATATTCTCACTCCCAGCTTGTGGAATACAGCAGCCCAGTCAGCAAAGGCTTTGTTTAACTACAACTAAAGCAGCCATCTTTTATGATGTTGGAGCATGGATAATTGCTGTGCTCTGATATTTTCATCAGATTACTGGTATTTCATTGCCACCAAGACAATCGAAAGTGAAAATCAAAAGAAAAATGGTCAAGTTTTAAGATTTTTAAAAACACCCCAAATATTTGACAATAAACAAAATTAAAAACAAAGCTAACAGCAACATTAATCCACTTCCAGTTAAACGATTATGTTGGAGACTCAAAGAGTCTAAGAGACATTTCTACAAGCAGGTGGAGGAGTTGTGGTCAGTTAAGCTACGACAGTCCAAGCAGCAGCCCAGTTTTGCCAGAGGGACCGGCAAAAGTGATCCAAAAGAAACCGCCCCATGCAATTCATTTGCTTGCAGTTGCCTGCTCCGACTGCAGCTGGGAGGGACTGCTGCTACATGTTTTCACATCAGAGGCTCCAAACTCCAGAGAACGTTGCTAGAATTGCCGCTTTTGTCGCTTCTTGAAAGAATCACTGGAGGGGTCTGAAAACTTGCTAAATATAGTGAAAAAGTTGTTAAATTGGCAACACTGCATCAACCTTCAACCTAAGAAAAAGAAGCCCATGCTTAAGTGCTAAAAACTGCAGTTCTTCAAGTGTCCACTTGAAGCTGTCTCCAGAAACCCAGATAACAACTGCCTCTTCACACCAAACTGGAACAGCTATGTCAAATTCAGCACTTCCACTATGACCCCTTGTCAACAACAGGCTTCACAAACATTAGGCCATTTATTTAAAGTCTACTAAACAGTCCGAGCATTTTACTAAAAGTAAACAGTGAAAGGGGTTAAGTGTTAAACTCTAACAGTGGTGGTCTTGCCTTCATCCCCACAGATATGTACAATCAGTTTTCCTTCCAGGCAAACAGAAAGCGCACCACTGAAGCAGTTCGCTTTAAAATGATCATTTGGCCCCTGCTAACATTTCTCCACCCATACATTTTCAAAAACAATTAATACTTAGGAATTGGTAGTGTTTTATGCTAGCCAGTGGGTTGTTAGATATGTTTTTGACATGAAATATACCTCGATGCCTCTGAACTATTTACCATTCCCTGTCATTGTGGCTGCTTCACAGTTGGGTAACAGAAAAATGCTAAAAATTCAACATCATACGATCCACCTCCACCCTGAGGTGATGTCACATGATGATGGCTGCTGGTCTATTGATGTGCAACATCTGGTTTGACTTTGAAATAGTGCCTAAAAGAATGGCAACATAAAAAGCCACCTTTGTTTGGACTTAAACTGAAACTGCTGATTGTTATTAATAGATTGAGCTTTATCGATTAATTGGCTTAGTCACAAAAGTCAGCTTTAAAGCTGTGGCTTGGCTTTAAAGAAGTACCTGACTAAATAGGACAGTCCTGTTACTAAGACACACTAATTGGGTGACTTGACTTTAGCCGTCTTTTACAACGATGTCAAAAATGACTGTTCATCTCACACAGAAATTGAACCCAAGTTTCTTAAACAAAATTGCAGTTATTTTGCACCTGAGCCTGAAGTAGACTGAATTGATGTGGATGCTTCACGGCCTGAAGTCAACAGCCCATCAAACAATAGGTCAAGAGCTGACAGAGCTGCTGTTTCAGAGGGACTTGGAGTGAGAACAGGCTGACGAAGCATAAAGGCCTTTCCCGTGCGGGATCAAATGTGAAACTGTGGCTTGTTTTCAAGCTTTAAGTGAATCTAGAACGTTTGAAAAACAGGATCTGGATATTTTGTGCTTTTAATGTGATGTACTGCTAACTCAAAACCCAGCCTTCTTGTTAATAAGTGTAAACATGTATAACATGAATGTGACACTTGCTTTTTTATGTATTGTGTTTTTTTACTGGTGATAATTATGCTTTATTTTAATAATATCCCTTTAAGACCCAAAGCTTCCTGCTGTGCATGTTGAATTCAGGTCCTTATGGCTAACCAGTATTGTGTTACTTGACTAGCCTGCTGCTATAAAGGCACTGTGTAACATCTATGAATTCAGCTTGAATAAAAACATCAATCATATTTGTGTGCTTTGTTTACCTTTGACGTTCTGTGCATCTTTTCTCAGTTGATGGGGACTGGGAGCAGACCACAAACAAATCTCCCAGGCACCCAGAAACCTCCCAGTTTTACTGATTTTTAAGCTGTTTACAGCTAACTTCAACCCCTTGGCAAAGCTGGGCCAGGACTTCATATTAGCCACGGTAAAATTTCCAGATATAAATTTCATTCTGGGACATGCAGAAGTTTTCAGAAGACTTCAGTTTGTCTTTTTTTTTAAATAAAGGTTAGCTTTGGAAACCCACGTTGTTACCATTCTCTCACCTTTATATTTTCAGAACACATTACTAATGATTTACTTTACAATACATGAGCTGATGAGTGAATACAGGGAACAGTGGCTCTTATTTCTTTCCTCTTAAAGAACTGATTCAGTCATTTTCACCAACTGGCTAACCCACTTTAAAGTTACGCATTAGGTCAGTGGTTCCCAAAGTAGGGTTGGGACAACCTGGAGGGTTGTGAAATTCCTTCCAAACTCCAAAAACCCAGCAGCACTAGAGCAAAAAGTGATATCTGGCATGCCACTTGTGGCTGAGTTGAATATGCCTGCTCCCTACTGGCACAATCCAGTTTGTAAACTGGTATGCCACTTGTGTAACACTGGTATTTGCCTTTTTCTAACACCAGGTGCTGCTCTAAAAAGGTTTACCTTTATCAGACTGATTGTTTTATTTTGTTTTTATAGCTCTCACTCATGTTTAATTATAATTTTAGCAGTAATGAGGACCTTTAACTGCTCTAAATGCACATGGCTTGTGATTTTGTGAGAGGTGGTGTTATGTCTTTAACAAAAAAAAAAAAAATTGTAAAGCACTTTGTTCTGTCATTTTATCCGTGTGAAAATAAAGTTTCATTGATTCGATTCAATGGTAAACACGTGTACAATAGGTGGCGGTTCATCAAAGTTGTTTGCTAGTCAAAAAAGAAGAAGCTATGCTCTGCATTCAGTTCACTCAGACTGGACACTGGCTAGGCTAGGCAAAGCTAGGCTAAAACTTTCAGAACACTCAGTTACACTTACAAGCTTGGGCCAAAAATCGTTTTCTGTTTTTTCTGATAGATATGCGTAAACGATGCCAAAAGACCACACAATACATACAATCGTTTTCAATACTGCTGAAATTGCATTGTCAAAAAACAAACAAACACAAAAGCCAGCAAACAGAATATATCAGTCTTAGATAAGTGGTATACCACTGGAGGAACCAGCAAACTAGAATATTCCAGTAGGGATTGGTATATTCCACTCAGCCAGATACCACTATTTGCTCTCGCTGTCCATCAAAACTGCACATTTCATCAATTTTTGTACCAATTAAAAAAAAGATGGGGTTTATTTTTATGTAAAACCATGCTAACAGAAATGTTTGATCTCAAGCACAGATAGCCTTGTGGTTTAGGTTGTGCTTTATGAGGTTCGCCATTGCGCAGGTGACCTTCAAATCTAGCTCGAATCAGCCCCAAAAAATAAAATGTTTGATCTGTTTCCTAAATTTCTTTGTTGGCGACCCTTAAAGTTGAGGGCATCAGTGGAGGCAAATTCATACAGGAAATACAGCAATATGTGCACTAAGGCTGTCTCATTTTTTCACCAACACGCTTTTTAAAGTATCTCAGGCCTTTTTTTTGGATTGGTCTATTGGTGTGGTCCTATTGGTTACTGGTCTTTGGCACCGCAATTTTGGGAATCACGGGCTGAAAAGTTTGGGAACACCTATCTTTGGTTGAAAGTGGACATGGACAATGTGGAAAGTTCTTCCTGATACATGTCTTGTGAGTCTGGTGCCAGTTAAGTATGTAGCCTAAACATGTAGCCCCCCCATAACTGAAAGATAAGTCGAGGGTAGAAAATAATGGCTGAGTGAAATGGAATTTCAAAGCCACGGAGGCGTTGGCAGACGATGGCTTAGTTCAAACTAATATGGCAACAGAGAGAAAGCTCTTCTGCACATGTGCAGAAAATATATTGCTGGCAGAGTTCACACCCAGGCCATGTATGATTATGTGTACTTTGTGGATCAGGGATGAAGTGACACAAGCGGATAAGATGGAGACTCCTTCCATTTATCTTACAGCGCAGTACAAGATGAGTCAAGAGACGTGTTTATTTCATACAGCGCTCTACCTGTCCTAGTTTTAAAATTGTTCATGGTATGATCACTGAAACTCAGGTTTATTACATTATCTTTCCACCTCCTCCCCAAAGAGGGAGGTCTGTAAATTTTGATTGAGAAAATGATCATTGAAATGTATCCCAAACAGAATACTATTATCCAGAAATGTTGTCTGTTATGATGATATTGTGAGTTGAGGGTAGACGTAGCCAACTGACTCAAAGAACTCAAACATCTTTGATTCAAACATGATTTTATGAAACCAAGACCTTCTCATTAAAGACTTGGACTGAGCATCCAACAAGCTACAGAAGTGAGAATTAAAGTAATAGTTACTTCACTGGTGACCTAACAACCCTGCAAGCTGCATGAATCCTCATAGGAAAAAGAGCTTACAGTCACTATTATGAGTTGTCATTTCAGTAAGCCTTGGTGTAAAGTGTAACGGTGACCCTGGGAGGTAAAGGTTCACGATGGGATAAAGCATGTGGATTACTGCTTTAAAGACAGCTTGCCAAAGACTTTGTCTAAAAATAAGCTCTGTGGTGGGGGTCAAGCATCACATGAATCAGTTATTGCACTCCCAGCTCAGCTCTCGACCCCTGAGCTGCTGAAGAGACCTCCGTCTACGACCATGAAGAGACAACCGAACCAAATGCAGGGATGTTTTTCCTGAGGATACTACAGATGTGATGCATATCTCCTAATTATTTCTCATACAAGAGGGTCTTTTTTTAGTTCTTGCTTGAGTTAAAGGGTTAGGACTAAGCATGGGTCAGAACCAGCAGGCTCAGGCAAGCGAAGAGCTGGAGCTGATAAGCATCCAGGACCTGTACAAGTCCTTCATCATGGAGTGCCCCAGCGGCTCTTTGTACCTGCATGAGTTCAAGAGGATGTTTGGAGTGCAGGGTGGTACACCAGAGTCAGAGTACATGGACAACATATTCAGAGCGTTCGACATGAACAACGTGAGTCTTCAAGTGAAGCCAAATCAGTAACCTCTGCACCCTTTTACATCCTTACTTTCATGACGGGTCTAATGTTTTCATGTTTCTGTGGTTTCAGGATAACACAATGGATTTTATTGAGTATGTTGCTGCACTTAATCTTGTCCTGCGTGGCAAACTTGAAGATAAGCTGCGGTGGTCGTTCAAGGTGTTTGACAGGGATGAAAATGGTCGTCTTGACAGGCATGAACTGCGGAAAATCGTTCGGGTAAAGGTCTTGTTTTTGTGTAATTTACTAAGCAAATTACTTTGTGTTACAGTCTGTATGTTCCTCCGTGGAAAATTGTTATACATATTAATAATGCATAGAAAATTTGATGTCGGACTAATTTATAGTCATAAAAAGATGGTTTATACATGGGGTTTGGTTCCTATTGAAAAAATTAAAGAGGGGGTATTGTGCTTTTTCTTTTTGTCTTTATACTGTCCCTTTAGTGCCCCCTGTGGTAGCTTTACATAATTTACAGCTCAAATAAATCGCTGTTTTTCTCTCACTGGTGTTTTAGAAGCTCTTATATCAGCCTCTGTGTGAAACCTTTTGTTTTAGCTGCTGTCTCTTTAAGGCTTCCTGTTGCACAAACCCCCTTCCTTCTGATTGGTCAGCCCTCTGAAGGCCTGTCAGGGGCAGACCTGCAGACCTTGAAATTTGAAGGCTGCCTCTCCAGCAGTTAGGAGATTCTTGTGTGATGACCTTGTAATTTTAGCAAGTCTCAGAGTTGAGCAAGTCTCCAGGAGATCTTTTGCTATTATTTGAGCAGAGCATGTTGATCATTTTACAGGCAGATCAACATATGAATATGTAGAGGATTGAAAATATGCACATGCTCAGTCTGAACATCCAGCATTGTGACTTTATGACCATGTTTAAGATGTAAAATACGACAGGTACCCCCTCTTTAAAGATGTATAGTAGCAGGTCATTTGAGCAGCTTTAACAGTTTCCGTCCAAACCAAATTCAACCCATCAACTGAAAGGCCATCTGACAGATTTTTTGGGAGGAGGATCACACAATTTATTGACCTCAGGATGAGATCATAAACTGCCTGTGTGCTTATTTATCTTTCAGATCATCTACAAGATAAAAAAGGGCGCGGTGCCCGACGAATCAGGGGCGGTGATCCTCACAGCTGAGCAGGTGTGTGAGCGCATCTTTCGGGAGGTCGATGTGAACAGCGACGGTACGTTGACATCACAGTAAAACTAAACAAACACCTCAAAGTAAAGTTTCTGTGACATGAATCTGAAGCTGCTCTGTTTGTGCTGCAGGTCAGATCACACTGGAGGAGTTTGTGGAGGGGGCTCAGAGGAGTCCGTGGCTGCAGGGCTTCTTAAGACTTGATATCAATCCTAATGGATACATCCAGAAGTACCTGTGTGACAGAAAACTTGAAGCTTCCAAAGACTCCTGAGGGATGTTAATGTTTAGACAATCATGCCAAATGGAGAGAAAGCTGTGAGACGACTCCTGCCTTCATGGAGGAGGTTCTGCATGGACGGTCACGCTGATCCTGGATGAGATGTCAGGAGATACAGAGCGTCTCTGGGAGTGCAAGGAATCCTGTGGCCTCAAACTGCTTCAAAAGATTGTTCTTGCATGTTTATGAGTATCGTTTTTTAATATGCTCATATTCTTCATGAAAATCAGAACAGAAGTGGCCATCAGTTGCATACAGCACGAGAGTTTCAAGAAGTCAGTCTCATGTTCGATCTATTCGTCTCATCTGGAAACATATTGATTACATACTGTAACCGACAAACAGAGGCTGCAAGTTCAAAAGGGGATCAAAACAACGCAGCAGCTCGGTGAAAGGAAGATTTAAAGCTTGAAGACAGATTTCTACATTCCCAAAAGTGATAAAACCAGAGGGGAGGATTCTGCCAAGGGGACAATATAAGAAGTCTCAAGGAGAAAAATATCATTTTATCATTCGTTCATCCCACACTCGTATTAGAATCCAAAATCTGAAAACACATAACGATTACTTGTTTTCAAATAAAAAATCAGAAAACAAATTGCGGCCTATCTTTTGCTGTTTTGATTTTGTTTTGAAATTAAAAATAGAATATGAGAGGATGGAATTATCATGGGATTTTTGATCTAAAGGTTTTTTTGGTTTGTATCATTTTGAGTGTGTTGTGACCCGGGAGTTGTTGACTTTTTTTTCTCAGGAAGGTCAGTCAGTCTCTACTGGGTGATTTCATTGATGGGTGAATCGAGCAGCATGATAGCTAAAGTTTTACAGTTATTATTATTTAATGTTTTTGTCAAGGATGGTGGATGTGTACGTGCTTTTTAAAGAGGGGAAGCGTGTCACACTTAGGAGGCATCAGTAACATGACATAACATTTCCGCTTGAGGTTGTTTGGATGCAGAAACGTCTGACACTCATTGCAGAGTATCTCTGGACACCCATGTCCTGCAACATCTTCTATTTTTAATTTCAAAATAAAATCAAAACAGCAAAAAATAGACTGTTATTTTTTTCCGATTTTGTTTTAAAAACGACAAGTCGTTATCCAAGTCGTTATCCGTTTTCCAATTTTGGGTTCTAAAACGGATATAGAATGAATGAATGATACACTGATAGCAAAACTCCAGGGAATCTCGGTGTGAGGCCTTCATCATGGTCACCAAAGACATTTGTCTTCAAATAACATTTATTTTTATACTCCATGTGATGCAAAAATGGAAATAAGCCGCTTCTTTAGAGTTTGTGTCTGCAATACAAGCTGTCAATTTCAAGGTTTTGCCAAGTTGTTTAAATTTTACAGGTTACTTGGGAAACCTGATGAAACTCCTTCATGTATATTGTAGAAACTGGAATAGCTTTTAGAAAACTGCTTGGTAATGAGTGTAATTAATTAACTATTTTACGGTAAAGTCTTACCAACAGTGTACAGCTGGGGCACAAAACTTGTACATCTAAAAATGTAAATAAACTTTGCCATTTTTGTATGACTGAGTGACCTATTTTTGTTGCTGTAGATATTTAACAGCAACATTGCTCATATAACGTTAGCTCTTTATGACATCATGTTTAATATATATTGTTTTGAATGCTAACAATGGCTGCTTCACACACTTGAGTCTTTTGACTTTCAATATTTTTGTGTAAAGTGTTGTTTTTTTTTTCATTGCCTAATTTTATTATTTTGTGCACACATGTAAAAGACTAATGATGTCAAAAATTGGGATTTTTTTTGCCACAGGACAGTCTGTAATATTTTCTCACGTCCTAACTGCTCTACATAGGTGAGAAATAATCCCCTCCCTCAGCGCAAAGAAAGATAATCCCACCACTTACATGTGTTTAAAATCAGTTACACAAACTCAAAGCAGATTAAAATGCTGATGATGCCCTTTTTGAAAAGTTTGACCCTACTCACATGTGAGTGAATTTCTGCATCTACATCACAACAGCTCTTGTCTTCGTCAGAAAGCTTTTAAATTTGGGAAGCAACCCAGGTTCTGCATTTCACTTCCTCATCACTGCGTTGCTCACGGCTTGTTTGAATAATGAGCTAAACACCAGGAAGAAGTCGCTTTATGACGCATTCACTGGAGAATATCTTCGGCGAGAGCGCTGCACCACTGATAAGAGCTGGAGAAAACAAGAAAATGTCCTTTCCACACGGTAAGCCACCTGACATTTGTTTAAGAGGCGTTTGTTGTCGTTGGGGGCTCATAACGCGGCAGGTTTTTGCTTTCTGTTTAGGGAAGAATTATGAGACTGAGGGAGACAGATTTCTTCATTCAGGCTCATTACACAATCTCAGAATACTGACTGTCTGATGTTTCATACCCTGTAATCAGGGACTTTAATTCCATTTGCCAGATTTATGAAAGGTTTACAAGCAGCACATAAGAGAGAATAAAATATGACACTAAACTACACATCCACAGATCTCATGATCCATATTTGGTATTTAAACAGCTGCTGTTCACTGTGGAGGTAACACACTGACATGATATCAAGTGAAATATCTGTAAGATATTATAACGGAGGATTGGGGTCACTGGAAGAAAAATATATATATATATATTCCAAATGTTACAAGTTGAGAGTAAAAACAAGTTTTTTTTAATGCAGTATGCTCTTAGTGTCACTGGATTAAAGTCAAAATTAAGTCAGAATGTTGTGATAATAAAGTCATTATTTTACAGCACTAAAGTTGAAAAAAATTTGTAATTCGAGGAGATTAAAGCCACAATTTACTCCTATTGTTGAGTAAAAAGGGGAAAAGACAGTCACAATTTTATGAGATTAGAGCCAAAATAAATTTCCACTGTTTCGATAATAGGGCTGAACAATTAATCGAATTAAAACCAACATCGCAATGTCATAGAATGCAATTTTCAAATCACAAAGGCTGCAATTAAAAAGAAAAAGTTATAAAATGCAATTAAAAAGTGCAATCCACAAGTATACACATTTCAGTGGTTGAGCCAAAACTTTGTTTTTATTTACATTTCTGCACTTCATTTAGTATGAGATTCATAAAGGAGAGTATTCATATTTATTTTTCAGATAATTTTTCATACCAGGCCTCTTGTTCTCCAGTTCTTTTTTCCTTTCTATTCTTTTATTAAAGGAATTAAATGATAACTTTATTACACATCTACGAGGCTCTAAGTAAAATCAAACAGTCAATATTCTACTGTGTTTGTAATAGTTAAAGATCCGTTGTTAATATCAATTCATGCATCAATTCATCTCATTTTATCATAACATGTAGGGCTGGCCTCCAGGAAAGACTTGTTTATATGATGACAGTATCCTTTGTTGTGTTGGTCATACTGTAGAACGGTTCATCTAGAAGACAAACATTCCCCCCAAAAGTTGCTTGCTAAATGGCAATTGCAATATTGGTCCAAAAAAAAAAAGGCAATTAGATTAGCTTACAAAATTGTTCAGCCCTTTTTGATAATAAAGCAGAAAAAGTCCAATGTAATGGGATAAGAGTTGAAATAAAGCCAAAATGTTAGAAGATGAAATTCAAAAACAGGTCGTAAATTTCTGGGAATAAAGCCGTAACAAAGCTGTAATTTCATGGGATGATAGTTGAAATAAAGTTGTTTTGTTTTGAGAAAAACAAAAGTTGAAATTAAAGTTGAAACAAATTCTGAATTGTTCAGGATTTGAGTCGAAACCAAGTCACAATGTTCCAAGAGTACAGACAATGGAAAGTTGTAATGGTCTGGGATAAAAGTCAGAGTAAATACAAAAATGATCCAAAATTGAAGTGGAAGTAAAATTGTGAAGATCTGGGGATTACAGTCTAAATCAAGTCATTATGTCATGGGATGCAGGTAGAAAAATATTAAAATGTTTAATAATTAATGCTGAAAAAAAAGTTGAATTGTGACTAGATAAAAGCTGAAAGCCAAATAAAGTCATAATAGTGAGTTTGTAATGTTTTAGGCTTAATTTTGAAATAAAAGAAAGAATGAAAAAAAATATTCTGGCTGTGACTAAGTGAGAACATGGGCCAAGTAAAGCCTCAAATTATGATGTTTCTTCTCATGCAATAAATGAAATAATCCCACTAATATTAAAACTTAATTTTTATAACGGTTAGCTTTAGCACCGTATAACTTTTAAAAGTAATACTAACGACCGACCCATCATGTTTGTCTCTCATTAAACTGCGCTAAAACCCACAAATATTACTTAAACTCCATTCAGCCTGAACTCAAACAGACTAAATCTGAGTGAGGATACTTCATCCAGGTCAAAAAAAGGTCACGAACCTGGTCACGGGTTAGTCTACGTTCCTGTGAATTAACTAATTTGTGATCCAATTAGTGACAAAGACTGCAAAGAAGCAACTTCCTCACCAGGTTCCAGCACCAACAGTTTTTATGAGAACACACGTTTATTTTTCTGCTTCTGTCTGCTTTTCATCTGAACCCTCACATTATAAAGACAGTGATGAAACAATTTCCTGGTCATAAGTAAGAATAAGTCAACAAACACACCCTGGTTTCTAGGAAACACGGTCAGAGGGCAGAGATTATTTAGAAAACACGGTGCTTTGTTCCAAGAAAAAGGTTTACAGAGTTATCTGGACGGGACTCATACAGAATGAACTGATTCAACCCTGATAACCTGCTCACTGAAACATCTCAGACTGTAAACCTGTTAAACCTGTTCACAGAAACATCTCAAACACACTGTAAACTGTCTTTTTTCAGACGCAGTGAGCAGCTGGGAGGTGTTCGACATGTCAGGACAGAAACGAAAGTCCCTCCCACAGGATATCCCGCTACACGCTCAAAGTTTGAATCTGCAGAGAAACAAACTGAAACGGGTCAACGGCATCTCCAGATTCACGTTCCTCACTGAGATTAATCTGTCAAGGAACAAGATACTGGAGTTCCCACAAGAAATGTGCAACCTCAAGAAACTGGAGGGGCTCTACTTGAACCAAAACAACATCCGAACCATTCCAGAAGGAATCTTTCCACATCTCAAGAGGTTAAAGTTCCTCAAACTTAGCGCCAACCGCCTGGCCAGCCTTCCTTCAGACATAAACCAGTGCACTGGTCTCGTTTACCTGGACCTCTCCAAGAACTGCCTGAAAAACATCCAAAACTTAGTGGGTCTCCCAAAACTAAAGGAGCTTTCAGTTGAAAGGAATGAGCTGAGCGAGCTCCCGTCTCAGCTCTTCCAGAACAGCGCCTGTGAGCTGAGCGTGTGCAAAGCCACGGGGAACCCTCTGAGGTGCCCCCCAGAGGAGGTCTGTGCTGGAGGAGTCATGGACATCCAGAGCTACTTCCAACAAATGGAGGAGAACCCAAACACACACAGTGCCTTCACGGTGAAGACCATGTTCCTGGGCTGCTCCATGGCAGGGAAGTCCACGCTGTGCCGCAGCCTGAAAACAGGGAAACCTGTCGCTGTGGAAGCCGGGGACCGGACTGAGGGGATAGAAATCAGTCAGCTGTACGCTCAGGGGATCCGCTTCCTTTTCTGGGACTTTGCAGGACAGGAGGAGTATTACCTGACGCACCATGTCTTCATCACACCACGAGCCCTCGTCATCCTCACGGTTGATTTATCCAGGTGAGCAGGTGGGAGAATGGTTCCTGAATGTTCTTCACTTTCTGACTCTGGGATAGACGAAATGCTAATCATCATAGCTTTCTACTGTCTGATAAAGTGCACATGGCAGCTTTTAGCATCCTCCCCGCTTTGCCCAATTGCAAGGTTGACCAGGAGACAACCTGAGTTAGCTTTTCCAATATGGCAGCCATTGTTGATTGGCTTCAAACACTGCTTGTGTAAAGATCTGTACTGTATTCCTCGTCATTAAGCTGATCTGTGGAAGTCGGAAGCAGGGGCAGCATCAAAGATGGGCCCAAAGGTCCCAGAGCCCACCCTAAACTTTTCAACAAGCCCACCTTAAAATTGTCTTTTATTTTATAATTTTTTAAAATAGGTTAAAAAACATTGTTAAGTTTAGGGAGGCGATATGGGGACCTTACCTGACACAACAGGCCACACAGCTTCTCGTACAGGCCCTTGTGTTTTTACGCATCGACTACTGCAGCTCTCTTCTAGCAGGCCTCCTGTGTGTACATTTAACCCTCTGCAGATTACCCAAAATGCAGCAGCACGTCTGGTCTTTAACCAGCCCAAAACAGCACATGTCACCCTGCTGTTAATCTCTCTTCACTGGCTCCCAGTAGCAGCTCCAATCAAATCTAAAGCTCTTCTTCTGGCTTACAAAACATTGACAAGAACAGCTCCTGTCTACCTGAGGTCCCTCATCCAGGTCTACATGCCTCCTCGCCCACTACGCTTTGCTTGCGAAGACGCCTGGTGCCTCCAGCTCAGCGTGGCTCCAAATCACTAGCCAGACTCTTCTCTTCTGTTGTGCCCGAATGGTGGAATGAATTACCAATCTCTATACGATCCTTAGTCCCTTTCTACTTTAAGAGATGTCTGAAGACTCATCTGTTCAGGGAACACTTAGACACTTATATCTGACCCTCCTCCTCTTTGTCCTCAGGAGCAGAATGAGTTAGTAAGTCTAAGACTCAGTTCTTATTGATTTTTCAGCTCTAATTACTGAATTTTATTGAATATTGAAGTATATTGTTGCAGCAATTAATTGTGGTTTGTTGGCCACATTATTCTACAGTACTTACCCGATAGACTTTGGTTTGGTTTGTGCACTTGACAGAAACTGTACGTGTACACAGAAAGGATCCATTTCAGTGGCATAATTAAGATATTTTAAGATGAAAGCTGGGGTTTGGGTCGGGCAACGGGGTGGACATTTGTGTTTTTAAAGGGCAACGCCGTCCTTTAGTTTAGGCTACAGTGTTGATTTTTTCTTTTCTTTTTGGGAAAACCTTCTTATTTCCAGTAAAGTAACATACAAGTCAACAGAAATGTCTATCCTGATACTATATCAGTGATGAGATGACTTCTAGAGTTTTCCTTTTTTTTTTTTTGCCCCCAAAATGCAAATAAAAAAATGGGAAAAACAAATCATTAAAAATAAAAGAGAATAAATAAAAAAAAAGTAAATAAGTTAAAAAAAAGCAGTAACATATCTTCACTAACACCAGTTACTCCAACATAAACTTTCTTAATTTGGATATTTCCTCAGCTACAGCATCGAAGACCCTCAATCCTTCAAAAACCAGCTCTGGTTCTGGATTAACAACATCCAGCTGCGTGTGCCGGACTCAGTGGTCTTGTTGGTAGGAACTCACTGTGACCAGTGCAAAGACCAGCAGGAGGTGATGGAGAAGAAGGAGGACATCACAGCGAAAGTCAAAGGCATGTTGGAAAACAGGAAGGAGGTTATAAAACAACAGAAGAGAAACCTGGAGGACACTTTAAACCCGTCTCTGTTTGCAGACCAGCTGGATGAGCTGGACTGTCTCTTGGAATATAACTTAAAGGTACCAATTAATTTTGTTTACATCATGTAGAGTAAGTTTTTCTAGAAGAGCAGCTTTCCTAAAATGCTTAAAATATCAACATCTGTTGATCTTTTATGAGAAATGCTCACAGTATATCCAGTAATCATGCGACAAACCTTTAGTAAGGTCTTTCATAGTTTCTTTTTACCCCATGTGAAGGTTCTAGATCTCATACCCATCGACTGCACAAAGATGGAGGACATCACGGAACTGAGGAGTCACATTTTGACCTGCATCCAGTCAGAGAGTGTGATCCTGTGCTCTGAGAGCATCTTACCGAAAAGCTACGAATTGGTGGAGCAGGCCATTTACGCGCTCATCTCTCTGCGTGAAATCCCCCAACATGGTGAGCCGGTGTCTGACCAAGAGGACCACACACTGTGATCAAAGCTCACAACACACCACATTTTTCCTGTTTTCTTTTTAGGAATTATTCAACTTGAAGAGCTGAGTGATTTAATCCTGAACCACGTTCAGCTCAGCAGAAAGAGTCTCCACTCCGTCCTGAAGTTCCTCCTCAGGTACCTCCATCGGATTGGAGCGATCGTTTGGTACGAAGACATCAGCGTGCTCAGTGACAGAGTCTTTATCCATCCCTCATTTCTCATCTCCATGTTCAAGGTGAGCACCAATCTAATGATGGATCAGCTTCATGTTTAGAATACAACGTCAAATATTACTCTGAGAAATAAGGCTTTTCCTTTGGTTATTTTCCAGACCATTGTGAGACACGACCTGGTGCAGCAGCTGGAGGGACTCACCAGAGAACGTCTCATGCAGGAAGGCGCTCTGGTGAAGCAGAAGTTCACCTGGGTGGATGACTTAAGGTGCAGAGGGACTCTGCACAACGCAGCCTTACGGATCTTGGTCCGCAGAGGGATTGAGAAGCTGGTCAGGAATGAGGATGACTTGGTTGTTGAGGTGGTGGGCACCAAGAGAGAGGAGGGAGTCATACTGACCCTGCTGCAACATTTCGAGGTCTGCCTCCCCACTCTGGTCTGTGGATCTTTGAATCCACAGGCACCAGAGTTCATCCCTGGTAAGACACTGTGGACGTCAGCGAAGGAGGCCAAGAGAGATCCAGATGGAGCCTGTTTGTTCCCAATCTACCTGAAGGATGACGTCGTAGTCTGCCAAAAGTGGGGCGAGAACAGGCAGGATGACCTCAGTGTCCACGTTTACTTCCTCCCAGAGATCCCTCATGGTTTCTTCCACAGGTAGGAGAACAGCACAGAGACAAAAACCTCAGGTCTGATCCTTTTTCCATTTTATAAACCTCCAGTAACTCTCTGTATCTACAGATTGATCATCAAGACCTGCTCCCTGTACTCCACTCACTGGGTGGGCAGGGAGCGGTGTCTCCTCTGCTGTGGAAACCGTCTGTGTCTGGTGAGACAGCAGAACAGCGACGAAGATCCGTTCATAGAGATCCGCTGCAGGAGGCCGGAGAAAGACGAGGGTAAGCATCAGTTTCAGAATGAGACTAAATGTTGTGGAGAAGCCTGAGTACAAACTGCTCCTCTGTCTCCTCAGGGTTCAGGCCGTTATGGGACCTGATCTTGGCAGTGATGTCGAAGCTCTTTGTGTTATCCAAGCAGTGGCCGGGCCTGACTCAGCAGGTTCACACTCCCTGTCCAGAGAGAGGCTGTCCACACTACTTCACCTGGAGGGACTGGCAGGAGCTGGACAACACGGACTTCTACAACCTGTGAGTGATTCAGTGGTGAAGTTAGAGTAATCTCTGCCTGTGGTGAAATACATGATTAAAATCTGTGCTCCTTTCCCTGTATCCACTACATCAGGGGTCTGCAACCGTTACCTTCACAGGGGCCGTTTTGCCTCAGCTCACTTGGATTAAAGTCATACTGGAGGCAAAAAATGTATACATTTCTACACATGGTTAAAATCTAGTGAATCATTATCTTAACGAGAAGTTTTTTGTATTCATGCAACTGTGTGTGTCTAATTTTCAATAAATCACCAAGTCCTCAAAAAAACCTTGAAATTAAAAAAAAAAAAATCAAAAATGTATTAAAAAAATCAAAATGTAAAAAATTTGCAAAAGTTTATTAAACTTAAATCTGCAAAACTTTCAATATAATTTATAACAAAAAAAAAAATAAATAAAAAATTACAAAGATTTATAAAACTTAAATCTGCAGAAAATTCAAATAAAAATTCAGAATAAAAAAAAATGCAAAAATAAAAATAAAAAAATTCAATAAATTCATAAAACTTAAACCTATAAAAAACCACAACTTAAATTTGGAATGTAAAACAATGCAAAAAAACAAGAAATTTAGAAACTTGCAAAATTTATATAACTTATACCTGCAAAAACTATAATTTAAATTTGGAATTAAAAATATGCAAAAAAGAAAAAGAAAAGAAATAAAAAACTTTTCAAAAATTGCAGAAATATCCAAAAAGTGCAGATATTTCACATACTTATAAAAATATCAAAATTCTTGAAAGAACACTGAGAATTTGATCATGTTAATTGATAATGTTGCTCAACTCGTCATTTTTGTTGGTTGCTAATGTCTTGCAACATTTATTTTGTGTCATGTCTTTAATCATCAATACTCTCTGTAAAAAATAAAAATTCTTTATTTCAATAACATTTTTTTAAACTACAAGGAGCCACTGCAAAGGAGTCAAAGCTCTACATTGTCATTTTTTATTTAAGTAGCATCCTATACAAGGCTTCTCCTGATGAAACACAACAGTCTTACCTTTGATTCTTTCTCTTTGGTACTTTTTAGGGTGAAAGAGGAGAAACTGATTTGCAAAGGAGGACATACACGACGGACAGAGCTGATTTTTCCCAAAGATAAATAAACGCCTCCCCAAATATGGACCTTGAATGATCACAACAAAATACGTCATGTCATCTACCTCTGTCTACGTAGGTTCCTTGGGCTTGATGTCTCAAATCAAAAAGAGAGAGGATTCAGGATTTATCTTAAAACCAGTTCCCTGATTGGCCTGAAGGGGGCGACAAAGATGCATGAGGCAGTGCTGCATTTAAAACTGATCCACTATGTTTGAAGTTTTTATTATGTTTCATGTTTAAAAGAGAAAATTAAATCCACATGGAGTTATTTGATTAAGTCTTTGATTAATTTCCAGAGGTACGGGAGTGTACACCAAACAAAACGAGAGAAAAATAAAATGGCAAGAAGGGTTTTTTTGTTGTTGTTTTTTTCAAAGAAAAATAAGAGAGAGAGAGAGAGAGAATGAAATGATAAAAAGGGAACATGTACCAGAAAAAAGATGTCACTCTTGTCTGCATCTCTGAGGACACTTGTCAGATTTTTCATCATGCAGCATCTCCCCCTGCTGGTTGCTACCTGATATTACATCTCAATTTTTCAGTCCTCGCTGTGGGATAAAAAGTAATCTGCCTCATTTTTATATTTAACTGTGTCAGTATTACTGTGGGCTGTTTTCACTGTTTGTGAAATGATTGTTTGCAACAGATGCAGAAACTGAACCTGATCCATGCAGATCAGACACCTCGATCTTGTTGGTGGACTGAGTCCAATCTTTAAGTCATCAGAATCTGGAAGCCTTCTGGATTCTGACCTCATCGTCCTGGAGCTGTCCTGCATTTCTAAACTGAATTTTTCATCGCAGCCCTCTGCTCCCAGGGGAGTTCCTGCTGCCTTCAGGGTCTGCTTGTAAATTTAAGAGTTGAATGACTTACAGTCATTCACGTTACTGTGAAGAGACAAGATAATGCATTTAGCATATGTGTATACTAAGACTTTTGTTTTTCAATGAAAGCTATAATTTATAGGAATTTTTTTTTTTTTTTTTTTACAAATTTCTGTTCTCTTTTCTTTTTTTTGATTCTGTGATTAAACATTTTTAAATACTTGTCTTTGAAAAAATATTTATTAAGGTTGTTGTTTATTTTTACTTTGTGATGTTCAATTTAAGGCCAATAAAAAAATGTCTATTTTTCTGCATTCTCATAAATATTTAAGGTCATTGTAAAAAGATATAAAAAGAAGAAATAATCATTTAAGTTACTCAGAGTTATTAAGTTGGGGCAAGAATATGATAATGTTGGGTTGTTTGAAGCAATGTTTTTGGTTTGCTGTTGTTTTTATCTGTTTAATTCCTAGACATAATTATTTTATCACCTTTGTCTATAAGCCTATAGATGTCTATATTATTTTTATTATTATTATTATTATTATTATTATTATTATTATTATTATTATTATTATTATAACGAGATTTTTATTCAATCAAAACATTGTCTAGAAGTTTGGCCCTTGTGTGCTATAGATGCTAACACACTAAAACTACAATGAAATATATATTTAATATAAAATGTTCAATATGAGCATTTTTTTTGTGTTTTAATTTTATTGGGCTGAATGAAACCCAACAGGGTCCAAAGCTTGATTAATTTGTGCTGGTCTTTCTTTGCTTGATCAGGTAAGAAAATAGGTATAGATAATAAAAAACCTGCCTATTATAAATTTAAATTTCTTATGGGAATGATCTTTTTCCCCCAAAGTCAATAGGAGGCCTGTCTTAGCTTGCAGGCACATGTAAAGTCTACACATGTAGGCCTACAGCTCCTGTCCCTTTAAGCATTAACCCGCAGCTTCTCTAAGCCCTTTGAACAATGGTTTGCATTTCTTATATGCGGCTAAAATTCTACCGTGTGGTTTCTGTGAACGAGAAATGTAGTATTGTTGAGCCATTCTTGCGTTGCTCAGCTGAGTTCTCCGTTTCCCTACAGTCCCTGAAGGCAGCACCCTATCGCAGCATCGGCGGACTTCTTCAGGTGTCTCTGCTGGGCGGCCGCGCGGCGCAGCCAATGGAGGAGTGGTAACCGGGCGGCATGGCGGACCGAGACAAGCGGAAAACCAGCCCTCCGCCTGGACGGAACATCCAGGTGAAGTCCCCGGCCAGCTTCAGGTAAGACCCCGGGCTTTGGAGCGCCTGTGGAGGGGCGCTCGATCTGCCGACCCCTGGAGGCTCTGAATGAGACGCGCAGCTCTGCGGGGCTTGGAGGCGCTGATGCTCGCTGCTCGGAGCCGCTGCAGCTGCTTTTGGCTCGGCTCGGCTTTGCGGGTTTAAGTCGCAATGTGTTGTTGAGTGGCATGTTGTGTGTTTGGGCGTGTCTGCTCCCGGAGGGACCGAGGCGATCTGTGTGTGTCGTTCATTTTTAATGTGGCACACTTTTTGGTAACCTGCTGTAACCAGAAAGCTCATATAAACAACTGTGCAGCTGCTTTACGAGTTACAGCCGCGGTTAATGAGTTTATACTGGCGTAACGCCGGCGGTGGGGTGGCCCTTTATTTATGTCCCCTTACTTGTGAGCTGCAGAGGGATAGTTCTCAATGATACCTTTTTTATTTGTCATAAACATGCAATTTAACTGTTGTTATAGTTCCCTTAATGCACATAATAGCATAGCAGAACTATTTTTGCAGCTTTAATATGACATTACTTTGACTTAAATATGCTTAACTCCTGTCTTGTGTGCAGCAGCTAAATAAAAGAATATAGGCCTTCTGATTTATGATTTGAGTTAGGTGGTTTTGTGTAATCCCATTTGTTTTTAATCATCAAAATAGTGCTTAAAATGTCCAGGATACTTTTAAAGCCAAAATACTAATTTGATCAACCCTTGGTTTGTAACAATGCACTTAAAAGCAGAAGTTACAGGTGTCTGATATCTCTTTTAAGTCAAAGAATGAGTCAAACATCACATAATCTTTGAGTATAATCAACCTTTTTTTGTTTTTATAGGTTTGATCTAACTAATTTCTGGTCCCTGGGGTGTTGTGCAAACTTAAAAGCTGTGTTAAGAATGACTTTAAGAGTTTTATTGTATGAAAACAGAAAAAAATAAGCTGCATATAGCCTTGCATGGCAGGATGGTTGGTAATGAAAGTGTTTCAGAGCAACAGATTACCCAGAGACCATCAAAGCTAATCAACCTGCAGCACAGCTCAGTGTGAGGGATTAGCTGCATGCTACACACACACATGCCTTAGTCCGCACACACACACACTCATACAGGATACACCCAGGAGCCCTGCAGAGTTGCATGTGGAGAAGCTGTGTTTTCTCCCTGGCTGTCATGGATGGAGGCTTGTGATCAATATTCCCCAGTGAGACAGCCACACACACACACACACACACACATTCACACATGCTCATGCACAAGTCTGCCCAGACAGACACACCCACCCTCAGGCTCTGTGTGTCCCTGTCTCATTAGCTGAGCTGCAAACAGGCAGAGACACAAACATCTTTCTTTGGAGTTTTCATCACAGTGGCTTCAAAGCCGCTCCGGCGGTTCTTGATTTATCCGGCAAATAAAATATAGAATAAATCAATAAGAGCCTCAGATCTCACAAAAAAACAATCCTCAAATAAAAAACAAGTCATACAGTAGCTTGGTAATTTGGTAAACAAAATGAAATTTGAGCCACAAAACATAATAACACCAGAAAATCTGCAGATGAGGCAACTTGAGAAATATTTTTTACACCCACGAAATATAATTATGAATCACGTTAAACATCCTCTTTGATTAAATCTCTGGCAGACTTGATTGATAATTCTGTATTTGGCCGGAGAAAGGAGGCCAGATAATCCACAGTCCCAGTATTGGCCCGGTCCCAGAGCAGCCATATGTTGGCATATTTGCCTCGGTCACCCCCCTGCCTCCACACACCATGGTCCAATCCTCCATCTTTTCCTGTGAGGGAACAGACTGCCGACATCCTGCTTTCTGCACAGCTCTCTGTGTGGAGGTATTTACTGTAAGAGGTACTAGAAGAGCTCCAGGTTTTTCCATCCTGCTTTAAACCCGTGATCCAAATTTTAACGACAGTAGAGCATAAATATTTAACACAGGATTATACCTCTACTCTTCACATAAAGTCTAAATATGACTCATTTATTCAGCTTTTTGTAATATTCTTCTTATTTAAGTCTTGAGAACCTGTTTTATTTTAAACCCTATCATCAAAAGTTGCTAACACAGATTAAGTGTTGGATTTTGTGAGTTAGCAGTTGTAACTGTGGGAGCCCAGTATCCGTCTCCTCACTGGCTCCATGCGTTTCTTTGTTGGTAATATTTGCTGTCCTTGCTCACAGTGTCTCTTCTGGTGCGGAGCTTGCAGGACTCAGAGGTTTTGTTCCAGAATGAACAGAGACCGTGAAGAATGATAGATCAGCAGTGGGGCTCAGGAGGTGAATCATAAGCTGAAAATAGTATTATGCAAAAGCCAAGTGCAGATTTAGATGTGAACTCCCTGTTGGCTGGTTACTTTCATATTATGATGCTGTCTTTTAATGCTTCTAATGCTTCTGCTGGTTTTATAATACTGTTCAGAGCTGATTCAACATTATTTCCTCTGGGTTTGTTCTAAATCCTTGAAGGATTTTCTTCTGTGGAAAAAAACGAATTCGTTTTTTGACATTGCTAATGGTACTTTTCAACCAGAAGTACCAGGAAATGCAGTTCCTGAACCCAATCCTTCAGGAACTACATGGTTTGAGAAGGATGCGTCCTTCCTTCTCCATGATTAAGACAGCAGAGCGGTCCAGTGTTTTGTGGATCAAAGCTGTTTCAGGATTTTTGAGACGGCTCCAAGCAGCGACAGTTTAGTGGTGTGTTGCAATAACTTTTATTTGCTTTTCCTCCATATGCCTCTGGCATGCCCGCCCCCAAAGATCCTGGACATCTGGTGGGACCTACCACCCAGGCAGAGGCCTCCACCGTCAGTGCATTTGTGTGTGGTAGTTCACGCTAGTGACTAGGGATGGGTGAGCATCGATACTAGGTATCAGTATTTGGTCGATACCATCCTTATTTCAAGGTATTGGTTCCTGTAAAGGCTGTCGACTCCAGCAGCCGATACTTGAAGCAAAAAAAACGTATGTTGAATAAATCCTCCTCACCAGTAGTAGGCACTACATTACTGCAGTTTGACACCATGTCAGATGCGCGTCAGGTCCTGTTTGGGCAACATAAATGAACCAGGGAAAGTTAAAAGTTAAACCATTTTATTTTGCACTTAAATTTATCTTTAAAACAATACTAAAACCCTGACAGTAGTTATTTTTTTGTTTTTGTGCTTTTGTTAATTTATTAAAAACAAATCATAAAGTCATAGAGATTTTTTGTGGCTTATTTTGACTTTAATGGCAGAGTGACTGTGCTGTTCTGTCACTGTTAATTGAAATTTTATGTATCAACAGTATTAGTGGTATTGGTACTCTGTATCGGTGAGTACTCAGAATGCTGGTATCGATCTAAAAATTGGTATCAAACATCCCTGCTTGTGACACAGAATTTATAACAACATGCCAGAAGAGGTATAAGCAGACAAACTGAGGCAAAAAATTTTACAAGAGAGTGTTGGTGGCTCAAATTAATCTAAAACATCATCACTGTTTTTATGCAGGAGATAAAAGGTGACTGAGCTTTGAGCAGATCCACCTGCATCATCATCATTACACAGATCTGAAACACAACACTACAGGATTTTAAGAGAAGAGGAAAAGAAAGTGAATAAAATCCGCAGAATGAAGACATTCAGTTGTTTGAAATAAGAAGCTTTGCAGCTGCAGAGGAAATGATTCATTATCCAAGTATCCAGATCAGTGTATTTACGTGAACTGTGCCTTTAAATTCTCAATTAAATCTGCACTGCTCATCTTATGCACAAGAGGGCATCGCAGGAGATTCCTTCACATTAGCATAGTATTTATAGCCCTCTGTGTGTGTGTGTGTGTGTGTGTGTGTGTGTGTGTGTGTGTGTGTGTGTGTGTGTGTGTGTGTGTGTGTGTGTGTGTGTGTGTGTGTTTTTGCAGCATGCTCCTCCTGAAGCATCAAAACAGTGTAGGATTGCAGCCCACTCTGTGGTGCATTATGGGGAAAAATGGAGACTCCTGATGACAGAAACATGAAACCAGTTATCGATCCGTCTTTGGGGAGAAACAAACCTCCCTCAGATTTTACACAACTCAATATTTATCTTATTTCAGGACAGTTTCAGGTAAAACATGCCGACCCTGAACGGGATTGTGTGTCAGGGTAAATGAATAACGTCCCGATGATTTATGGCCACAGATTTCTGTTCTGTTTATTATTTTCTTTTTTCATCATATCAAGACTGATGGATTTGTTGGTTTACTTGATGTTTATGTTTTTGAATGTTGTCTGTAAACACGTTTTTGGAGGTAATACATCTGACAGAGGATAAACGCATGATGAAATCCAGCGTAGGATGCAGGCTTGTGTTGCTTGTGTTGCTTGTGTTGTTGTTGAAGTTGGCACATAAAAAGCTGAGTGCATTAGCTCTTCTTCACCCTGAATACTTCTTAAATAACCTCCTGGCAAAGACTGATGACCACCTTTAATTCCTGCAGACGTCATTGTGTACATCCTCTGCATTCAGCCTTTTCATGATACTTCGCAGCTCACTGAATAATCTAAATGAGAGCTTACAACAGCCCATGATCTCTCCTCTTCTCTCCTCGTTTTTCCCCTTTCATCTTTCCTCCGCAGCCTCCTCTCTGCTGTGACAAGATCTGCTCCGGCAGATGGATTCACAGGGTGCAGGATGAGAGAAGAAGAAGGAGGTTAAGCAGATTTTGAAGTGTCAGTTTCCCTGATTCACTGCATCTGTCTGTTTTTCCTGCTCTTTGATGTTTGCTCTGAGAAGAAAAAGCTCGGTTGTAGGGTTTTCCCAACAGGACGGGTTTGATAGCTGTGTGCAGCGTTTAAACCTCAAAGAGCAGCAACGAAAGGGAGAGAATGTGAGATCCAGCTGATTTGAATTTGACCCTCAGGAGAGGCTGACACAGTGGACAGTTAGTGCTCCGGTTGCAGTTCCCCCCACGCTGATTATTTACTGTCGATCAGTTCTGCTGACACGGCACGTTCCTTCCTCCCATCCGCTCCACAGCCCCCTCTTTCTCCCCCTCTCTGTCCCTCTTTCCTCCATTTCTTTACTCTGTGAATGTACACAACCCCACCCTAATTAAAAAAGGAGGATTTCCAACATCAATCCAAAATGAATAAGACTTTAAAAAGGGAAAATAGAGGTGATATTTGATGAGATAAAGATGTTTTCCTGCTGTGTTTTAAGCAAAATAACACATTAGGGGTATCGGCCTGGCTTCCTGCAAAGCTTCTGCTGATGAAATTCAAACTCTCAGTGTGTAATATCTGTTCAGAAGATGTTTAATGTGTGGATAAATGTGGTGAAAGGATCTGAGGTGTAACATTCACTTTTTAAAAAAGTAGAAGTAAAAATCAGCTTCTTTCCCAGGTTGTTGTGGCTGTTACGGGGTTAAATTACTCCTCCTGATGAGCTGAACAGGGATTAAATGCCCCACACACGCAATCCAGGAATACCTCCCTGTTTGTTTTTGTCTCTCGTGGCCAACATGAATATTTCACTCTTTTTTTCCCAGATTCAGAAACCTTCCTGCCTGTTAGGTGTTTGATATTTTTCTATCAGCTCAGCAGGTAAAAGGATAACAGTGTTTAAAGCTCTCTGCTGTGTTTGTGTGAGCTGCATAGGGTCTGGCAGGAAGCCATGGTGCTGCTGTATGTTCAGATGTTTTCATGTTGGGTTGTGATAAAGGTGGCTCCAATGGATGAAACGATTTTCCTGTTGGTTTGAAGCTTTATTGAATCAATTTTAGTTTACACCTGAGAGTGGAGAATCAGTAACTTCAAAAAGGAAGAAATAGAAAACTTGCCTTAGTAAAAATAATGCAAAAAGTATAAATTATGAGCTGCTGAGTCTGAACTTCGGGCTAAAAGGCCAGAACTTTAAAATAGTTGGTCATAATTATGAGATAGAGAGCCAAAGTTATAAGAAAAGAAATTGAAATTTTGAAACAAAAAGTTAAAGTAGTGTGACAAAAAGTCAAAATATGAAATAAAAAGTTGAAATTATGAGATACTAAGTCCAAAATTATGAAATTTTTTAGATTATTAGATAAGGAATTTGAAGTTTAGCGATACTGAGTCCCAATTACAATATACTGAAATAAATTATGAGATAAAAGCCTAAATAATGAGATATTCAATTGAATTCTCAGATAATAAGTCAAATAATTAAATAAAAGTTAGAAATTACAAGATGCCATGTCTAAATTATGACATAAAAAGCCTAAATTATGAAAAAAAAAATCAAAATGATAAGATTCTCAGAGATAAAGAGGGAACATTTCAAGAAACTGAGTCCAGTTGTGAAAAAAAAATGAAATTACGATGAACTGATTCAAATTATGAGATTAAACATCAGAATGATGAGATACTCGGTGGAAACTGTGAGATTAAATTTAATATTATGAGATATTTGGTCAAAATTTTAAAAAGTTAGTCATTATCAAGAGTTAAGAAAGCCATAATTACAATACTTAAAGGAAAATATGAGATTAAAAAGCCAAATTAATATAAAAAAGTTAAAATGTGAGATAAAAAGACATCTTTAAGATTTTAAATAAAAGTTATAAGATAAATATAATTTTAAGATGCTTAGTCACAGTAATGAGTTATTTATTTATTTGTTTATGTTTTGTTGGTGATGTGAGCACAGGTGTAAATGTTTTGCACGGAGCATGTTGAATTGACTCCAGGAAGAGTAGCTGTACTTGCTACAGCTAATGGAGATCAAAATAAATACAAATACAAATGAGATAATTAGTTGAAAATTTTGAGATTTAGCAGCAAAGAAACACATTTGTTTTCGGCAGACAGTGAGGAATATAAATCATGTCTTTTTGCTCTGGTTTGGTCTCCTCCACTTTCTGTGAAAATAACATCTCCTCAGCTTCTTTATGTTTTTTTTTTTTTATTTCTTTGTCAGAAAACTACCAGCCTTTCCAGCTCCAACACTCCCATTCAGGTCAGATGGTGTTTTCAGCTCTATCTATCTTTGTCTCTCCGTTAGCGTTGTTAGCGGTGATACACCCCCTCATGTCTATTACATTCCTTGGCATGCTGACACGTTACTGTGTGTTTGAGTCAGAAGGTCTCACAGTGGGCGGAGCTTAACGGGGTTAATGGGCTGCTCAGATCACAGAGTGTGGGCGTGTGCACTGATCCTTCCATTGATTCTGAGGGGAAACCAAACCACCTGCATGAACAAGACAGGAGCAGCTCAGATGATCCAGATAACCTAGATTAAAGGTTTTCTTTTCTTTTTTTTTCACTCAGTTTAAACAACATGTGCATTCAACCTTGAAGATCCAATTTAAGAGTTGTCAGAATCCTGCAGGACATACGTTTGAGTGTTTTTATCAAAACGGTGATAGAGCAGAATTTTCCTTTAAAGGGGTAAAAGAAGAAGAAAGTCAGGTGGGAAATTACAACGCTAATGATCAAAAGACCTCATGAATAATTGAGTGTGTGGGTGTTTTGCAGCGAGGGCGATGGAGAGGGATGGAGGTGTGTCCTGTTGTGCTGAGGTTTCTCCTCTCTTGGCTCAACGTAGCGTTGCATGTTCTGCTAACACCAGCACTTTCCTGCAGTTGTGGAGTAAATCTGATGCTCACCGGACGGAGTACACATCACACAGAGAGACAGAGGGAGGTGTGTGTGTGTGTGTATGAGAGAAGCAGATTATATAACACACCTCCTCTGTGGCAGATTCTTTAAATAATTCCCCCTCTTCCACGCTCTCCGGTAGAGAGCAGCAGCAGCAGGACTCTGATGCTTTTCCCATCGACCCGAACAAGCTGCACCCCTCCTCCTCCTCTTCTCCTCCTCTCCTCCGACCCTTCCTGCTCGCTCCTCCCCCTCTCCCGCCCTCTCTTCTTCCACTTTCTAACCCTCCTGCTCCATCTCTTCCTCCTCCTCCTCCTCCTCCACTCTTCTCGGCTGTGGATGCCCTCCTCACTTACAGTATGGACTCGGGAGGGGAAGGAGAGGAGGGCTGGATGGAGGACCAGTGGGAGAAATGGTAGGGGACTCTCTTCTCCTCTCTCTGTGGCTGTGTGTGTGACCTTGTGAGTGTGTTTCCTGCTAACATGCTTGTTTCTTGCTACATGTCGCCTCCTTGCATCTCAGGGCAGGGGTGCCCTTGAAGCAGAGAGGATGCATATGTTTGTGTTTGTGTTTGGAGAGGAGCGCTGGAGCGTGCTGCACAGGTTGCTTGCTTCTGTTGACAAAAATAGGAGCTGAGAGGTGCATGGTGTGTCTTCAGAGTTTGTTTTCATACAGCAGAGGATGGTGATGATGATGATGATGTAGGAGGAAGGAGGTGGAGAGGTATCCGGATGAGGTGAATCTGACGGGACGGTCCTGATCCTTGTCCTGCTGCTGTCCTTGCAGGAGGACGATGCTGATGAATGACAGCCGGCGTGTAGCCGTGTTATCTCTCAGCTGGAGCGTAAATGTGCAGATGAACGGGGTTGGAAAAGGCAGAACTGGAGCACATGCATGTGATTTAAAAGATCCCGGCTCTGCAAACATGAAGTTGCAGGAGATTGAGTGAAAACAGCACAACATGGATGCTAGTCCTGTGAGGTTTTAGCATGGCTAGAAGTGTGAAAATATTCACAGCTGCGTGGGAATCAACTGTGAAGCTTGCGAACAGTGCACAAATGATGGAGATAAGAAGCATCTCAGTGGAAATCAGATGAATTTCTGCCACTTTTTTTGTCTTTGTCAGGTTTTTTAATCTTCCAAGGGATTTGGGGCGCATAATTAGAGCTTCATTTGCATTTTCTCTGCAGATTTTTCCATATATCTGTCTTTTTATGACAAGCTTTCACTCTTGTATGACCTTTCCCCGTTGCATTCTGCAAAAATCTACTTTCTCTGCAGGGAAAACATCAGATTTGGAGGTTTAATACCCCCTCCTCTGACCTTGTGTGCTACTTATATCATCCACATTTACAAACAAGCGATAGGCAAATACATCGCTGTTTGTTATCAGAGCCAAAGCTGGAGTCAGATACAGACTAATGAGCTGTCCGGGCCCCATCCTGTCCTGAGCGCGAGGTCATGCTGTCCTTCATTAACACCAGCAGAGAGGCCGGCTAAGGAGGCCAGTCTGCTGCCCTGTCACCCCCCACAGCTAGAAAAACGCAGTTTACCCCAAATCCTCCCTGAGATGCACTGTAACATACATCCTGCTGTGCCAGAGCCCTCTCAAGTCATTTTACAACACAAACTGTCGCCTCGCTGTCTGGGATGTCATGTTTTCTGAAGGGACGTCTTCAAATCCAGGCGACACACAGCAGATGTTATCTCGTGAATCACGTGGATCCAGAAATCTGAGTTGCAGCAGATCCTCTCTGAGAATAAATCAGATGTGTTTTAAAGTTGTTAAAAGATCAATACGCTTTTTCTGCCCCTTCCTGTCCATCATTTATTCCCTTAAACCAGGCGTTAATAATGTGTTTGTGGTACCTCTGAAATCTGAATGGCTGTTTACATCATCACAAGTTCACAAAGCTGATGTTTGAAGTCAAAGTTAAAGTGAGGTGATGGGAAAAAAAAGACCCTACATGTTGAGAACAGTCTCAAAATCACTGGATAGCTCGTGAAGTATTAAAACCACCCTCGAGAGGTGGACTTAAGACTCATTATAATTAAAATGAACTGACAAGAATCTGTGAAAGAATTCATATTTCAGGAGACGCTCTGGGTGTTGGAGCTGGATTTTAAGAACTCTGTTCTAAGATGTGCCCGTTGTAGTATCAGCAATGAACTTTAAGATTTTAACTTCAACTTTCCCACAGTTACACCAAAACTGAATGTGGTTTATGTTATTTACTGCAGCTGCTGTTTGCATCCACACATTAAGACAGACAAACAACATAAAGCAGCCAAATGGAGCATTAATGGGAAATAGAATCTTGACAAGGTGAGACAAGACCCTGATCAGTTTCTCAAAGTTTCACCTGCTCTGCTGCTGTTGGGAGAGTGATTGGACAGGATCCAGTATGAGAATCTCCATGTTGTTTAGAGAGCTTAAGCTAGCAGTTTTATCTCACCTAACAGTCTGTGGTGTCAACAAACAGAAGTTAAACTTTCAGAACTCTTTTTATTTGCTAATGCTAGGGAAGTTAATGAACATCTGTAAGGGGTTTCAACCAATCAGAATAAAGATCGGTAAGAAAGTAAACAAAGGGTATTGCACCCTGTAAAACTTGACCCATCAAAAAATAGCCAGAAAGTTCTATTTTTTTTTTATTTTTTAGATGAGATAATTATTGACCCGATAAACAAAATCCATGTGAAAAAAAAAGAATCTTTATTATTTTTTTATGTGATATATTTTTTGTATTACATTTGATAAATTGGGCAGTTTTGGAAACTTTTTATCCAAGAGTGTAATAAAAATTCATTCTTTCAGTGCACAAAATACTTATTTTTAAAAATAAAGAACAGTTAAGATATTAGTCTTACTGCAAATTCTTGAAAATAAGCAATGATTTCCCTTCCGCCGCCTGTAGTTGAATGGTCATTTTCGAGGGCTGAACAAATATATAAAAAAAATATATAGATATTTTTTTAACAGGTTTTAAGGTTGAGGAAACTATCATGTTGACAAGATAAATGTCTGTGAAACTCATGTATCAAATATGAGACGTTTAGCAATCAAGGGTTAAAGATTTTTGACATAAAAGAGAAGTAAGATGATAAATAGCAACTTATAAAAGTATAAATCTCTTAAAAAGAGGTCAAGACTTTGTTTGCTACAGACTGAAGCTGAAGTGCCTTGTTGCTGAATTTATATGTTATCAGTTGTTCTACTTTGGTTTTTCAGATGTTTCATTTTTTAAATTTTCTGTGTTTTCTTTTAGCATAGCAGCATGTTGGGCTACGTATTGTCTTCATAAGTTCTTGACCTTCACACATCTTCTTTTGGAATGATGACCACTTTCAGGGACTAGTTTTCTAGATGTTTAAATGAATCTTCTAGAGAATAACTCTTTGAGTAGTGTTAAGGTTAAAAAAAACATGGGGAAATGATCAAACTTAGTGCAATTTTTTTTTTGAGCCCACTGCAGGAAAGCTGTGTCAAACTGGTTTGCAGGGTTTGGCTAACATTAGCAGAGCTAGCTCCGGTCAGCCTCCGGTCCTCCTTGCAGGCTAACGTCCTCATGCCTGTGCTGGTTCCTTGTTGCTCTGTTTGAGTGATTGCATGCCAGCTGAACACAGACTGTATACAACTTAAGCTCAATTTTCAAGATCAAAACTCTTTATGGGACCATAGTATACCATCTGTTATCTGTGCTTGTTTACATCTGGGTTGTAGAGTGATATAGTATAACAGCAGTAACATTATCTGGAGCTAAAGCACCTGCTGGTAGCTGTGCTACAAGTTAGACACTACATATGACATTTTTTCATTATTTCTCATTTCTGACTGCTAGCATCTAAGTCTTCATGTCCTAAAGCTATGTACAGAAATCTTGGCAGCATCTCCATTTAATGTCAAAATTTTCAGTAGATGAAATCAATTCAGCTGTTTGGAGCTGCCTGTGCATAAAATAGAAAATTAAAATACTGTGAGACAGAGATGGCAATAAATCATGGAAACAATAAAAATGTAAAACGATACTTACACTTCCTACAGATATTTGACAGTTCTTGTCATATTTGTACGTTATGCCTGGTAAAACATAACCTCCTCTCAGCTGGTCTGGCAGAGGAGACTCCTGTCGTAGAGCTAATGTGATAACTATCTGAGTGTCCTTCAGGTTCCTGGGTGGTCTCTTCGGGGTCCTGTGAGGCTGATCTCCTCAGCGAGGACAGCGTCTACGTCAGCTTGTTGTTACTACGCTCTGACTGATTTGTCGAGTCTCACTTTCAGCGATGATGACACCGTGCGTGTGTCACAGAGATCCCTGACCTGCACCGCCCGGCCCGTCTGCTGAGTCAGCGTGCATCGATTGCAGAGGATGTTGTGAGTGTGTGCGAGATGATTTGTACACAACGGGCAGGAAAGCAACCTCAGATGAAAGGGAGGAGGTTATTTTAGGTTCTGGATATTCCAGGTTATTTTGGGCTCTGTTAACTGCCCATTCATGAAAATGGGTTCTGAATATGAATGTGTGTAGATGTGAATGATTGTTCAAACAAGGAGAAAACTCAGCATCAGCCACTGTTGTCACTAGATTAGCCTTTGGAGGTGGAGGTGTTACAGTTTGGACGCGTCAGGTCTGAACCGCCCTGCACTTTATGAATGAGCCCATACTCCCTGAATAACATCATTAATCCAGTCATTGTGCCTCTGTGTAGGCAAAACAGGCTGGAGGCTGTTGTTCTTTAAACACACTTTCTCCAGACCTGAATCCAGAGAAAACCTCTGGGATAAGCTGAGAAATCCTGTTGAAGGTTAGAACTGTGCCCCCCACGTCCTCAATGACCTGAGGGCAGCTCTTCAAGAAGACTGAAGAAGACAATGAGCGGGCTTGTGAGCAGCATGACACATTGTTGTCGAGCTGTAACTGATGCTCAAGGACACATGATAAGTTTTCCTTTTGTTGAGTTTTACCCACCACTGTTGTTAACTTTTGTGCAAATAAATTGAGTTAAACAAGTTTGGTGTTATACGTTTATGCAGTGTGTAGCGCTAATGTGTCACAGTAAGGAGTTTCCTGGTTCAATGCCCTGGCCAGACAGGAACCCATTTGTATGGAGTTTGTATAGTCACCCTATACATGCTCAGGTCCTCCAGCTTCCTCTCACTGCCCCAAAACCTGCTCATCTTGTCAAATGACCACTCTAAAAATCTATAGGTAAGAGTGTGTGTAAAATAGTTGTCCATCTCTTTGTGTGACGGCTGAAATCCAATGTGTGAACTTACACTGGGTCCATTCTGTTGCCGCCCGTCTGTGTGGCTGCTCCATCATTTTGCCATTAATATGCAGTCATCCTATTTTTAACCGGACACGGAGTTGTGACGCAAAAATTCAGCGTAGGAAAGATCAAGCAAGACAGGAAGTCATGACCAGAAACTACCTAAAGACACCCAGTGACTTTTGAAATAAAACAGTCTGTGTCAAAATCAGTTTGTATTTATCTTGACTACGATGAAAAACGTACATGATGAGCAGAGCCAGACCAGGTGTCAACAGGTTTGAGGTTTTACAGCCCAACATGAATGAAGAGAGACTGATCAATGGTGTGGGAAGCGCGGGAACTTCTCGGTCTGTGGCTCCAGATGTCTGTCAGTCATACAGCTTGTCGGACTGAACACGCAGTCGGTGTAGGTTGACAAACACAATCAAGATGCAGCTTGTGTATTTGAGGCATGAGCTCTGGGATAACAGTAGCAGATGCTGGAGAGCAATACATGCTTTGAAGTCAGTCTCCAAACTCCAGAAAAGTTGTTAGATGGGTCTGAAAAGTTGCGAAATATAGCAAAAATGTAGCTAGGTTAGCACCTTTTTCTCCGTCTTTCTCTCTTGTGAGCTTGTGAGAGCGCCCCCACAGGCCTGGAGCACTTCCTTTAAAGGCTGAACTCCCAGAGTTTCTGTGTTACAAGTTGTTTTCTTGGGGTGGGAGAAAAATTCAAAATTGTGATTCTTAAAAATTTTTTTTTTTTTTTTTCAAATTCAAATTCTTCATTTCAGTCTTTGTTTATAAACTGGATTGAGAAAACATTACCACTTTTCACCAGCAGAGGGCAAAATGTTTCTCCCTAACTCGTGTGATGTGCATTTTATGGGAAAATATGGCTGATATAGTCTGTAGACATTATTATCATTATCTAACTTTCTCACATAGTCTGATGTAAAAAAAAAAAGTAAAAATCACAAAAATCGTAAATATCGAAGAACCGTAATTTATATTAAATCAGCACCCCAAAATCGTAACAGAATCGAATCCCGAGGATAGCATATCATCCCAGCCCTGTAGTTTTCTGGTTGTGTGTGTGTTTTTTACTTAAGTTTTGTTTCTTTGCTTGCTGCACATTTGAGGTTGATGCAGCTGTTTTTGCTTCTTGCAGCGCGCTCGTTTCCTCTGCAGCGTTTTTCAGCCGTTGCATTTGCTTTGGATGTAGTGGCAGCGTTTCTGAATATGATGCGTGTTTATCATTGTGCATGTCCTTTCAGCTGCTGCAGCGCAGATGGCCCTTGTTGGCCACCATAAAAAAGCATTTAAGATATCGATAGGATGGTTGGAGATACAGAAATTATCGTTGCATGCTTTCATGATATTATATCACTGCAGCATGAACTTTTTACTTTCCCATGAATTTCACCCAAAGTAGAATATCCTGAACTTTTTGTGAGTGTATTAAAATAAAATGTTTCCTTTAAAAAACTTCAGTATCTCCTTTAACCTCTCCTCAGATTCACTGGAATAACTTCTCTGAGATTTTGTTTCCTCTTTACAGTTTTACCTCATGCTTATTTTATCTTTCATTCGATTTTCACCTACAAATGTAACATCCAGAGCTGTGAAGGTCTAAAAATTCTTTTACAACACTTTTATTGATCAGGGTAAACTCTAAAACTAAAACCCCTCTGCAGAAAGTTCAACAGCTCTCAAACTGCAGCCGTTAAAATGATCATAAAGCTGCATCCAACCCTCAGGAAGTATTTGTTGCAGAGTTGTTCTTTCAGGGTTGTAGTGTTCGGCAGGTTTTGATGGTGTGAAATTCAGCGTGCACAAAGGCTGTGGTTCTGTCCGCACCTGCAGTGTTTCCTGCCTGAGTGAATGTGACAGTGTTGTTGGTGGGAAGCAGGTGAAGCGTCATGTGAGGCCTGAGCGGAGCACCAGGTGGAGGTGAGACGCGCAGGATGAGATGCTTTTTGGCTTTTTGGTGCATTTTGAGAGATCTTTGCAGGGCTGGGATGATTTGCTTTTCTCCCAATTCAATTCTTTTACGTTTTTTTTGACAGGATCTGATGTGACTCTGCAGCCTCTTCGACGTGAGCATCCTCGTCACCGTCCTCCCTGAGTTTTACCCCGTAATGCCTGAGCCGTCATGTGTGACGACGTGATTTCCTCGTATTATCCACTCTGTTGGTTTTCTCTACTGTCTGCATCCCTGCTTACCCACAATTCACTGCAGCAGAGGGGTCACCCTGTCCGGTCTAGGTGGTTTATCTCCCTGCACTTAATTCTCTCCTCCCTCCATTCATCCCCGTCCCCTTGACTCTCTCCGTCCTGTCACTGTCCACTGCGTCCATTTAAACTTTCCTCTGGGTTTGATCTACCACCGCAGCATCGCGTCTCCTCTCCTCTCCTCTCCTCTCTGCTCTTTCTGTCCTCGTCGAGCTCCGGTTAAAGGTCAAACGGAGTAGAAAAGAGCAGAAAAACATGGAATATATTTGGCTGATTGGGTCTGATCAGGATCCACATTTATCCTTCTTCCTGTAAGTGATGCTGAAGGCAGGGGGACGCTCAGGGAAATATTGATTTGGTTCCTTCTCTGGCATCTGTCTGTGGAGTGATAAATCAGGCTTTTAGTAAACAGTTGTGCCCACAATCTGAAGAGTATTACCCAACATTTCTAAACTGATCTCTTCAAAAGCAATCGTGGGAGGAGATTCTGCAGATTTTTGAGTTGGAGGAGTCTTCTTTGGGTGATTTCTGGTCCATTTCTTCCTCCCTTTGATTCATTCTTTCTGTCAGGTGTATTTACTCCCCTCTGGGCTCCTCCTCTCCCTTTCAGTGACTAAAATTCACCTCTTCACTGTCTTCTTCCTCTTCTCTCCGCTCATCCTTCAGCCCTTCCCCACCGCCTCCTTCAGGGCCTCATTATGGAGGCAAACAGCTGCTTCTATTTGGGCTATTTAACTCCCATACCCCAACATGTGACAGATATAGACCGCCACAGCTGTGGGTGCTTAAGCAAAAATGAGGCAGCTGCAGCGTGGATGGAGCTGCAAATGACATTAAAGCGTCATGAAACAACAGCAGGTCTTATGAACAGGTTGCTGGTCACCGTCCTCCCTCCTCTTTCTCTTCCCTCTCCTGCCTTCTTGACTGTGTCTGTTTGGCTCAGGAGGCCGCAGGGTAAATAGATAAAGGATGAGGAGAAGTGAAACATTGTTTGCTGGATGATAATTGAATCCTGACGCAGGCAGCAGGACACAGACTCTCTGTGCCCGACACCATGGGGATGTGAAGGGATGTTTTATTTAGAGCAACTGAGAAATATAAATGTTTTCCATCCAATCCTGTAACGTGGGCTGAAGCTTTGCAAAGAGACTGTTTTTAGTTCATTGAAGTTTGCACATGTAGCTCAGAGGTGCTCAAACTCTTTCCAAAAGGTGACCACATTTGATTTTGTGAAAGTGACCAAAAAAGTGACCCTGGAAGTAGTATGAATGCTCTCTTTGTGAACTATTTCTTCTAGCGATTTCTGTAAAAATCATTCCCTCAGTGGTCAGTTTTCTGTGGTGTTAAGTGCTGCGTAAACATCAGCAAACTCTGCTTCTGACCGCGGAAAATGTTCTCCAATAGGGGGCGATATGGGGAAAATATGTCAGGATGTTTTAATGGCAGGATCAGGATCTGGATTTGATCAGGGTTGTTTGTCATGTTCTGAATTTTTTGACATACAAAGCCCAAAAAATTTCAGACCCCACACCAGTTTTTCTCTTTCCTGCACCATGCCGTAGATTTAACCTGGTCTTGTGTCCTCTAATGTGATTTTTGAGCTCTCACATTTTCTTATCATGATAAAAACATTCATTTAAAGCTGTCAGATGGAAGAGTTGATGCGTCTCTGCAGAATGTACAGAGCAAGCAGCCTGTGCACAGTCCAGATTTAGTTTAGTGAGATGTTCTGAGATATACTTTGGTTTAACTTTTACAATTATGGATAAAATATTAGAGGTGTTCCAGTCTGATATTGATATTGGATATTGGTCTGATATCAGCAAAAAAACCCAAGTATCGGATTATATCAGAATGCATCTAAAATCTCCGATATAAGCAGTCAATTCCAGACTCCGCTCCTGCTGTTTTTATTTGATATATTTAGGTTATTTAGGTTATTTTCTGGGTCTTCTAATTTATTCTTTATTTTATTCAATTACTAATATATTCTTATGTTTTATGTTAAAATTTCTGTTACCCATTGGTTAATAATAAATGGGTCAGTTTTTCCTCATACCTACTGTTTCTGACTACTGTTCTTTGTTTGAATAATATCACTTAATCAAGCCTTTTCTAACATGACAGACATACTACAAAATAAGTAATAAAAGTATGCATGTCTAATGCTGATATCGTTTTGGATTAATATTGGTATCGGCCAATACTCAATGCTGCAGTATCAGTATCGTATCAGAAGGGAAAATGTAATATCAGGACATCCCTATGAAATATGCAGTAGTAGGTAGTTCTTGAAAGGGTTAGACTGACCGATTATTAGTGCTGGTATTTGGCATTTCGCCATCTGCCTTTGTTTTTAAATTCAACATGCGAAAGGAAATCAATTTTAAGCCTTGTACACACGTAGCCAGGGATTTCAAAAAATGAATGACCCCCCATTTGTTTTTAAAAAGACTTTCATCCACACAAAGCGGGCATGTTCGCTGATAAGTGCGGCTCAAGGCATGCCAAACCCATATTTGGCAGTGTTTTCCAGATGTGAAACCCATGCCAGCCAATCAGAAAGGGCCCCTGTAATTTATTTTAATTAATCCGAAAACTCTGTTTACATCTTCACGAAACCATATAACCAGAGTTTTCTAAAATCTTCACTTTGGCTGGAGTTTTCAGGAAACATCATTTTTAGTGATGTAAAACAGCGGTTTTGAGTGGATGGCGGGTGTAAAGGTATAGAAAAATGTGTGTTTTCCTAAATACCCGGCTACATGTGGACATGGCCTTAAACTGTTATTTTGGCTTTGAAGGAGCCAAACCTCACTGTCTCCAGCATTATCCCTCCCACAGCACCATCTGATTGGTTACATGCAGAGCCACGACACCTGAGTGATTAAATTTCATTTAACTTTATATGAGATGCTGCGGAGCCTGGGAACTTCTGCACTTTTTATTTCCGTATGAACCTAAAACAAAGATAAATGAAAGATAAAATGATATTTCAGCTATATTGATATTTTGGAAAACTTCAGGGAGGTTTTTATTTGTTTAAGTTTTTATTTAACTTTATAAAACATGCTGCTGAGCTTTGAAGCTGTTTAGTAAACAGATGCTCAAAGGCATTTAAACAAAGTGACATGTTGGAGTTTGTTTTATTCAAAATGTTGATGCCAGTATTTTCACTTTTACTGCTAATGAATATCGGCTTCGAATATTGGTTATCGGCCTCTTTGACTACTAATAATTGGCTTGTTATTGGCCTTAAACAAACCATAACAGTATATCTCTGTTTTTTTGTTGTTTTGTTTCTGATGGAAGATATTTTGCAACCCCTTATTAGTGTATTCAGACCCTCGCGGATCCCTGCCTCACTTTTGGGAACCACCAATTTCTGGGCCTGTTTCCTCAAAAGTAGGTTAAGGTATTCTTTTTATGTTGTTACATCTTTTTCTTGGATGTGGAGTGAATGATTCATTGGAAGTGGCTTTGTTTTGGTGGCGACTCATGTTTCTGTTTTTCATGTGGCTGGAATCGATTTTTAATCCCATTTGCAAACCCTGGCAGACGCATAATTTGATCAAAAGCAGATTTTAAGATGTACAGCTGCTGCAGAAGAGCGCTGAAAGATTATCATCCTTTTTTCCTCCTTTCACCTTAATCTCCCCTCTCAACCAGGTTGACCCATGACATCAGCCTGGATGAGTTTGAAGATGACGACCTGTCGGAGATTACAGAGATCACCGACGAGTGCGGGATGAGCCTCAACTGTAACGGGCCAGATATCAAGGTAAGCCGTCCTCTCTGAAAGCCTGTTCTCTCCAGATTTCTCTCACAGGTCTGTAACCTCTCCTTAAAACTATACCTCTCTCAGTTTCCTGGAATAAGTCCCAGAGTCGTAGTCAGCGCTGATGGTTTGATTCTCTACAAGCTCTTTGATTGTACGCTGTATTTCAGTGTGGAGGGTTTTTGTTGTGTCTGCTTTTCTTGTTTCACAAATTCTTCTTTATGTTCACAACTCAAGATGCAACTTTACATCCTCAAAGTTAGCAAGGCGGCAGAAAAGTACAACAGATCAGCCATTTAATGCTCACAGTTATTCCATCAGTTGTTTTGGGACTGCATAACCACTCATCATTAGGTTTTAGGAGAAAGAATGTTCTACAGCTGGACTTTATAGCTTCAGGTGTGAGCTCCGCGAGGGGTGAGACTCTCCTCTCTGTCCCATTTTGTCCTGAACAGCTGCTCCTCTCTGCTCGCTGCCAGAGGAGGAGAGAAGCCAGAGGCAGATCAGCCGGACAGATGGTGACAGGGACGGAGCTCGAGTTAGATCCATGGACTTTATAAATAATAGAGACCTCTCCCTGACGTCAGAGACCGGTGTCTGCGCCGGGTGGATAAAGGCTGAAGTGCAGCGTCTTTGTCTTCTAGAGCCAGAAATGACCGTATTTAGAGGAGAGGTTGGAGCTGTAGTGATGTAAAGGGTTTAGCAACAGGAAGTTATAAAAGCTAAACAACAGCAGAGGCTATTTCATTTTTCCCACAGGGTGAGATTTATGATGGCCCCTGCATTTGTTATAGAAGCTAAGAGAGCTATTGCACAAAACGCATTCACTGTTCATCTCTTTGAATCTCTGGTGTGAAAGTGGAAATGTCTAATAAACATTTGGAAAGCTAAACAACCTGCACAGTAGTTCTGCTACTGAAGCTTGAGCCTTTAGGCCTCAAAGACGACCAGTTAGGGACAGAAACAAAGAGAACATATCATATAGAGCAGTAGTTCTCACACTTTTTAGACCAAGGACCCTTTCAGGTGAGACATTTCTCCAGGGATCCTTTCATTATCGTAACATTGATTAGCATAATATCAATACTTTGCAATAATTAGGGCTGTCACTTTAACAAGTTAATTAGAGTAATCAATTACACCGCAAATTAATGTGCTATAAGAATTAATGCAATTAACTCAGTGGCTGGCAGCCATTTTCTGAGCATCTTGAACGATCTTTCAAGACCCAAATAATCTTGTTTTCTCTGACTGTGTAAACACCAAAACTACCTAAGAAGAGTGGACTCTCTTCTTTTATGTCTCTTCCTGTTTTTTGATAAAAAAAAAAATACAGATAAAACTGACTTTTTTGATCGTGTTCATCTCTGGCGCTCCATCCTTTAGTCCTTTCCATGACCTCCGTCGTCTTTTCTTACGATGGTGCTGCTCTTTCTCTTTGAAGTACCGCGACACATCCTCAGTTGGAGCGTGAGCTGCCTGAACTTTTCGGACTTGCAGCGTCTCGCTATGTCTCTGTCATCTCACATCTTCTCCTCATATCCATGTTGAGCTCTCAACTAAAGAGAGTACCGCTCTCACCCACGGTAGTTTACGAGCAGGATTTTGATTGACAAGCTCTGTTAACATGCCATCAAATTGACCTCTATAGACTTCAAAGGCAGGGAACGCAGACATTTTAATTTTGTCCAGTGAAAAATGTGAATTTACAAATCTTCTCTTCTTCGTGTATTCAATTTTTTAATGTCCTAGAATTTAGATTTTTTATTTGGGGACCTTAAGCAGATATGAGATTAAAACGTGATTAATTAGATTAATTAAATACAAATCCTGTATTTGATTAAATTATTTTTTAATTGCCTGACAGCACTTGTAATAATGTAGTTTGTCTAATTAGGCTACATTTGTACTTTCCAAGTTATTCACTTTATAAACTTTGACAAAATGTAGGAATTGATTTTATGGCACAAAACTAAATTAGGCGAGGTTATTGGGAAAAAAAAGATGATTTTGTTCTGCTTTTTTAATGATAAAGCACACTTTTACAGTCATTTTTGAATTATTCTGAGGACCCCTTAGCTATGGTTTCACGCACCCCTGGACCCCACTTTGAGAACCACTGATCTAGAGCACAGCTGAGAGGCTCCACCCGTCACTCAAACCATCCATGCCCGATAACTTTAAAGCTGGAGGATATGTGGAGGACACAACACCTAAAGTTCAAATTATTTTTATCCAAAAAAGCTCTCTATGATACCCAAATGAATGTTATCAACAAACATGGCTTGTCTCGTATGCGTAGGTTTCAAGCTAGCACGTTAGCTTTCCAAACTTTAAAAAGAATTAAAGAGGGAGTATTCTGCTTTCCCATAATCTCAACAGACTAGACCTGAGCAAATTGTCAAACCTCTACACATCTTCACAAGACTTCCTGAAATGATGATGGCCCTCAACAGGCCTCGAGAGAGCTGGCCAATCAGAGGGAAGGGGGTTCGTGGAGTGTGGAGCCTTAATGACAATGCAGCTAAGATGAACTGTTTCAGTTAGAGGCTAAAATAAGAGTTTTTTAAAACACAAGTGAGAGGAAAATGTGGAGATTTTTTTGCACTGTAAATTTTTTAAAGATACTACAGGGGCACCAGAGGGAAAAAACAAAGAGTAAAAAAGTACCCCCTCTTTAAATAAAAAGATGATTTTGTATGAGTAATTTTGGAACTACTTGAATTAAAAAATGCGAAAGGCTTGTCAAAATTATGAGCAAAAAGCGTTTCTAAAATTGATAACATGTTCCCGATTTTTGACATAATTAAGTTGTAAGTTGAGCTCAAAATGAAAAACATGTTGCTCTTCTAAAACTGTTTGATATCTGATGAAAAAATGTGGGTTTTATTTTGGGAGAGCATTCTGTTATTTATTTATTTATTTATTTATTTATTTTTATTTATTTATTTTTCGCACTTTGATTATTATTATTATTATGGTTTGGCATTCTGAATCAGCCCCCATGTGGACACTTAAGGAACTGCAGTTTTGTTACACCTCTGTTTAAGCTTCATTTTCATTGTTTCATCAGCTTACAATCGTTTTCCATCATTCCACTGAACAGTTCACTTTTGGTCGCACTCTTTGTTCGGGTTATGTGTGGTTTTGCACAGCCACTGTTGATTCTTCTCTGAGTCACTGATAAGATCTGGAGCCGCTGTGAGACGCTGCTGCTAGAGACAGAAAGTGGAAGAGGAGGATGTGGAGTGATGGAGGGGGAGGAAATAAGCAGAGGTGAATTTATTATGCTGTCAGATCTCCGGCTCTGTTCCCTCTGAAACCATCATCACCTCCTCCTCCTCCAATCACCTCCTCCACAGTAACCAAGGCAACAGGAGGGTCGAGGGGCTTCCTTCAGTGTAAAATAGATTTTTCTCTGATTTGTCTCATACGTGGTCGTTCAGTGACCTGTTAGTCGAGGAGCTGTGTGGGGATTATTTTTAACTGGGAAAGCCAGATCTCTCCCTCTCTCCCTCCCTCCATCTCTTTTTGCTGTTTCTCCTCTTCCTGTCCAGGGAGCCAATTACAGCTCAGATTATTGAACGTGAGAACTCTTGGCTCGAGGTGTGTGTGTGTGATGACTCATACCCTGCAGGAGCCTCGTGGAGATAAGAGTCCAAATCGACTCTTTGGCAGGTAAACATGAGACAGCTGTTACAACAACAACAACAACAACAGAACACACGTGCTGCTGAGTGCCGTCACCGTCGGAGCGATAAAATGTTTTTATTCTGAGGAGCACGTGAGAAAGATTTCACCCCCAGGTTTTTTTTCGCTGTCTCTTTTTGTGGGGAAAGAGCAGGCTCTGCTGGCTGCTCTCAGTTACATGTTTCCCCTCCATCCTTCAGTCTGTGTGATGATCCTGGGTTTCCTCCTCTGTTTGTTCTGTTGCTCATCACACACAGACAATATTTTCCCTTTGTTCATCTTTCTTTGTTTGTGAAGGTGCAAAAACGCTCTGTGAGCCGACACTCTTCAAAAAAAAAAGACAAAGGTAGACGTTTGCTTTGAAATTAACCTCACACACACACACCGTGCTGCTTCAGCAGACAGAGTTTGAACACCTTTCAAGTCGAGTTACAGCTGTGTTTGTCTGATTTTATGTGATAATATGAACTACGACCCTGTAGATAACTTTAGTATAAGTCGTATAACACAACAGTTTAGTGTAGGACACATACGATTTAGTTCAAAGCATAAAAGAGCGATAAAATCCAGAGTATATGGTCTGTTTTGGAAGTGGGACAGGCGTTCATGTTTTCCTCTTGCACTCAGTGCAAAAACTGAAATCAGGACAAATGTTTATGTCTTGTTTCATGCATTTAAAAGACAGAAATGATGCTTGAATTGCTTGTCAATGGGGTCAGAAAATATGCTTGTCAAATTTCTTGAAATAAGAATAACGTCTTAATAAAAGACATTTAAAAAAGCATTGTCCAAAGCAACTCAAACATCATTTTGCCATGTCTTGAAATAATCTAGACTTATCAGGTGAGTAGGGCTCATGTAGAATAGAATAGAATAGAATAGAATAGAATAGAATAGAATAGAACTTAATTGTCATTGTAGCAAGTACAATAAAATTGAAGTCACAGCAGCAATCAAGAAAACAAAAGTAAGAAAGTGTATAGAAAGTGCAAAAAGATCCATAAGAAAATAGATGCTGACAGCTTGTCCATCATTGTCCAGTCAGCCAGCCTCCACCTCCACAGGGTCCAGGACTGAGCTTCTTCAGTCATGCTCCATCTTCCCTGGATCCTGTCTGCTCACAGCAGGTGAAGCTCTTCCAGTGCGGCTACTGGTTACATGAGAGTAGTGGACACGACTTACTTTGTGACAAAGAAGTGTTTAAAGTGAGTCTATTCCTAATTTTACTATATATTTATAAAGATAAAATGACAATTCCACTTTTTTAGTAATTAGCCTTAAACATGCTCTTAATTGGTGATAATAATAATAATAATAAAAAAGATGTCATACCTTCATTATGTAACACAAGGTTAGTTTGACCCAACACTTCATGCAGATGTCATTCTGAGCTGATTTGATCATGGCTGCCTATTTCTGGTTGTTTTTCTGCACATGGGCTCTCAGGGTAAAATGAACACAGTAACAGTGACCTGGTCAAAATGCTCCATTTATAATGGGTCAGAATAACCCAGAACTATTCTTAAAGGGAACTATATTGGTAAATTAGAGGAAATGTGCTCCCTAATATGAGTGAAATGCAAAGAAAAACAAAGTGTTTAAGATCCATTTTACACAGTATGCATCATCATTGGTATACAGCCTAGATGAAGCCTGGGATTTTTAAGAGTAGAATGTGGTCAAAACCTGTTTTTAAGTAATATTTGATATCTTTTCCTGTATAAATATATCCTGGATTGAAGATACCAGTTATATCCCAATCTTCATAAATGCAGTGTATTTCCTAAAGCCTCTACAGCAGCTCTACAAAGCTTATCTATCCTTTAGCTCTTAGTTTTGGCTCTTTAGTTGCACCTTGTAGCTCAAGTTCAGCTTTTGTTTGGAACAAAGACAGAAATCCTCTCGTAAACGTCTCTGAGACAAAACCTTTGTGCCATCTCCGTGGAATAAAGAGTGGAAACCACAGTGTTTGTTGTGATTCTCTCGGCTTTAGATTTTCTGAGTGTGTTTTGTCTGAAGTCAGAGGTCTAATGTTCTGTGTGCTTCACAAGTTGTCGCCACAGACCTCAGAGTCACAGCCCTATCCCCGCTCTGCTGTCTTCCATTTCCTTTCTATTTCCAGAGCTCTGTTTGATGGAGGTCCGGCCAATTTAAAAATGCATGAGGAGAGGGGGGGGTGCAGCGGGCAGTGATGGGTGGGGCTGTGAACTGTGAGCACTTCATGCAGGGACCCTGACTGTAAGAGGTGACCTCATCATCCCAGAGGGGAGTCACTGTGCATCTTATCTCATCAATAATGGACGGTCACATGGAGGCAGCATCACTCACTGCAGACAGGCCTACAGTCTATGAGACAGGCGTGGTGTCTGTGTCAGCGTGGGGAGGGGTCAGGGGGCGCGGCCCAGCTGATGCAGACACTAGACAATGAAGTTACAGGTCAAACTGAGCCTCTGACACATAAACAAACGATTTAATGCACCTTTTGATTCTTCTTCTTTGTTTCTCACTGGGGAAAAACATCAACTTGTTGCCTGTGGTTGACAGAAAGACCCCAAAATATAACAAAAGAAAACTTGACATTATGTCGGAAGCAAGGAAGCAGACCTGAGAAGAAAGAGGGAAATAAAGAAAAGACAAAAGTACAAAGAAGGGTAATAGGAAGGGAAAAAAAATAAAGGTTCTCGGAAGGACAGAAGAAAGGAAGACAAGAAAGAAAGGACAGATGAAAGACAAGGTTGTAGGAAGGAGGAAGGAAAGAAGAAAAGAAGCAAAGAAAAAAGACAGGAGGAAAAAAAGGTTGCAAAAAGGAAGAAAGGAAGAAAGGAAAGAAAGGATGGGAAGGAAGAAAGAAAAGAATAATGACAGGAAGAAAAGATGGAAAGGAAGAAAGCATAGAAATGAAGAAAGGATTGAAAGGAAGAAAGGATAGAAAGGGAGAAGGAAGGAAAGGAAGAAAGAAAAGAATAATGAAGGAAGAAAGGATTGAAAGAGAATGTGGAAGGAAGAACGAAAGGACAAAAAGAATGATAGAAGAACTGAAAAACAACAGAGAAAAAGAGGAATGGTGGGTGTTAGTAAGTTTTTTTTTAATATTTTAGTAAGAAATGATAAAAGGAACAAGGGAAAAAGGACTGAAGGAAGGAAGGAAGGAAGAAGATGAAAAGAAGGGGAGGATGGGAAGATTTAAGGAAATTTGAAAGAAAAAAACAGACATTCAGCTTATTCTTGCAACTTATGCAGACAGGTGTCTCTCCTGTGTGTTTTTTTTTCCAGATTATCATTTCATTCATAACTTAACAGGAGAAAAGAGAAAAAGAAGTGTTTAAACAGCTGTTCCTGTGTCATCTGGCAGAAGTCTGCTCCTCTGATCTTCACCTCCTCAGATCCTCGGAGTGCAAGAAACAGACACAGATCCTCTGAAAGGCCCGGTCTGATCAGAGTTTAGTTCATGGCTGAACTGCTTTTTGTTTGTTATGGAGAGACGCTCAGACACAGACAATAAGACAAGTTTCTAAATGAATCTGAAACTGTGAGCACATGGACGTTGTTTTGAGGGGTTGTTACGGTGTGTGTGAGGCTCTTTATGAAACAGAAAGAGGTTTTGTTCCCCAGAGACATGAAATGACAACATGAATTATCAGGAGCACTCAGAGGGAGGAGAAAAGAGGAGAGTGCTTCATGTTTGTGAGCAGGGTTAATGGATTTGATTAGCAGTCATTTTGTCCTGTTGAAATGTCGGAGTCAAGGTGAGGTCAGGTAGAATGGACGGGGACATTAAATCATGACACCGATCACACAAACAGGTTTCAGCAGGACCAGATTTAAAGCTTGGTCTTTGTCCAGTTTTTATGTTTCTCATTGTTATTATTTCTGTTTCAAGCAGCGCTATAAAAAACTCAGAGCTCAGAAAGAGAGAGCTGGATCTGAATAAATCAGTCTGAGTGATGAGGTTATGTTAAACAGTTTCAAGGCTGATACATCAAACTGTAGATAGTTTGGCTGGTTTTGGTGGATTTTGACAAATGTTACTCATTTTATTCTGTTTTCATCATGCAGTTAAATACTTCATAAACATTAATTTTGTACTGTGTTTGTATGGCTGCTTTCTGTCCTTTTAGATAGAAAGAAGTATCCAAGAATGGCAAGAAGCTTGTTTGTTTAACTTTTTTCCTTCATGTTGAAAAGTAAAAAAAAAGGGAAGGAACAAAGAAGAGAGGAGGTGATGGAAAGGAGGACAGGCAAAAAGAAAATAAAAATGACAGGAAGGAAGTAAATAGGTAAGAAGGGAAGGAAGAAAGGAAGGAATGAAGGAAGAAAACAGAAAGAAAGCAAGCAGGAAAAAAAACAGATAGAGGGAGAAAGGACAGAGGCAACAAAGAAGGACAGGAAGGAAGGAGATAAGGAAACATGGTAAAGGAAAGACGGATAACTATGAAAGAAAGGATTAAAAGAAGGATGGAGAAGAGAGGAAGGATTGGAGAAAAGACAGTCTGAGAAAAAGTTGGAATGAAAGAAAGAGCAATAAATGAAGAAAAAGAGGGAAGAAAGAAAGGTGGGATGAAGGACAGCAAAGAACAAATTGACAGAAAAGAAGGATAGAAAGGAAGTTTGAAAGGTTAAATGAAAGCAAGGAAATAAGAAGAGTAGAATGAATGAAAGGATAAAAGACAGAGAGGGAGAAATAAAGACAAAAGGAAACAGGGAAAAAGTAAGACTGGAAAAAACTAGGAAGGAAGGAAGTAGGATGGACAGGAAGCGAGAAATAATAAAAGAAAGGGAGACAGGAAGGAAGGAGATAAGGAAACATGGGAAAGGAAAGACAGATATTTACAGAAACAATCAAAAGAAGGATGAAGCTGAGAGGAAAGTAGGTGAAAAGGTGGTATGAAAGAAAGAGCAAGGAGTGTAATTAAAGAGGAAAGAAAGAAATTAAGGTAGGACAAAGAACAAATGAACAAAGAGAAGGAGGATAGAAAGGAAGTTGAAAGGTTTAATGAGAGCAAGTAAGTATAAAGGGTAGAATGAATGAAAGGACAAAAGAAAGAGAGGAAGAAATAAAGACAAAAGGAAACAGGGAAGAAAGTAGGACTGAAAAAAGCTGGGAAGGAAGGAAGTAGGATGGACAGGAAGGAGGAAAATAATGAAAGAAAGGAAATAAAGACGATCAGAGGAGCTGACTTTGACTCCTCCTATAAATAAAAGTTTTTTTCAAACAGCATTCAGTCAAGTCATCAGAGCTTAAACCAGGATTTAATTCCTCAAAGGTAATTCGTTTAATTCTTCAATATTCATTCAATTCATTTATTTATTCAAATCAGAGTTTTTGTTTTAAAGATGTTTAACTGCATCAGTAAAAATAGATGTTATTACCAGGAGTTAAAAGTGAGAAAAGAGAGAAAAAGAGGAAAAAAGAAATAAACATAGAGGAGGGCTGAGACATGGGGGGGGGGCAACACTTTCAAGAAGAGAAGGAGGCCGATTGCCATAGCAACAGTGTTTCTCTCACCTCTGCATGTGTCAGAGCTGAAAATACATGCTACCCAGTGTTGGCGTGCCCCCATGGTTACTGCTCACGTCATGTGACCCACACATGGAAACAGAGGACGCTGCTACCTCAACACCATCAGGAGCCAGAGAAGACCTGTTTGTGTCCCTGGTCCTGTTTACAGCATCATTAAGCCCTAAATGTTGTTGTTTACCCAGAGTCAGCTGATCCATGCTTTCATATGAACCCAGCAGCGTGCAGACTCTGAGGGCCCAGCAGCTGGTGCCGAGTGATCCTCCTCCTCACACTTTCTGACTCATGTCTTCTCCTATCTGACCTGTTGGCTTGGTGATTCCCCTGCTCCGCCTGCTCTGATTGGACCAAGGAGGAGCATCACAGCATCCATCGGGCAGCTGCTTCTCCTCAGCCTCCTCATCATCACTGAGCTCCTTGTCTCCTAGCAACAGGGGCCAGGGCTCTCTTAAAGGGGCCAGTCGTGTTTGTGAGGACATAAAACATGAGGGAAAGAGGAGAAGCCAATTGCATTAGCAATTATTGATTGTAAGCAGGTGGAAAGGTGATGAGAGAGTGTGTGTGTGTGTGTGTGTGTGTGTGTGTGTGTGTGTGTGTGTGTGTGTGTGTGTGTGTGTGTGTGTGTGTGTGTGTGTGTGTGTGTGTGTGCGTGGCTGAGATGATGACAGGCACAGAGTCAGAGCTGCCTGATGTGAATCATCTGAAATTACAGGAGGTGGAGGGATAAAGAGCATCTCTGACAGCTCATCATCGGATCAGAGAGTGAAATACCGGGACTGGATTCATGGGACTGATGGATCAGGGTCATCTGATGGAGGGATGAATAAACCACGGGCTGAATGAATAAATTTAAGCACTGACAGAAAGGTAGAGGAATGGGGCTGTTGAAAAAGATGATGGGAACAGATGGATGGATGGATCAATGAATTAATGAATGATGGGATAGTGATGGGTGGATGGATAGAGTGATGAATTATGGGGTAGGCAGTAGGGTTGGTAGAAAAAAATGAAAATCAGTATATGGGGATTTTTTGTTTGGCAATATCAAAATCAGGATTTTTTTTTTTAATTCAAATTCTACATTTCAGTCTTTCCTTATAAACTAGATACGAAAGAGTTACCACTTTTCTCCAGCAGAGGGCAAAATGTTTCTCTCTGACTCACGTGATGTGCATTTTATGGGAAAATATGGCTCCTTATAAAGTCTGTAGACATTACCATCATGTAACTTTTTCTCATCATCTGTGTTGAAAAAGCAAACTTGCAAAAATCTTAAATAGTGAAAAATCACAGTTTAAATTGAATCGGCACCCCAAAAATCGTAACAGAATTGAATTTCTAGAATAGCACAACGTCCCAGCCCTAGTGGACATAGATTGATGAATGGTGCCGCACTTGCGCCAGTCGGATACTGACAGAGCCTTCTGTCTGTGCTCTTTGTTCATTTCCTCTGTATTTCTGCACGATTCCATAAGGCTTATGGACACAGGTCAAACGAAGCAGTACCACTGGAAAACAGTGGGGGCAGTGCTGCTGTCGCTACCCAATACTACAGTGGCTGCAACTTAGGAAAGCATGTGCGAATACACAAAACACAAGCAAATTTAGGAAAACATCTTCATCAATTTAACAACACGTGCGCAGCATTTAGAAAAATGCACTGCCAACACCACAACACAAGTAGACACTTTTGATCCATTCACATATTATTTAGCTTTTAATCTACAAAAAATTCTATAGAGCACTTGGCGCTAGCTTGATGCTAACGTAAATTGGAAATATGCTAGCGGTTAATATACATCGATATGTTGTTTTACCCGCAAAATATCAACTTTTATCACCGAACAAATAAATGTACATAACTTTATCACAAGGGGTTCATTATTAATCCATTCAGCATGTTATATCTCTCTTACAGCACACAGCAGTGGTGTGGAAAAGGCTGAAAGAGCTGTCATTTCATCTTTAAAAAGACATTATGTACGACCACCTCCTGTAGCACGCATAAAAACAAGCCATACTGAAAAACATCAACACAACTATTATAATTAACCACACAGCAACAATGACAACGCACCGTTTTGGATGATTTCACGACAAACAACAAGCAACAACAAGCGTGTCGACAGGTGTGCATCACTTTGAGTGTCCTCTGGAAACACTTAAGTTGTGTTGTGGTGTATTTGCAGCACGTTTTTCTAATGTGTTGTCATGTGGTGTTTGCAGCGCATTTGCTAAATGCTGTCAAACTGATGAAGATGTTTTCTTAATTTGCTTGTGTTTTTTTTTTTGTATGTGCTTTTTTAATTTTCAGCGCTGTGAGCTTTAAGGGCCACCGTACAATATATATCTTTAGTGACACACAAAGAAGGAATAACAATGGCAGAACTTTTTGAAGAAAAACTTAGCGACCTCACCAACCACTGCACCTGTTTTTTTCTGTTATGCAAGAGGTACATTAGCAATCCCTCCTCCACAGCCGCCATGTTTCATTGTGAGCTTGTTGTTATCATAACCTTTTGAGGAAGCTGTGGCTCAGTGGTAGAGTAGTTGCCTCTCAATTGGAAAGTTGGGGGTTTGATTCCAGCTCCTGACACTAACAAGATAGGGTGGTCAGTGGTGTGTGGATGGGTGTGGATGTATTAGATAAAACTAATGGTTTCCAATAGGAAATCCTTATCAATCAGTGTGTGGATATGGTGTGTATGGGTGAATGAGACTAGCAGTGTAGAGTGCTTTGAGAGACTAGAAAAGTGCTTTCTTAGTACTGGTCCATTTACCATTTTGACTCAGTGCTGCCCCCCTGGTGGATGCATGGTTAACAGCAATGCCAACGTAAAAGATGCATGAAAGTATGTGAACAGTGACGGTAACATCATGGACAAAATAGTGATGAATGGATCAAAGAATGGATGAATGAATTATAGTGTAGTGATGAGACATGGATGGATGCATAGACTAGTAATGGGGTAATGATAAATGGATGGATAATTTATGGGATGTGGTTGGAAACGATTGGTAAATAGATTGATAAACACATAATCAAATCATAGAAGAATGAGGCTGTAGGGGGATAAACACGAGGATGAATCATAAACAGATGAATGGGTTGATGTGTGACAGTCTGGTGATGAATATCTGTCTGATGGATGGTTGGATTTTTGATGTACTACTGTTGACATAAAGATGGATTGTCATCGCCTCCATGAAACAAATCCCCACACCAGGTGATATACTTAGAGCATCTTTTGAAAAGAGACAAGTCTTATTAAGAGTAAGTCTGCAAAAATACAGAATTACAAGGATGTTGGCCCTGAAAGGAGGACAGCGGCACAAACACGTCCCATTGTCGTCCTGGTTCAAAAGGTTTCTGGCTTTTAAGCAAATTACACCAGCAGCCCTCCTTCAAACGCACACAAGCCTTTTTTCTTTTTGAAGTGAGAGTCCTCTGAATAGCTGTGATCAGTGTTTCTCTGCATACAAATGTGCTCGAAGGCAACACTCAGCCCATGGAATTGGATTAACCTCTTTTTTTCTCTGTTTGCCAACAGTGAGGTGGTTCACTGTCTGCCTGCGCACATGCATGATAACACCTGCTCTGCTCCATTTACAAAGAAACTCCTAACTGATCTGTACATAACTGCTGAGGCTCAAACACAGGACATGACTTTAGAATATGAGTTTAACATGTGCGACTGATTTCAACACACAAACACAACATATGTGTTTATGTTGTGCCTGCATGTGGAGCTAAGGCTGCTTTATAAACTGTAACAAGCTTAACAATGACACTGGTGTCCATGTCTGTGTCAGCTGACAGAAGGAGTGACCATGTGTGTGTGTGTCCTGCAAGCGTGTGTGTGTGTGTGTGTGGCTGCAGGCAGTGATGTTGAGTGAAGCAGACAGTCCTGTCCCAGTGCCTTCTGACTTCCTCTGTCTCCCAGAAGACGGGGTTGTTTGGCACTTACTTTGAACTCGGCCGTGATGTCGAGAGCCGTCTGACTGAATCTACTCACAAAGTCAAACAGATACTGTTTTATTCAGGTCACTGTCACCTCATGGAGATATTTGAGTCAAAATTTAAATGTTCAAGTTTCTCCACTGGAATCAAATGAATGAAAATGTGTGTGACTGTGACCTGTGAGTGACTTTTTATCCCCTACAGATTAAACTTTAAGCTAAATGCTCAGATCAGTAGTTAACTGCTGCATCAACATGCCTTTGTGCCTGAATTTGAACATATTTGATATTGTTATGTATTATTTCAGCATGACACCAAGCTGCGAGCAGAGGAAACCTCTAAATGACACCACCTCCTCCAATTTAAATAACCAACCACTAACATGCTACATGCTAATAACAATGGCACCAGAATTCTGATGTTAAGCTAGCATGTTCTGTGCAGTCCTTACTACCCAAGCTGGCATAATCTTGTACAACTGGAGCTGATTGGGAAATTCTTCTCCTTATGATGAGTGTAGGGATGGATGAATGGGATGATAGATGGTAGGGTTATGATTGGTGGATGTATTAAAAAGTAAAAGGAAGTGATAAAATGAAGGGTTTTTTGGGGAGTATTAAGATGTGTTTCCAACAAGCGGTCCGGTATGGATCAGTACAGATTGGCAAGGATCAGCAAAGCCTGATCCTGTTTGCGTTTCCTCAGCCAACTGTACCCCTTCTTGCACTGCGAAAAACTGAAATCTTATCAAGTGTTTTTGTATTATTTTAAGTAAAATTTGTCTAATTACACTTGATATGAGCCACATTCAACTGATCAGTTCAGAAAAATGTCTTGTGTCAAGGGGCTCTAATTTCGTAGACCAGGCGCAGGCGCAGGCGCAGGCGCAGGCGCACCTACCCTGCGCCGGCCTTCGCCGTGCGCGCAGGGCGTGACCGGCGCACTTTGCAAGTTTCCTGCAGTGCCAAGAGAGGCGCAGTCCAGGCGCAGATGAGAGCAGAGCTGCGTGTCGACGCCTCCCTCCGCGCAAATGGCAGAGAGGGAGGAGAAAAGCCGTGAGTGGGTTTAACACAGCCGAGCACTGCTTTCACCAATCAAATGAGCGCCTCTCCTCGCCTTTAAATGCCCTGCGACTGAGGCGCAGCGTCTGATTGGTCTGACTGTTCGTCAGCACCACGGAGAGAGTGTTGGTAGCGGAGACGGTCAGAGCCGCTGTGCCTGCAGCAGGTCAATGGACAACGGGGCGCATCGGAGGACACAACGCGCGTCACCGTGTGGGTCAGCTCCCGGGACAGATTTAATCTGTTCCTTTGTCTTTATCAGGAGTAAAAAATGAAGAGACAGTTACACAGCTGGCTTATCCATTCAGAATACTTTTGATCCACCTGCACTCCTGGTTTGTCATCGCCAAGCAGAGCCTTTGGTGATATACTGTATACTCTCCCAGTGTCTCCACCTCATCCTCCTTACAATAATGTACTCCATCTTTTTAGATCACGTTAAAAATAAAGAGTAAAACAGAGAAATATGGGAAATCACGGGTAAATCCTGAGTGACACACATTTAATTTCGTCTCTTTTTTCTTCGTCTTTTCTCTCCCTCTTTTCTTTGAATTAAATGAAATGAGAGAACCAGATATATATTCAGTATCAGATGTTAAGGCTGTTTATTGTTTAATTGTAAGATGTGCATCAAACTTCCAGCTGCCGTCAGGTTAACTTTCCATTATGACAAACGGCTTTAATCTGACATCAGATGTGACGGGACAGTTAATTTAGATATAAATGTATATGCTGGTTCAGACAGTTACATTAAATAGTGATTGCTGTGATTGTTTAATACATTAAAATGTGCCCGACATTCTGGAAACCTGCCTCTGAGGCTTTGATGACATGTGCGCACATGTGCGCCTGTCACCAACCCACCTGCGTGGGGTGCGCTCCGCCTTGCGCCAAGGATAGACCAGGTTGGAGCTGGCGAGCTTTCAGCGCACTTTTCTGGCACGAAATTGTCACTGCACCAACATGAATCTGCTGACACCTCCCCCTGGTGCGCCGTCAACTCCCCCTGGCGCGCCGTCACACCCATCTCTGCGCAGACGGTCTACCAAATTGTCAAATTGGCAGTGCACGGCGGTGCGCCGCACGAAATTAGCACTGCCCAGGCTGCGCCAGGCTTGCGCCCCCTGCACTGCGCCACGAAATTAGAGCCCAAGTTGTTCAAAGACAAAAAGGAGGTCTGAATTGCTTGTTACAGGTGAAAAAATATCTGCCAATGGAACAAGAGTAACTTTGAAGAAAATTTACTTGAAACTAGAATAACGTCTTAATAAAAGTAACTTTTCTCTTTTTCCAATGGCAAATTGTTTTAACTTGTTGCAGACAATTCAGACCTCATTTCAGTCTTTAAAAACCTTGACTCAAGACATTTTTCTGGACCTGTCAAATAAGACAAAAACACTTGATAAGATTTAATTGTTTTGCAGTGTGGTAGGCAGAGTGTAAGCCTGATGCAGATAGCTGTGTCAGCTACGTAACACCATGATGGCATGGTGACACAGTATACCCCGCTGATAAATCCAACGAAGAAGATAAATGTTACACAGTTTCATTTCCAAAGCGGTTTTGCGCTGCTACCTGACGCCATTTTCCAAACAAAAAGGAAATCATTGTCAAAAAGTTGACTGGAAATTTATACATGGCAGGGTTCTTTATTAACACTGTCAAACAGGATGTGACGATTCTTCCAACCAATCAATGGACTGCAATGTTTCTAGCTCCACCTTCTGGGGTCGAATCGAAATGTCTGGAACGCAAACAGAAGGGTACCAAAAGGTGAGACGGTACAATTTGGTAAGACGGGGACATGTCTCAGTTTTAGTCAAAGGAAACGGCATAAAATTTGTATCGTTCTAAGTCAAACCAAACTGAACCACTTGGTGGGAAAGGGGCTTTAGACTCAAAGAACAACTAGGACTTTGGTTTTGAAATTTTAAACAATAAAACTCAAGGAGGAAAGAAATTAATTTTCTGTGGTCTGCATGCTGAATGTTCTTCTAGTAAATGTTTTGGTTGTGCATTTTGCACGAGGTCAAAAGGGTCAATTTTTTTAGCACAAAGACAGCCAGTGTAAAACAGTGTTTCATTGGATTTCATGCAGTACATGAAGTGGAACTCAGAGGATCAACAAATCAAAATTACCCTTGAAGCCCTTGCAGTTAACCGCAGAGCTCACAGTGGTGTTTGGTTGTAGACAGTATCCTCTGGGGATCATACATCAATGTATGTGCAAAATTTCTATGGTAATCAATCCACTCTGGGTAAAGAAGTGTGTGACTGTCTGGATTTTATGCCATGGCTTGAATTCTTTGGATGTAAAGGAAAACATTGACACAGTCCTGCTGGATGTTAGGAGTCCACTACATAAACATAGCATTCAGTTTCCTGTTATTTTCCCATAAATGTGACATTTGATGCAGAGATCATATCTATAAACTGCTGCTACAGCTTCCGGACATTACAGATAGACTAAGGAAATAATCTTTTTTACTTTAAAAATGAAAATATGTAACGTAAATAAAATGTCACTGTGGAAAAAGAGCATGATAAAGCTTTCAGGTGGATTTTCAGACAGCATTACTGAACAGATAAATAACACTTGAGTTGAAAATGTGTTAGACTGAACACACACTCATCTTGATGGCTGTTACAGTCAGAGAAGCTGTCGTATTGAGGATCTGGAGCAGGAATTTGCTCTGCCTCTGCTGCCCGTAAGCAGCTCAGTGTCGGCAGTGATAGTGTTACAGGCTGAAGACACAGCAGCTCCTAATTGGCTGGCTCAGTCTCCTCATCCCATCCCCACATGCTCTCGATCCCTCTCTGCCTGCATCTCCCTCTGTCTTTCTCCCTCTCTTTCCTTTCACGACTGACAGCCTGTTTCCTCCAATCCCTGCAGGGCCATGTGAGGCGAGGAACCAATAGCATGTCAGGGAGGGCGGAACTGGGCGCTGTTGGCCAGCTCCAGGCAGAGATGTTGCATTTGGAACTCATAGACGGTGCTGACTCTTACCGTGGTGACAAGGAGTCCTCCAAGGCGTCTGCCATCGCTCCCCAGCCAGTCACCAAGGACCAGGCGGCACCTGTCACCATGGATACCTACAGGCCCAAGAGACCCACGACCCTTAACCTCTTCCCTATCGTGCCACGGACACAGGTAAGACATGAATTACCCTTTCCCACTGAGTGACAGTGTGTGGAGGACGACAGAATACTGATCATACTCATCATCAACAGGAGCTTATTTTCCGTGTGTGTCTATGTTCATCCTCTGACACCTGAATGTGACATTTAAAAACAGGAATTTGAGGGATCAATGTGAGTGACATCACCATTGGACTCACAACAATCCTTCCTCAGACAGGATGTGTTTATTGGCCTGAACAATAGCTTGAATTGTCTCCTCTCACAGAAGGACACAGAGTGTTTTTTCTCCTTGGTGCCCATCTCTGTTAGTGTTTGAACGCTGCCTGAGCTCGTGACTGTGTGTGCGTTCCTGTGTTTCAGTCTCTGTGAGGACCAGTGTGAGATTAATCTGAAGATCGAAGATATTGTGTGCTGAAGGTTGTGTTATGGATTAATCTCAGGCTTAAGGTTTGAATTAGGATTTGGTTTAAAGCAAGAGAAACCTTCGAACAAGCCCCTTGACCTGACTGTGTGTATGTTGGGTGAGGCTGTATAATGAGGAGTTCATGAGTAAAGATCAGTGTCCAGTCATCTTATGTGCATCCAGCCCGCTGTCCAATCATGCGTCATTAAAGTGCGTGTTTCATAAAAACCAACCATCAGCCTTCAGCTCCGAGGGAAGCTAAGGTTTGACACAATCAGGCATAGCGTCTCCTGTAAGAGAAAAGCCAATCATCACATCAAAATACTTCCTTCAATGAGGGAATGGAGCCTTTTGAAGTATTGTTACTGTAATTAAAATATGGTCGATGTTTGGCTTTAAATGAAAACAGCCATGACTATCAGTGGGAGTGGGGTGTTTCCTGCAACGTGTGGTATCTACAGTGATGTTCTGCAAAAACTGGAATCAGAGCAAGTGTTTATATCTTTTTTTTTTTTTGTAAATTTGTCTTATCAAACATAATATGTGCATCACAAAACATGCTTAACTACAGTACAGGTCGCTGGCAGATTGGCGATCACATAGGATACCAAACAGAGCTTTGCATCTGCATAAAAACTGCACATTGCTGAATAATATAAGTCTTTACACAGCAACAACCAAAATTAAGCAAGTTTTGTGTCTTTTTTTAGTACAAAAAATGTCTTATTAGACTTAATATGAACCACATTCTCCTGACAAGTCCAGAAATATCTTATTTCAAGATACTAAAAGACAAAAATGATGCCTAAATTGCTTGAGCCAAAAGCCAAAATGTGGATAGAACAATCCCTGTTGATATGTGTTCCTTTTACAAGCTATTGAGGCATCAATTTTGTGTTTTGATATTTTCTGGACTCATAAAGGGAATATAGCTTGTATAAACCACAGTATCACAGCATGGTCAGATCACTTGACAACGCGCAAAAACTAGAGCAGATAGAGCTGTCACTTCAACTACTGTCTAATAAGTTATTTTTGGCCCCAGTAGATTGATAGTAGTGGGTCAAAGTAAAAAAAAACAAGAGTTATCAAATAGATAACTTTGTACTGAAAAAATGGTACCAACAGAGAATGGTAATTATGCTACTTAAAAAGGCAAAATTAAACATACTCAAAAATGGCCAAAATAGGCCGAGAACTTTGAACGTTAACTCTAAAGGACAAGTTTAATGAAAGACAGATAGAACAGGACAGACACTTGGTTGGATTTCAGTCTTTGCCAGATGTCACTATGTTGAGCTTCTATGTTGATTTTTTTTATATGTGGTCTAAGTTAGTTCCTTCTGTTCCTCTGTTACCTACAGCCACTTTAAATCCCTCTCATTTAAAATAAATCTTAAAATCTAGGATGTGTTTCTTGAAAAACTGCACAATTCCTTGTGTAATATATTCATACACAATTTCATCTTTATTTCTTGGTTATGATATTACTGCATCTAGTGAGACAATAAATTAAAATTCCATCCAAAGAAAACAACAAGCAGACATGACACAACACTTTTCTTCATTTTTTAGGCACGTGTTCACCTGAAAACCAATATTCTCTGTCAGCTCTTGCTTGGGCTTCACAAACTCCTGAGGGAAATATCCTAATATCTTTCTTCCAGTTTTATCTTTCTTGCTTCATAAAAGTATACAAAGTCTGTCTAGCCATGGCTAATTTGCAACCCCTGCGCCTAGGTAGGCTTCCGGAGAGCTGGCGCTTGATGAGGGGTGTGGGTTTGACTTGGCTGTTAAGTTGTGTCTCCCATGAACGCAGATTTGACTTTTTAATTGGGTGGCCTTGGTACAAAACCAACCTGTGGCCCCAGTTTTCCACCCTTGTCCTCTGTCTTAGCATCTAAACTTGAAAAACTTTAGTAGCTTGATGTTCCTCTCTTAACCCAAGCTACTCACTGCTTCTGTCTGTTTTCTGTCTTGTACCGGTCAGTGTATGTGGGGTAGATTTCCTAGAACTTACAGGCCAAAGCAAATACTTTCTGATTTCGAGAAAAGGTGGTCTAAATGATGCTGTGGGTAAAAAGTGTCTGTTCCCTGAATTATGTAGCTAAAAAGCGCTTTAGCTCAGCTTAGCCTACAAACATAAACAGACTCTAAATGCCCTAAATTCCCCCAAAATGTGTCTAAATGAAGCTAAAAAGCTGTAAAAAGCTTCAGAGTTGGTGATATTTCTATGTGGGTGACCCATATCTCATGACACAGACCTAGAGTTAATTCAAAGCATGACTAATAAGTTTAAGAGAATGAATTAAGTCACACCGCAGACAAATGAGATTACAGACTCAAGCTCAGGAACTCTATTTACATTGATTGACACTAATACAATCCACCAATCAATACTAATGCAAAGCTTCCAGCCAGCTGCCAGCCTGACAAACCAACCTGTGACTCCAGCTCCACCTTTGGAGTCTCAGAAATAAAGAAATGTGGCTTTTCTAATGAGGAATCATTTTTTTAATTTTATTTTTTAATTTTATTTATTTTATTTTATTTTATTTTATTTTATTTTAATTTGTTAAATTTAATTTAATTTAATTTAATTTTTTTGTAAAAAAATTGCAAAATTATTTTGTTATTTTTTTTATTTGAAAAAAGAGCAATCACTTTTAAAACAAAGACCACCATGGCTGCAGAAATGCCCACAGGCTGATTCCATTGTTATGCAATAAAACAATAATGTATACGTTAGTGAGTCACTCCAGCATGCACGTACTCCCCCACAGTGCAGCCTGTCTGCCTGATCAACCAAGCAGCTCTATATTTGTGGAGCTTTGTTCTTTGCCCATTTTCCATGAGGCGGAAACAAGCCTACTGTTCTGGCTGCTGTGCCTTTTTCAGTGTGTGTGTGTGTGTGTATGTGTGTGTGTGTGAGCGAGTGCTTCCCTGTGTGTGTGTCTGAGCTGTCAGAACTGGAAAGTGTAAAGGAAATAATTGCTCTGAAACGTTTTCATTCTTGGCAAGTCTCCCCGTCTCCTGGGACATTGTTAACTTTGCTCACACAGTAGCTGGAGAAGAAAAAAAAATGCTGAATGGTTGAATGTTTCCAGGAAGTGACTGTTGCATGAGCTAAAAATCCTTCATAAACAGACGACGTCTCATTAACATAACCGCCCATCAGCAGCAGAATCTGGCTTCATATGCATCCGTTGGGTTTCTCTGTATATGCTGATGAAATCCTCCTGTTTGTAACAACAAATCTGTTTAATGAGGGGCTCATAAGCTTAACTTCCCACCCTGCTGGATGGAAAGGCCATTTTCCTTTCTCAATGGCTGCAAAACCTCCATGAACATCAGTATTTTATATAGACTCATGAAAACAGTGTAGACAGCAGTATCAGCATACCAATTATGCACAAAAAGAGAACAATATGTACACAGTTCCTTTGCCCTACAGGAGTATGAGGCCCTTATGCTTCCTTATAACCTGAGCTGGGAGTATCAGAGTGCATGAATGTATCTTTATCAGGCTTGGGAGAAAAACCTGCAAATTAGCCCCCATAACATGCATCATGCCAGACCCGGTGGCATGGGTGGGAATTGGGGGTCATGCCCACCCAGAGTCAGCCGTGCCCTCCCTGTGACTAGCAGCTATCTTTATTCAGGTTTTGTTTTTTTTCTTCTGAGTAGCCATCTTCTATAGTGGTGTATTACATTTACCCAAAAATACAAAAAAAAAAAAAAAAACAACTCTAGTTTTTATGAGATAGCATCACGTAAAAACAGAAAATATTTATTTTTAATTTCCCGCTTTTTTATTAGATACTATCTTATAAAATTAAAAAATATTCATTTTTTAATTTGCCTGTTTTTAATGAGTTACTATCTTATAAAATAAGAAAAATATTTATTGTTTAATATTTATTTTTTATAAGATATATTCTTGTAAAAACAGAAAATATTTATTTTTGATTTTCCCTTTTTTTATGATACTATCTTATAAAATTAGAAAATGTTTACTTTTGATTTTCCTGTTTTTATTGAGTTACTATCTTATAAAATTTGAAAATATTTATTTTTTATTTTTTTCTGTTTTTATAAGATATATTCTTGTAAAAACAGAAAATATTTATTTTTGATTTTCCCTATTTTTATGAGACACTGTCTTATGAAATTAGAAAATATTTTTGATTTTTCTGTTTTTAAGAGATACTTCCTCATAAAAACAGTAAATATTAATTTTGATTTTGATGGTTTTTTTATTGGATACGTTCTTGTAAAAACAGAAAAAAAATATTTATTTTTGATTCTCCTGTTTTTTTTATGAGATAGTATCTTGTGAGATTAGATTTTTTTTTATGTTTTTTTATGTGATATTTTTTCATAAAAACAGGAATTTGAAAAGTAAAGGAATTCCTGAAAATCTGTAATTGTCATCTCGATCAGTTGCTCAAGCGCAAAGCCCACTCAGATCTCCCCAATGTTGCGTTTTTTCTCCAGTATCATCTGGACCAATATAGCAGGCTGCATGGGTATAAGATGATCTGAAGTGTAATCAAGCTGGCTACATCGTTAGTCAAGAAACAAGCAGGGTGAAAGTTTATTTTCAGCAGTGTTACAAACCACTACTTTTCCAGTACTCTTAGCCGTTGCCTGAACAAACGCAAATTCCTCAGGTGTCATTGCAAAGAGAAAAAACTAATAGCAATACCATCCATACTTTTTAAAGACACAAGTATCTCCTAATGTTTCAAACCAAGACAGAAATAAAACTGAATAAGGTTTAACAGGGGAGACATGTTTCTTGATCAAGATGACGATTAAAGAGTTTCAGGAAATTCCTCTCTTATCAATATTTTCTGTTTTTACAAGATAGTATCTCATAAAAACAGCAAAACCAAAAATACTTTTTAAAAAATCCAGTTTTTACGAGGTACTATCTCATGTAAACAGGAGGGTTTTTTTTTGGGGGGGGGGGGGGGGGGGAATGCAATATGCTACCGTAATCCTCTATTATTCCTATCTCGATTGGTTGATTTTACAATTCAATCAATCAACCTAAAGAAGATAAGTAACGTGCAAGCCAGTTACACATCTGAGCATGAATGTTTACTGCAGTGTTCAGTTTGACATCAGTGCTTATGTTTCTAGAAACTGTACCGTGCTGCTCTCTGCATTGTTGTTCTCTTCTTTGTGACACAAATGTGACACAACACTACTGTTTTCATTTGTTCTTTTTATTTTAGATTTCTTTGATGAACTGCCCTTTTTCAGTGAGAGAAAAATCATTTCTCAGCTCTGCAGGAGTGTCCACTACAGTTCAGCCTGAAGCAATTAAAATGTAGGTTGAAAGGGTTTGGCCCCCCTCTGATTTGTTTCTGCAGCCAGGTCTGCATCATGCAAGTGTTTTTTAAAGCTCCTTTAAAGCTTTGAAGTGTCATTAGTCACTATGTCCTTTTTTAGAACCAGTGTGTAAGAGTATTTTTATCTCTTCCCATTTCAGTACTAATGAGCTAATGAAATGAAGACTTTCTAAATTTAGCTAATAAGCTGATTTAATTGCAGGCATTACAACAGAAAATTACTTTCTTCTTCTTCTTGGAATAATTAAAATTTAGCAGCTGTTTTCAGAAACAGGTACAGGCTCATTAGTCGTTCACTCTCAGGGCTGGTCTCCTTTGAAGCAGCTTGTTTGAATAAACCAACGCACAGATGTCCGTCACAGGAGGGATTCCCCGCCCTTAATCCCAGTCGAACTCTAATCCCTCACCTGTTTACGGGGATTCACCTTAAAGGAAACACTCTCAAAATTGATCTCTCTTTGACCCTGGAAGTCCACTAGAAACTAATCTGATCAGTTTTCTTCTTTATAAATTAACACATGCATGTTTTAACAATGTAATGATTAAATAAGGAAACTAATAAATGGTAGATCTTACTAACTATTCCCAACAAATTGAATGAACCAGAACAGGGAAATGAGCATGTTGAGAGGTTTGTGGGTCTTAGAGATTTAAAATGCAGTACCTGAAAACAAGCTTGGGCCATAACTGTCTAAAACATCAACTTTGGCTGTTTTCGAATTCGCCTACTACATACTGCTTATGAAAGTAGTATGTAGTAGGCACTGCCTACTACATACTACTTTCATGAGCAGTATGTAGTATGACTGTTCAGTTAGGTTAATTTTTGTAGTATGCTACGCTGGTCTTCAGTTTGAAGAAAACAGAAGTTGGCTACTGCTGACTTTTTTTCCCCAAAAAACTTTATTGAAAATGTACAAAATAAACAAACCACGAGTAACTTATCTGTAAATATATTGCCAGAGAGAGCATTTTATATGAACTTTAAGTGGTGGAGATGATGAGGATTTAAAGATAAAAAAGAAATGGCTCTTATATTTATATTCCTCTGCTACTCCGGTTGTTGTTGCTCTGCTCTCTGCCATTTTCACTTCTGATATGGGACCAGGCGCATTGCATTGTGGGTAACAGTAGGCGAAGCAGACTGGTCTGATGCATACTGTGGATTTTTCCCAATTCAGTACGTCATCCGGGTGTTTTTCTCATACTACAACTCTGACATTTGTTCGCATACTGCATACTGCATACTGCATACTGCATACTGCATACTACATTTTGGTCGAATCAGTAGGCACTGCTAGTATAGTATGCGAATTCGAAAACGGCCATAGTCTTTGTATTGTTACCCATAACCAGCCTCAAGTGGACACTCAAGGAACTGCAGTTTCTGCACTGGTTCAGGTTTCAGCTTGGTCTGGACAGAAAGTTCATAAACATACACAAACTAATGGACTCACTTTGGTCTCATGGATGTACCCTGTACGTCACTCCTCAGACTGAGAGCACTTTTTATGTTTTTTACTCTCTCATCCTGCTCTGAGCATCAAAGTCACCCAAAAGTGGATTATTTTATTAGTTTGAAGGGGTTAAAAACTGGGATTAAGGATCATCTGATCAGTGTATGCACATGTCTGTGTGCTGAATGATGATAGTTCATGCAGTGTTTACTTGCTGTTGTCTTGTGTATTTTTTTTTTTGTGGGAAATTTTTTAGTTAGACTCACTTTTTTACAGCTGCCTTTTATTAGAGCATTTTAACAAATAATTTAAATATCTTTTCTTTAAAAAAAAAAAAGAAAAGGAAAGAAAATCGCACAATTTTGCAACTCTGCACTGTGACTCTTATCTTAAAATCTGTTTTCAAATCTGTTTTAACTTTTTTTTTCTTTTAATCTCATTTTGTTTTATTGTATCTTATCAATTTTAATCTGCTTTTGAATTGAATTCTAATTGCTTTCTTTTGATTTGTTCTATCTGTAAAGCACTTTGAATTGCCTTGCTGAAATGTGCTGCGTAAATAAACTTGCCTTGACTTTTCTGCTTATCTTTGTAAGAACATCCCAGTAAATAAAGTTTAATTTGAAAGAAAAATAGTTAACATGTTAAAATGATTAACTTTATGGTGTTATTAACTTTAAGGTGTTGTAAATATCCATCGATGGGTCTAACAGGTTTAGGAGACAAGATGTCTGATGCTCATATTTTCATCACCGATGTCTCATTGATCTGGATCTGATCAGTCATCTGCTCATTGATCCACCTTCATGTAGTGTTCGATGCACACATTCACCAAATCCATAGCTACTACGCTCATCAGATCAATACTGCCAACTCCCACCTGCTGATTCACCCGATACTATGGCAACAGCTCCGTGTCCGCCTGGTTCACGTAGATGGGAAGTGAGTCATTCGCTGTGGGTGGACAGAGGAGGACGATGTGTGGCTATTTTGGACGACAAGACGCCGTCAGAGGAGTTTCCAGTTCTCCTTCCATCTGTGACGATATTTGTTTTCCAACTCTGCTGCAAGTACACTGGATGTTATATGAGATGGACGACATTACAGCTCTCTAAAGTGAAACCAAAACATTAGAAAGGGTTCAACAGCTAATTTAAAACAGATTTTTGTCTGTTTTCCTTTTTTTCTCAAGCCGGTTTCAATTCTTGTCATTTTGTTTCCTTCAAGCTCCTTAAAATTCAAGATACTCAGTGTTCAGGACAAGAGAGAAATGACCCTTTAAATAGACTTTAAAGGGGGTGTCATAGTTTCTAAAAAAGCCTCTCCAATCAATCAACAAGTCCCTCAAAACAGCCAATAGGGAGTCATTGTGGTTGTGTTTCTATGAATGTGTTTGTGTGTGAGTGTGTGTGTAATCTAAAGCTTGGGTAAAAGGTCTGGTTCCCTTTAAATGCACATCACGGAGCACAGACAAAAGATTCCCTGCTCATTCAACAGAATAAAAGCTTTGTGTGTGAGTGTGTGTGTGTATGTGTGTGTGAACATGTGTGTGTGTGAGGGAGAAGTGAGAGAAAGAGACAAAAAGTTGTATTTCTAGAGCGTCTCGATTCAGAACTCTGTGACCAAAACCTCTCCTCCTCTTCCTCTTCTATTCCTTCTTTTTCTTCTGTCCATCTTATTTTATTTTCTCACCACTTCCTTCTCTTCTCTTCCTCTTTCTTCCTGCGTTTCCACAGGACACACTGAACAATAACTCCTTTGGGAAGAAGTACAGCTGGCAGGAGAAGGTGTCGGGCTCGTCCTCTCCTCTAAAAACAGGTAAGATTTTCCTTCCCTGGTACCTTTATTTTGTAAAACTCTGAATTCAGCCTCAAACTGTCTGAGTTTCTAATTCTGTTCACGTTAAAACGCACAAACAGGAGAGAGCTTTCAGATATTTCTCACACCATCACCGCTAACAGCAGCTGAAGTGTGATATTCATTAAATCTGGCAGCTCCGTCCGATCCTCAGGGGACTGTGTTAAAGCTTAAATGAGCTTTACTCTGCTAAGTGTAGCTAGCTAAGGTAACTTTATTTACTGTGTGAGTGTGAGTGTGAGTGTGTGTTTGTGTGTGTGTGTTAGCCAGCTCAGGGCTTAGCTAGCTGGGAGCTGTCAGAGCTCATCGCTGCAGCTCTTTTCAGACCACCATCCCAGGCGAGAAAAGCCAAACTCTCTGCCAACAACGCTTTACTGCTGGAGAAAGTGTTACAGACGATTATTTAGTGTCTCAAATGTGTGAATACACACCTCGCCTAAAGATAAAACTTCAAACATCAGCAAAAATCAGCTCCCTTTTTACTTCTGTAGTGCTAAAACTTGGTGTAATATTCCAAAGTGGCTCACACATGGTGAAGGTGGAAATTTACACTGAATAGATTGACGGATACTTTTAAAACCTTTAGGCAGACTGCTGTATTACTGCCAATAACCTTAATGCCAACTAACTAAGAAGTTGCTTTTTAAACTAGCTAAATGTACAACTGATTAAAAAATATATATAAAAAAAAATCCCACATGAAATAGTTTTAGATTAACTTGCCTGAGACCAGCAGCCCCCTGCTGCAGGTAAATACCAATAAGCCAATTTAAAAAAAAATACCAAAACAACCCCCCAGAAAATAGCCAAATATAATTAATTTAGCTGATAGAAGATTAATTAGCCAACCTATGTTCTTCTACTACTGTGTTTCCTAAACCGACCTGCCTTCTCTGATATTGTTATTATTCTGGATTAGCTGCTTTTGGGGTCTTCAAACCTAGAATGTGAAAAATAGATCAAAGTTTTCTGTTTACATGGTTTAATATAAAAATTAACCTCCTTATGTTATTTGTATTGTTACAGTACTGGATGAACCGGCAGCTGTAAATAGTTTTTGATTTTGAAAACTCTTTTGAAACATTTCTGCCAGTGATTGGTAAACTCTCAGGAGGTTGTGACCCCAACTTGGGAAAACACTGGTCTGGAAATATTCATAATAAATTAAAAGATTAATGAATAGGTAAGTAGGTTGATAAGTTTATTTATTTATTTATTTATTTATATATTTTATTTTATTTTATTTATTTTTTTTGTTTTAAAAGGGCCTAATTAACATTTCTGAAAATATAACAGTTAGTCAAAATGCTAGTTTCCATCTCTAAACCCGGACCAGATGCTAGAATAGGAAACCTAAAAATAAAACCAGAATAAATGAAAATGCATGGGAAAAAAAATAAAATAATTAGAACCAACAACATCCTGTTGTTGAACTTTCAAAGGATCAAAAAAAAAGGCCACATAAGGGCGCATCATATAAAATTTCTTGAATAGGTGACAGCATAAAACGGAAACTGAATTCAAACAGAAAGGAAAAATAAATCACAGCAAATGTCAAACCAATGTTAGCTTTTTTTTACTTATATTGTTTGATGTCAAGGCAAGAGGGGAGAACACACTGGAGAACAGGTTTTTGTGATTTTTTTTAAGTTGAAGGATGAAAATAATGCACTGAAGAGCATTTATAAAGCATGTACTCATATTCATTTAGCATCTTTCTTACACAGTTTATGCTAAAGAGGCTAGCAGCTGGCAGATGTAACTTATGTATTAAAGTCTTATGAGGGGTTTTAATCGAATTTTACTGATATAAACAGTGAGTGAAAGGCTATTCTGTGACTTAACACCAATAGAAATAACCAAGATACTTTAATTTAAACATAATTTATCGGGGTATTCTACAAACCATAGGGCCTTACAAGAAGAATCTGCGGTACAATGATGCGCAGTGATGCTAAATAATTGCAAAACCACCAACAAATCAAACTGCAACATGCAAACCAAAACAGGAATAAGTAGGAAGATTCATTTAAAATGCTCAAAAATAGAAAAAGACAAAGAAAAGAAAAGAAAAAAAATCAGTGCAAACATATCAGTATGAGAAATCTGTTGAATACCTTACAATCAGTAAAATAAAATTAAACAAAAGCCATATTTTCTAGCATGTGATTCTACAGAAAGCTAGCAGTTGGCTTAAACACTAGTATAAGAGGGTAGAATATTTTAAATTACATAACTTTTTCTTGTGTTGTGATCCTTTTTTGAAACGTAAGGAATAAAATATTGCACTGAATAGCAGTTATTGTACCCTAAACTTAATATTATGTACATTGGTTTGACATCTGTCTAACACAGTTTGTGCAGAAAAGGCTAACAGCTGGCGGATATGACTCATAGCTTAAAGCGCCTCTGAGGAGTTTTTGACTTGTTATGAAACAGATTGTCATTAAAAGTGATCCATAAAATCAAATCTGACCATAAATGACAAGTCAGACGATTTCCCTGATGTGAATTTTAACTGAGATGAGACAGATACCAGACCAAACAATGTTTAAAAACCAGTTAAAGCAGAGACAAATCCAACTTTATGGAGACAATCACTGCCTCTCATCTCATCAGGTTTCTTGGAAAGGCAATAAAATAAGATTTAAAAACATAAGCAGGAAAATGACCGTTGACATTTGACCGTGCGTTATGTCACACATAAGAAGTTACATCATGTCCGAACAATAATGTGTTTATCCTGATCAGAGATTATGACATTGGCACTTCAGAATCTAACAAAGATATTAATATAACAGCAAAACGCTTTGATAGGACGCTTTTATTTTTTTAATTCAGAGTCTATTTTAAGGCGCTGCTGATTTAGACTCCAGCTTGTCTCAGCCGTGCCTGGAGCATGTGTAAAGAGCTTCTCAGACCTCCCATGTTTATGGTTTTTAATGTCATCATGCTTCATTGACAGTGAGGATATTATCTTTGGATTTCCTGATGGATTATGACGTAACACATCATTCTACCTTCTCCTGGCCGGGCTGTGATTTTGTTGAGTCATGAGGATTTAGCTGCGTAATCCTGACATCGTTACCTAACCATCGCTTCTCTCCTCTCTTCCTTTATCTCTCCATTCATTGCTGACATGTCTGCCTTCACGTCTGTTTGTGCGTTTGTGTGCCGCTCCTGTCTGCAACTCTGCGTTGTGTATATTTACTCCGTGCTCGTCTCTGGGTTTTGTGCGTGCCTGTGTGTCTGCCTGTGTGTCTCTGTGGCCGTCTGCATGTTGCTGTTTGCGTCTCTCCTCCCCACAGGTGAGCTCACCCCTCCCCGTGAGCACAGCTGCCTGAGCGACGAGGACAAGGTGCAGGGCGGGGGAGCGCAGACCAAAGACAGAGGGACTTCCACGGATGCCCCCTGCAGGCACAGCCACACATCCGGACACTCGCACGGATCATCCACAGCGACTCGATCGAAGGTTTCCGAGAAGCCGCCTGCCCCCCCTCCGCCTCAGAACTACACCCCAGCTCCTCTGTACCCCACAGGGAAGGCGGATGGAGGTGGAAATCATCGAGAGAGGATCCGCTACCACACAGACGTTCATTTAGAGCCCACAGAGGAGATCTACCTGACCCCTGTGCAGCGCTCTGCAGACCCCTTAGATCCCCCCAACGCACAGGACCGGCCTTTCCTCTCACAGCAGACCGAGCAGGGCCGTATGTCCATCAGCTCCGACACAGAGGGCCCACCTCCTTACCAGCCCCTCCCAGACCGGACAAACCCCTCCATTTACGAGGAGGACGAGGTCTACGTCCCCCCGCCTTCTTATGCTTCCTGCGTAGAGTCCCTCATCACTCCACCCAGCATGGCCCGCTCCTCCCTCGCACTCGACCTCAGCTTGAAAGGAGCAGGAACGGGGGCCGGGGTCATGCTTCGAGGCGGGTCATCAGTGGAGTATGTGGACGCCACTGACGACAGCTACTGCGGGGAGGAGGACGAGGATGTAGATCGGATAATAATGGACGTAAAGATGAGGAAGGCAGGAGGGAAGGCGGATCGTAGCAAAGCCGCCCCTCTCAGGACTTCCATGAGCTCGGAGGCCAGCGGGCTCTCTTATGACTCAGTCAAATACACTCTGGTGGTGGACGAGCACGCTCAGTTGGAGCTGGTCAGTCTCCGGCAGTGTTACCAAGGCTACAGCGACGACAGCGACTCGGCCACTGTCTACGATAACTGTGTCTCATCTCCTTACGAGTCGGCCATCGGGGAGGAGTATGAAGAGGAGGAGGAGGAGGAGGACAGCGCCCGGGTAGGCGGAGTGAGGAGGGAGGCTACGGCGTGTCTGTCTGAAGACTCGACTCCAGAGGTGGACCTGCACTTCTCCAAGAAGTTCCTCAACGTGTTCATGAACGGACGCTCCCGCTCCTCCAGTAAGTCACTTCAGTTACTGCTATCATTCCAACCTTTCTACAACGTTGGGATTTTCTTTTCTCAAGGATTGTTTCTCCACCAACAGAAAGTCTGACAAACTCTCACTGTTATCCATGTTTAACCTTTGAAAAACACAGAACATGTGAGCTATATTTGAAATGATACAGATGAAAAAAGCCCACCCCCTCGTCCCTGGTCCTTTCTAAAGCCCTGCCTCCAAAACATACAGACGCACCTCAGTTGGAGGTAGAGTTGACAGGGGTTAGCAGTTAGCAAGGCTCATGTCTCAATCATCAACTTGTCTGTTGTTGGCTCACATGTTTTTTGAGCTAGCTTTGTAAAATTTTAAACATTTAAAAAAATTTAGACAAAAACAAACAACAATAGAAAAATAAGTTAATGTCTGCCAAAAAGAAATACAGCAGCCCCTTTGCACAAACCCATTTATGCTCAACATTTAATACTAGGGATGTTTGATACCACTTTTTTAAGACCGATATCGGTCCGAGTACTCCCTCATAACTATTCACCGATACCAATACTACTAGTACTTTTGAATCATAAAATTGAAATTTAGATTGGCAGATCATTTTGATCAAAGACAGCACCATTACTCTGCTACTAAGTCCAAAATAAGACGCAAACAGCTCTCTCTGTTTTGCGTTTTTTTGTATTTTTTTGTTAAGAAATTAACAAAATTGCAAAATAAACTCAACTGTCAGAGATTAAGTATTTTTTAAAACAAACTGAAGTCCAAAATAAAACAGTTTAATGGTTAACCCCCCCAAGTTCATTCATATTGTCTGAACAAGACCTGATGTATGTTTTCCGTGGTGTTACACCTCAGCAAGTAGTGGCACCTAGTGGCGAGGAGGACTTGAAACCTTGAATAAAGACTCTATACCAGATACCAGTACTCGCCCAGCCCTATTTGATACAGATCCAGATAAGGACAGTGTCTTTTGTCTGTGCTCTGTGTTTATTTCGCCAAAGCTTACGGATATGGGGCTAAACAGAGCAGTACCACAGGAAACCACAGGGGGCAGTGTTGCTGTTACTACCGGATATGTAGCTCTCGTGAGACAAGAAGACATAAAAACAATGGAGGAACTTTGGCGGTGTGTTTAACGGGGTCACCGACCACCATCTCCTAAAACGCTGCCTCTAATTTTGTGTTTTTTGCAAGAGGTACATTAGAAACACCTCCTCCACAGTCGCCATGTTTGTTTTTGAGTCTGTTGTTATAAACTTTCGACTCTGGGCAGTAAATCGTGTAAACCCAACCCAACTTAAACTTTAGTTGAGAATTATGCCAGATATCCATTCAACTTTGATATAAAGGCAAGTTGTTCCACCACCCGGGGGCAGCCTACACAAAAGCTCCATCACCTTTAGTTTTGAGTCTGGTTTTGGGAGTGACCAGAAGCAACTGATCATTTGATCTCAGCTTCCTAGCAGGGACATGGGGACAAAGAAGTTTGGTCAGGTATTCAGGGGTTAGGCCATTAAGAGCTTTAAAAACAAACAATAAAGTTTTAAAATATATTCTCAAAGCAACCGGCTAAAACAGGGGTCCAAATGTGGTCCAGTTTGAGTTTTCCAGGGAGGAGATGGGCAACTGCGTTTTGAACCAGTTGCAGGCGATGTAGAAGTGCGGTGTCTAAACAACTCTTTCATTCTTTCTTACTACTGTGATTAGTGCCCCCTGCAGTTTGGGAAGGGACACAGTACAGAGTGATAATGTATAAAAGCCACACACGTTCTCTCGAGCTAATTCTTTGCGTCTCATTTCCAAAAACCTAGAGAAGAAGTTGCCGGTTGAAACTGAGCTTAACTCATTGTTGTCTGACTAAACAGCTGATGGATTCTGGTTTGATTGGCGGGTAGTTCAACCAGTCATTTTCCTCAGACCACATCAGCTGATTGGACAAACACAGTACCATTTCGCTGCTTCCACAGACACCAGAGTTTTTTCACTGCATTGTTTTATTTTAGGCACTACTTGTGATTGGAATATAAAAGATTTTTCATCAATTATAACAAATAATATTTCCGATCAAGCAACCTACTCCAGCTTTACGACGCAATTAACATTATGACTTGACATTATGAAGATGTGCATTCAACATGTGATATGTTTCTATTTAGTGTAACTGAACATAAGTTAGCAATAGCAACAATTAAATCCAATATATCAACTATAGACAGTCATAGGAAAAAAGCTCATATGCAACGACACATTTAAATAGTTTTGTGTTAAATTTCATTTCCCCACTTCCAAGATATATCATCAAATTTTATGATTATGATTTTGCCTTGAGCTATTTTTAGCTTTAGTAAAAGAGTGACTAAGACTCAACCAAGTGAAGAAACATCAAAGATTAAAAAGGGAGGCTGCTCAGATTCAGTTTTTGCTCTGTAACCAGAAAGAGCTGCAGGATGCAAAGACATGCAAACTGAGACATTTAGAATTTGCATTATCTCAAAGTGTCAAATGCACCGTCTTCTTCCTCTCTGCACACATTTCATGAACCGTGACCTGACACTCCCCTGAGATTGATGTAAACAGCAGGGTGAACATCAGAGCTGCAGGCCAGGCTGCTGTATTGTGTGTGATTCTCTTAAAACGTGCAGTAACACAGCCCTAAATGCTGCCTCACCAAATCAGTGGCGTGATGCATGAAGCTTGAAGCGATGTGGCTGATGATGCAAAACCTTCACAGAGTCCGGTGCCGGAATATTCTCATTCAGTACAGATCATCATCCACATCACAACACCTCTGCACTGTTTGACTCGAATTATAACACTGATTGTGCAGGAAGGATGAGTTCAGTTTTTAAAGTTACCTTTTATGTGAAAATAAACCTCAGTACGAGCAGCTTGAGCATGTAAAAACACAAACCACTTTAAGAGTTGCTCTGATTTGGCCTCATTTCCCAGCTCAGCACGTGAGTCCTGTAACTAAAACCTGCAGTGTTTGTTTCTTGTTTGATAACGTTATCGGCGTTCTCACAGAGGCGTGCTGAAAGCAAAGGCAGCTGGGTATTTAGACGTCCTGCAGGGTGGAGGGACCCTGAGCCAAAAACAGTCTGCAGTTTATTAAAATGTGCCTCCAGACCAATCAGACATTCAAAAACAAAGTCTGTTCATGTCGTTCCCAAAATTAAGCATTTTGTCAAATCTTAATATATGTGGATAACAAATGCTGTTTTTTATAGTTCTGCTAAAAATTAGTCTGAATCTTTGGAACTTCAGAGGAATTTTTGGGCTTTTGCAGTGCCCATAAATCTTTTTCCTCCATGTTTGATTTTCAGTGTTTTTAAAGTTATCTTATCTAGAGCAGTGATATTTGGCAGAGGCACAAACACAATGATGTCAAATGTATCCACATTAACAAGGTGTACCAACATATTCCTTATGTTAATGAATGGCTCCTACAAGTGAGCAACTTAGAGACATGCAGACATGGGAAGACAGTGTATAGATAAAGTTTAAAGATAGTTTTCCAAAAAACTTTGCTTTCCGTCTCATTTTTCGTTCATTTTTAGAACTTATTGCAGAACTCAGAAATCTGTTTTTCATCTGCACTTTGTCATATTATTTCTTTATTATTGAAGAGTATTTCTTTTTTTTTTGTCTTTTTTTTTATTTTAAGCAAAACACAAACAGCTTCAGATGCATAAACATCATGCTGTTTTTTTTCACTTTACATCTTGAGGCTAGTAATAATTTAAGAAAATACATTTTTAAGATAAGATAATAGTCACATTATATTTTCTTAATTTTTATAGAACACTTATTTGAATATTCTGATTTCACAAACTATCCCTATTTGGAGACCAATTTGCATCAATTAAGTCCCATAAAGGGTGACCCCACCAACAAATTATACAACTTTTGCATGACTCCCCTGTAGGGATACACTTATCCAACTTTTCTGGTCCTGATACTGATACCTGGGCTTAAAGTATCTACTGATACCTATATTGATCTTAAATAATAACCTACATGCTCTACTGTGGGATAAGACTGGTAATTTTTTGAATAAAAGACAGAAAATGAATACATTTGGAATAGCTGAATTGATTTTTTTTTTTTTTTTAACTATAAGCGTTTAAATGTTTAACAGCAGTTTTAAATAAAAAAAAGCTTAAAAACTTACAGAAATGACCACTCAACTGTAAAATTTTAAACCCTGTAGACTAAATCATAATTTAGCCACAGTGTCAAGTTTGGACCAATCCACTCCATTCCTGATACCAGAATCAGCTCAGCGCATCCCTGATCTCCTGACAGTCTCCTTTCCAACTCCATGTCTGGCTGCATCTCTCCAGACCCTTCTCCATTTCTTGTTCCACATCAATCTCTTGATCCTTCCGGTTTTCAGTCCTGAGATTTTGTTTGCAATCCAAACCCTGTTTTTTTTTAAATCTCCTTTCTGTTAAAGTCAGTGAAGTCCCACAAAGTCTTGACATTTATTTGAGAGCAGTCATAATCGTTCTGTCTGCCATCCAGAAGAAATTTGCGGAGATTGCTAGTTGAAATGTGCGGTTCCTTTTCAAGTTTAACTTACATAATCAGATACTTCCTACAATCAGACTTTTTTTGGGGTAGCAACGAAAGTAGTGATGTCATAAATGAATGCTTCTTTATGGAATGAAATGTACACACATCTTGTTTATACCTGAATGAAGAAAACTGAAAGTTGAACTCAATTTTTCTGGGTCACCCTTTAAATTTAGAGCCTCAAAATTTTCTGCTAGAAGTCACGTTTTTTTTTTTCATATTGTGCAGAAATTTAAGGTGGTCATACATTGAAATGTGACATGTTGCAAGTATAGTATTGTAAAAATGTAATTTCTTGTGCTTTTAAGAATCTAAAGTGGTGTTCATGACTTTTTATAGATAAAAAGTTGGATAGTACATGAAGAAATGAAAAAACAGATATTATCTGAGCCCATTGAGTCATTACACTCCTGAGCAGCGTCAGTTTCTTGGCTTCTACCCAGTTAATGAAAATCCACCCATGGACTGAGAGGATGTGGTTTTAATGAGGGACTGTAGCATTTATATTCACATGAGAGCTTCTCACATTCTCACATGATAATAAAGCAAACACCTTTCTGAACACACTGCCCCACACCTCACTGTGTCTGTATATGTGAATAAAGAAGCCAGCAGTGATGTGCTTTAAAGAGGACTCGTATATAACAGAGATACTTCCTCAAAGCGTGTGTGTGTGTTTCCTCTAATAGTCCTTAAAGTCCTGCTGGAAGCCGTCCACACATTTTACAGACTCATTAGAAACAGTGTTTATCTGTGAGCTGCAGAGGGGGTAGTGGATCACTCAGGGGACTGCAGGTACAAACACACAGCGCTCATCAGCTTCACGGCCAATTTAAGTTTGATTCATGAGATCAGGAGGATTTATCTGCTTTAGAGTAAAAGTTACAGGCCTTTGTGTTTTGTTTTTCTCTGCCTAATGTGGACTTTTCTTCTTCTCTGTTTTTTTGAAGGTGCAGAATCCTTTGGTTTATACTCGTGTGTCATTAATGGAGAGGAGAGGGATCAGACCCACAGAGCTGTTTACAGGTAACACCACTTTTATCCTCCTCTTCTTAGAAGCATCACTTCCCTTTCTGTGATGCTGCAGCGTGAATCATGATAAATGTGTGAGTTATTATTTCTGCTTCATATTTTGTCATTTTCCTCATCGTATAATCACACAAGCTGTTCGAGACAACTCAAACTTGCAGGATGCACAGTGGGGAAAATAAGTATTGAACGTGTCAACTTTTTTCTCGTCACATGTATTTCCAAAGCTGCAATTCAAACAAAATTTCTACCAGACATTGGTATTAACTCAAATAATTCACACATGAAAAGAAATCATGACATTCAGGTCCATAAATAATGATAATGTGGAATTAAGTACGATACCATAGGAAAAATTATTGCACACACCATGGAAAGGCTGTTTACTTTGGCAAGTAAATACACCATACCACCTGAAATCTGTCAGTAATTATTACTTGAACTTCCAATTAGTGCAAACCAACATCAGCTGGGCTAGAGCAAATTGATGGTCCTATAAAAAAGGCGTTTTTTCAACAAGCAGTTTAATACGACACACCTCATGATGAGTAAAGGCAAAGAGCTCTCTGAAGACATTCACAACCTGATTGTAGCTCAGCATCAGAATGGAACTGGTTACAGACTTATATCAAAGCACCTGAATACTCCAGTCAGCACTGTTGGGGCCATTATTCACAAGTGGAAGAAGCACCACCTTACCATCAACAGGCCACGCACAGGAGCTCCTTGAAGATTTCTGACCAGGGAGTCAGAAGGATAGTCAGAAGAGTACTCAATGAGCCAAGGACCACCTTGAAAGTGCTCCAGAAAGACTTGGAGGCAGCAGGTACAATTGTTACAGAGAAAACAATAGGCAATGTATTTGTGGAAGGAACTTAAGAAAAGGGTTCACCAGAGCGCACCAAAGAATATTTGAGATGTAAAGACAATCTGTGCAGAGGAATGGGCCAAAATCACACCTGAGCAGTGTGGGCCATTAGTTCAAACATACAAGAAGCTTCTGGAAGCTGTCATTGCAAACAAAGGCTTCTCCACTAAGTATTAGATGAGTCTCAGTTAGTGTGTTCAATACTTTTTTCCTGTGTTATTGTACTTGATTCTACATAATCATTATTCATGGACCTGAAAGTTGTGATGTCTTTTTATGTGTGGTAGAATTTTTGTTTGGATTGCATCTTTGGAAAAAATGTGATGAGAAAAAAGGTGACGCGTTCAATACTTATTTTCCCCATTGTATACCCCTTTTTGTTTGATTTTGTCTGTTTTTGGATTGAACTGTTTGTGTATTCATGCAGCACCAGTAATTTAGGAGTCTCAGCTCGATGTGTTTGGAAAAAGTTTTGGATTTGTCACAGACACTGTAAGACTCAAACTCAGCCCGACTTCTCATCTCATCTAAGCATTGAAACAGAGCCTCAAACAGAAGCTCTTCATGCCTGGTTAGCTCTGAATACCAGCTCTGAGTTCCCCTCCTCGCCATGCTTCGCTCAGCACTGATTGGTCTGTCTCTACCTCGCCCTCTGACCCCACAAACACACATAATTTCATGTTTCTTCTCCCGTCTCACACTCTACATTTATAATTTTTTTTGTTGGTGGTGCTGAAGCTGCTCCACTTCTTCACGTTTCCACGGTAACATTCACACTCCAGCTGGCAGCGTGCACTTACAGCTGCTGATGAAGACCTCCGGCTGATAGATGCAAAGAGGAGGGGGACAAAAATAACAGCAAGGCAGTCATGTGAAAAGCAGCATCTCTGTGCGCTGAGGGATCATGTGCTGGAGCAGGACATTATCCATGCATAGCTGCAGGCTCACAGCTCACTGAAGCCTCTGCTTAACTTAAAGGTTATCACATAGAAAATTAATCATATGCACATACATGATGAAGTATTAGCAGAGTTCTGTCACCGTGCTACAATAAACCTTCAGTTAGAGCCATGCAAAGGTTGTTTTTCTGTGTCCTGGGCTGTTAGTTTTAGTATTTAGTCATAGAATAGATAACAGCTGTGATAAACAGGATGTGATTTATCTCTGTGATCAAAGTAAGCAACTCAAATCCATCAGGGTGGAGGTTTTATGTCCTGTTTTGGTGAAAAGGCACTGAGACAACAAAAAATGTGCAGAAATATTTAAGAGATGATTGGGAAAAAAAAGACAACAAAGGTGGGGAATTAAGGAGAAGATGATGATGGTGTGTGCTTTAGTGCAGGCATGTCCGAAGTCAGACCTGGAGGATATTCACAGTCTGAGATTCATTTACAATACCGCCCCCATATGCTGAAGCTCTGTACATTCTGCAGAAATTCAACAACTCTTACAACTGAAGTCTTTACATAAATGGATTTATCATGATGTGAAAATGTGAGAAATAAAAAAAAAAACACATCAGAGAACAACTAGATTAAAGTGATGACATGGCAAAAAAAAATGAACAGAATCAGAAATATTTGGCGCTAAAAAATGCTTTTAAAGGTAAACAAAAAAAAACAAAAAAAAGTTTGAAAATTGAGAAACAATTCTGATAAAATCCAGATCCTCACCCTGCCATAAAAACATACTGGCATATTTCCCCATACCGCCCCCTAATGGAGAACATTTTCCTCAAGGAGAAGCAGTTTACTAAACACTGTGCTTCACACTTATGAATTTCCTTTGTCCACAGGTTCGTCCCTCGACACGACGATGAGTTGGAGCTGGAAGTGGACGATCCACTGCTGGTGGAGGTGCAGTCAGAGGATTATTGGTACGAGGGTTACAACATGCGGACCGGTGCTCGAGGGATCTTCCCTGCGTACTACGCCATAGAGGTCGCCAAGGACTCGGATAGCGACAAAGGTAGTGACACTATAAACACTTCAAGAAGGGTGTTTGTCAGGGTTCAAGTCAAGATGTTGCAATATGTTCTTCAGGCTGTAACTCCAGACACTCACAAAAAGTTCACTTTTTACAGAATGTCTAGCAAAGATTGAACTTTGATCTGATTGATCGGTATGCTAACGATAAAAATTGTTAGCCTAATAGCAAAATTGCCTCATGTATTATAAATGTTTAAATTATTATTTTTTGAGCCTTGTAGCATGATTGCTAGAGTCAAATATAAAATGGAACAACATAAACGATCTGAAAATTATAATTTAGATAATAAATACGTAATATATATATATTTTTTTTAAGTAATAAAAACAGTAGTTATTAGGGCTGGGCATTGTTGAGAACCAGATGATTCCATTCAATTTTGATTCTTTTGGTTGGTTCAATACTGATTTAAATGCTTTGACATCGATTCGGAATAGGGCTGCACGATTATCGCAATCGCAATCGCAATCGCAATGTCAGCACATGCAATTCAGATTTTTCTCCATGATAACCAAGCAAGTCTGTAGACTCATCATGACACAACTTTTTTTATTAAATCGCAAGCACAATCGCAATCGCAATATTGTCTACCTAATCGCAAATCGCACCTTTTCCCCAAATCGTGCAGCACTAATTCGGAAAGACGCCGACATAAACAAATATCGTTTCTGTTGACAATTTTTAAATATTTATTTTTTATGCTCATGTGAACATATATGGTATGTCACCTCACATTTTTAAACAATAGAACAGCCCAAACGTCAGACTGAAAAGTTTTTTTTTCTTTTTTTTAATTCTATTAATTTATGACACAAACAAACAATACAACAAAAACACATGATACACCCCACTCACCCTCACCTCCCACACATAACTACACATGGTACAAAAAAAAATTGTATGTATAAAGACCAATTCAGTTTACATTTTCAAAAATAAATATTTAAGAACCTCCCATCTCCTTTCATACGTTTTGGCATCATTGTCCGTTTCGACCATATAACCTTCTAAAACTATATATCACTGAATAAATCTTTTAATGTAAATAATATTAAGTGAAGATCTATTTATGGCCTTAAAGATAAATCGTTTACCCAGAACAATAATTAGGTTAACTAAGTCATAACTATCTACAAATTTTCCTAAAAGTACAGAAACAAAATCTAATTTTAAAGACAAGCCAGTTTCTAAACACATTTCCTCAACATCTTTCCAAAACAAGTACACTATGAGACAGTGCCAAAACAAATGCAAGGTGGATTCAGACTCCTGATAACAAAAACGACAATCATGTGTCTCAGCCATATTCCATAGTTTTAACATTTTTCTTGTGAGTAAAAATTATTTATGATTCAGACTGAAAAGTTTAAAGGGCTGACTTTACACTGCTGCTGCTTGCTTTGGTTGCCATATTGTCAGAAATATTGTGATGCATCGATTAATCAATATTTTTACCCACCCCTAATAATTATACATACTTTTTTTTATCTTTTTTTCTGAAAGCTGTAAAACATGACTTAGCCAATTTGCTACCAGGCTAACGAAATGATCTTGTCCACCCATCCTTAGATATCAAAGGGCTCAGACAGACATGTGAAATTGTCTTTTATACCATGAGTTTTACTACTTTTAAGACTTAACATGGTTTTCTTTCCATCTCAGCAAAATATTCCTGTCAAATTTCAGTTTTTCAAAATCAAACTGAGCTAGAGGCAAATAAGTCAAGCTAGGATCATTGCAGGTTTCAGCCCTATTCAAGTTTACTACAGTCTTATTTGAATCAGATCTCACAGACAAAATACAAGGAATGAGCTCAAGTAGGCCAGCTCATTTTTTTGGTTTTTAGTTTTTTTTTTACTCTCCGTACATGAGTACACACGTGCTCCTTTGAGTCGCTGCACGCTAGTTGCAGAGAGAGGTCTAAATATAGAAGTCATTCATATTCAGAGCATCTTTTTACAAAGAGACAAAGCAGGGAGGTCAGAGAGGAACGCAGCAGCTGTAGGGATGATACAGAGTCAGATATGAGAGAGTTGTAGTGTAGAGTTTGATCTGATACAACTATAAACTGTTTAACTGACAGAGTCAAACGATGCAAGTGGAGACGATAAGGAGCCTTTACTGTAAAAAAAAAAAAAAAGATGTGCTATTGCTCCTTTATTGTAGGACAAAGCTAAATAAATGCCATCCCTTCCTCTTTTTGTCTGTGCAGTGAAGAGCGGTGAATGGATGGACAGATACAGGTTGAAGTTCCTGGGCTCAGTTCAAGTGCCGTTCCATAAAGGGAACGATGTTCTGTGTGCAGCTATGCAGAAGGTACAGTATGGAGTCATGCTGGGCCTGTTCCTGCATGTTTGTATGTTCCTCTGAGAGCCTTACAGATACTGATGTACTAAAAAACTGGAATTGAAGCAAATATTTGTGTCTTATTAAACTTAATGTGAACCGCATTCGCCTGAAAAGTCTTGAAAACTGTACTCAAGATATTGAGAGACAAAAATGACACCTGAAAAGCTTAAAGAAAATTTACCAATGGGGTTAAAAAATATAGTTATCAAGTCTTCCCTCTCACATCACATCTTCCAGATTGCTACCAACAGAAGGATGACAGTGAAGTACAACCCTCCGTCCTCCTGCATCCTGGACATCAGCGTGAAAGGCATCAAGCTCTCCGTCCAGGAGGATTACTACGCCTGTGACAGAGTAAGACCTTCACTGCCCGTTTGTCTCTCTTATGTAAAGAAATGAGGAGGTTGACTCAAATAAAAGCTTGTCTGCATGCAAGAATGACACCAAAGGTTTGAGGCATGCTGCCCTCATGTGGCTGTTGATAGGTACTGCACACAGTTTGTCATTAAAGCAGACAGGACCATGAGGAAGTGTTTGCTGGTTTAGAGAAAGGGCTCAGGTTCAAACATAGCTGTTGGATTTTATTTGACTTTTTTTTTATATTTTAAGGCAGAAAATTTTCACCTCTGGTTCCTCAAACTGAAGAAAATGAAGAGGGAGAATTTTATATTTCTTTTATCTTTAATACTGCTGATAGTTTTACATCTGACTTATTTTTCTTCCTTCATGAAACATTTTGCTGCTCTGTATATGAGAGCTCCTCTAACACTGAAGGTCATACGTATTGCTGTTTAACCGGGGTTTATGATTCAGAATAAAAGTTTGTTTAGAAGACTTTAAAGAGGCAGTGTCACTCTCAACTTCTCGGCTTTAAATTGTTCTTCTAGTGGCTCTGGAGCAGCTTTGCATGATTTACAGCTAAAACTAATAATTCTATCAGACAGGTGTCCTCTAAACTCCTCATATCAGCTACTGTCTCTTTAAGCCACCCAGCATTTCAGAACTAAGTACTCTAGAAGCTTCCTCCGCTGTTGCCATGCACCAAAGTTTTGTTTCTCTTTTCAAAATGATAAATTTGCCTTTTTAAAAACTTGGTATGTCACAATCTGAGAACCTTGTGTTGCAATCACATGTTTGTTTGTTTTTTTAATTAGCTGTTCAGAGTGCTGTGCATCAAGGGAACTATTCTTAACCTAACACTTAATATTGATAACCATTTTTTGACATGATTGATGTTAAAAACATATGAGAAAACATTAATTTAGCTTGACTTTAGTCTCTTGTCTTCAAATATTTGAAGAGATGACACATTGTTTGGGTCCCTCTCAAACAACAGACTGTTTCTCTCACAAATAGCCGCCATGTAAAGAAGCATTTTTGACATGTGACATCTTCTGAAAACCAAAAGAAAGGACATCTTAATCCGGCCCAACACAAACCACAGTAAAGATCCTCTCACTGAGTCATTAAGCTGCAAAGTTCATGCTGTATGATCACAAATTAAAGTTTGATAATAATACAAAGAAGGGGTCTTGTTGACAGGTCAAACATTCTTCCTTTGAGTGTAATGAACATTTCTCTCTAATTTTACATCTTGGTGTCAGACATTTAACTCTGCTCTTCTATGTGTTTGTTTTTCCTGCAGAGCAATGAGTGTAATCACTTCTTCCAGCTAAAGAACGTCTCTTTCTGTGGATATCATCCCAAAAACAGCAAGTAAGTGAAGGCAGGACAGCCTGAAAGATGACAAGTCTCATGAAGGAACAAGTCTCATGTGTTGTACTGACTGATTGAAGGAATAGCAACCCTCTAACCCTCCATCTTTAGAGAACTTAATCCTTTTCTTTGTGTCCTCTGCAGATATTTTGGTTTCATCACGAAGCATCCAGCAGACCAGAGATTCGCCTGTCATGTGTTTGTGTCTGAAGACTCCACCAAGCCTATCGCAGAGTCAGTAGGGTGAGTTGACAGTTTAATATATAAGCTTACCGACTATGCCTTTAATGATAGAGTAGAGGACAGTGAATAGAGTAGGAAAGGGGGCGAGAGTGGGGAGCAACATTGGGTGGAACAGGCCATGGGCTGGACTGGAACCCTGGCCACCCACTTGAGGGCCAACCTCATGGGGCACGACCTAAACCACTAGGCCATCTACACCCCCAAAGCAAATTTTTACCTGGGACTTTGTGTTTACACCGGCTGCACTGGAGTCCATGCGTAATGAACGTACAGCCCCTGTTGTCTTTGGAGAGCACAGGAGATGAACCTCTCCCTTCATTCGTTGGCTTCTCAGTTGAAGGATCACTGCCACTGAATGACCTCCTACTGTTGCCAGGGCATTGATGATCATTGTCAGCTCAGACACAGCACTGACTTGTAGCTTCATATACCCAAGTGTCGTAGCGGAGGGTGCGCGCCACATTGGACACAGCTCTTACCTCTTGTGCAGCAGCCTGTGACCCATACGCTTCAGTTCTCCGACTCCATGGATTCAAACTTTATTTTTTGTTTACGGCCTCTCTGCTCTCCCAAACATGTTGACAGCAGGTAGCACACACTAAATCCTCATTAAAGAGGGTAGTTTGCCCCAGATAATAATTACACAGTAGCCTTAGCAGATCACCTGCAACACGCCCACTAATTGCACATGCATTTTTGGGGATTGCTCACACAACTTAGTGCTTGTTATTTGGGATCTTAGTTGATCAGGCCCAAAGTGTTCATGCTAACACTGGAGTGCATTGGTTTCTTTCACTGCCCTGCAAAAACAGAAAAAGCAACATCCTGGTCACGTAAACTTAGGGGCTGTTTACAATAAAATGGTTTTAGGGTGAAATGCAAAAGTTTTGTTGTGCTTTGGCCTCACGTTTAGCCTACGTTTTGGCCGACCTGAAATGCGAACTTTTTAAAACTGCGTCCAGAGTGGAGGTTTTCTGAAACGCTGCTGACAACGTTGCCGTGTAAACAGCAAGCCGGCATTTTCAGTGGGAACGCTGACATCATGCTCCTCTTTACGCAAGCGCATACAACAGTCCCACAGTACCGTTGTTACAATTGTGGCAGACTGCCTTGTTGTACTTGTGCTGCTGATTCTGCTGATACAGCTGTCTGTCTTTCAACAAAATTAGCATCTGTTACTTCACTTCTGCTCTCAGTATTCACCAATACACCAGATGATCGGCCCAACTCTACTTCAGTGGAGATCTACCAAAAGCCGCTTCTGGACAAGACAGTTATTGCGCCAACTACAGGCCTGGCATGCCTACTACAGCATTGTCAGTTCCCCAGCATTTCCGTGTGAATGGAGGGGAGGGGGTGTTTGGTGCGAGCGCTCTGGGCTTCTGCTGCACAAAAACACTGCTGTAGGGGTAATTTCTGCCCTAAACCTTGTGATAGGACCCAACTTGTTCCATCCCGGAGTATCACTTTAAAATGTTTTGTTTTTCGTCTTTTGTTTTGTTTTTCCATAGCACGTCGTTCATGTGAATAAATCCAGCTACCTCAAATGTCAAAATATTAAACTAAAAGTTTAAGGCTCTATCTGGACTATCTGCTTTATAGTGATAGCATCACCAGTGTTTTCAAAGATAAAGACTCCATTTCCCATGAGCATCATCACCTACTGTCATAAGGACATGACTCTTGGGAAGGCGTGCATTTGACTTTCTGTCCAAGTGCTGTAAATTGATTTGTGTTCTCCTGAAAACAGTCAAATGAACCACTGAAACTGAGACAAAGCTTTTAGAAATGACTAATTTTGGTGCTGATGGTCTCATTTAAGATCATGGATCATGAACAGGCAAAGAAAGACTATTTCAAGATCACTTCTAAAGTCCTCACAGGGCCTTTAAGTTGTTTTCAATCGGCTCTCTTGCATGCCAAAAACAAGCAGCTATTACAGTAATCAATTAAAACCAGATTATGCAAACTGAAAGTATCTTATTTCCTCACTTTGTGGTAAAATCAAGAAGTGCTGTCCTGGCATGATTATAATCCAATCCTACCAAGTCTGCTCTGCTAAATACTCCTGAACTCTCTACGCTGCACCACATCTAACAACAAACTACTTTGAGCCTTTGAGTAGCCAGATAGATTTCACTGCATTTTAGTGTTTTCAGATGAAACGTTGTCATGTTAACGGGGCCTTAAACCGAAGGATGCTAAATGCTAACTGACCAAACAACCTGATCAGGTTGCTGTGTTGGTTGTTAAATCACATTTTGTTGAAGATTATCAAAAGCACAGAGACTGTGTTTCAGATTTTCAGAGAAAAACAGTCTATGAGGATACAACTTAAAGGAACTTAAAGATGTGGTGTAGCATTGATGTATGTGTTGAGTTTTTGGTCTGTAAGTTAAATGAAATGTCTGTGTCTTTCAGGAAAGCGTTCCAGTTGTACTATAAGGAGTTTGTGGAGTTCTCGTGCCCCACAGAGGACATCTACCTGGAATAGCCCCGCCCTGCCTTCAACCACAGCCCTGTACAGTTCACTGTATCATAACATAAATCTGCATGAAGGACAGTCATATCTAAACCTAAAAAAGACTCAATTAACACATCTGACAAACCAGATGGAAAAGGATGATCAAGTGTTGGTACAGCGGTGTGTTCAGAGAGATGAAAATGAGCCAAAGGAGGATGGAAAAAAATATGCAAAAAGGAGTCAGTGAAGAGGCGGTTAGACGGCTGCCCATGGAAAGCACAAACATTGTATCACCGCAACCTTGGCAGCGCTAGTTAGCCTGTAGCATCGCTGAAAGCCCAGGAGCCGTACGGGACTGAAGCAACGTGAAGTGTGGCTGAGACGAAGAAAAGCGAGTCTGAGAAAAAGGAAAGTGTATATTTACTGATTAACATCCTCACACTGAAAAATGTACACTTAGTGAAACAAGTCCTCATGTAGGAACAGTGAATTTATCCTTTAGCACACCTGATATGAAGGTGATATTCACATCGTTCAGAGACAACGAAAAAAAAAAATCCACCTTTAGCACTCCAGCTTCAAGTGATGCTCCTCGTATTTCCAGGTGTGAAATCTCCACGTTTCATCAGAAGTATCAGAAAATGTTGATCACCTTCTGGCGCTCACAGTGCTTACTTTAAATCACTTCTGCTTCAAAAGAAAAAAAAAAGATAAATCATCATTAGACCAAAAGGGGATTGATGGTTTTCGCAGCGGGCCCCAAGTGGACACTTGAGGAACTGCAGTTTACAGAGCAGGTTGTTACTGGATGAGGCTTAAAGCTGCACAAGAAAAACAGATATTCCTGATGTTTCCTGTGCATTATACTACAGGTAAAATGAAGAAAGTGCCAGAGCAGCCAAAAAGAAAACACAAAGAGGCCGACAAACACTGATCAAAAATCAATCTGCTTCTTTAAATATCTATCTCTTTAGATATTTGAACAGGGCTCTAAGATTTTTGTTGTTTTGCTGCAAAATAATTATTTTTCTAAATCAGACCTGTTTGTAATTATTTGGCTTTTTGCATTCGGCCCCTAGTGGACACTTGAGATATTGCAGGTTGTTGCGTTTGCGTATTGGCTGCATTATCAACACAGCACATTGCACAGGGTGTGTTCACACCAGTAATTTGTTTGCTTTGTTCTGATTCAGGGGCAAAAAATGAAACAACTGTTGCAGTTGTCACTTGGTTCGTTTATGTTCATATGGCAAAAGTCTCTTGCGGTACAAAGTTGTTAAAAAAAAATGCCATGTGTGATCAAATTTTTCTCTCATTGGTCAGAAATCTTACCCAGAAGCTGGGCCATAGAGCCAGAGAGCATCAGCAGCGTGTGTGGCTAGTTCGTGTCAAAGTGTTCATCTGGCAAATGAACCATTGTTCGCTATATCATCCAGACTGCATCTAGAAATAATGTGCTGATGCACATGTTAAGACAAAGACGTGTCGCCTCATAGAGACTTCATCTATAATTTTGACTGAATGGTAGGCAACCCATTGTGCTGGTTCACTGCAAAAAACTGCGTACCAAGTGTTTTGTCTTAATTTAAGTTAAAAAAATTGTTATACCTAATATGAGCCACATTCAACTGGTCAGTCCAGAAAGATGTCATGTTTTGAGTTATTCAAAGACAAAAATGAGGTCTAAATTGCTTGGAACAGGTAAAAAAAAGTCTGCCAGTGGAACAAGAAAAATTTGCTAGAAAATTAGCTTAAAACTAGAATAATGTCTTAATACAAGTAACTTTTCTCTTGTTCCATTGGCAGATTTTTGCAACTTGTTACAAGTAGTTCAGACCTCATTTTAGTCTTTAAATAACTTAAAACATTTTCTGGAACAGTCAGGTGAATGTGGCTCATATAGGGTATAAAAAGATTTTTTTAACTGAAAATAAGACAAAAACAATTGATAAGATTTCATTTTTTTCTGGTGTTTACCCAGGTGATTGTGTTGTCACTGCAAAAGAGCTGCTACAGGGCTCTGTTTTTGACTCACTTGTATCTCCAGCATCCGCATGCAAACTGCTGTGTCCATGTGCCCAAACGAACAGGACTTAAGGGATGAGTGCTCACTGTTTTGGAACAACTGCCCCAAACAAGCCAGGTGTGAATATACCCTTTAAGACCACGTCCACACGCCGCCAGGTATCTCGGAAAGTGCATATATTTTCATACGTTTACACTTGTCGTCCACACGAAACCGCAGTTTTACGTTACTGAAAACGATATTGTCTGAAAACCCCGGCCAAAGTGAAGATTTTGGAAAACTCACATTTCGTGGTTTCACATAGAAGCCCGAAAATAGCTGGCTAAATGTGTTCAAGGCCAAAGATGCACAAGTAAAGCAAGCATTCCTGATACCATCGTTCCCTTTGCACCACACTACGAGTAAAGAAAAATGCCAGAAAATTAAAAAAGAAACTTAGCCTCACAAAGACTTAACATAAAACATGTTCAACATGTCTGTAGTATGTAAAGAGCCTCTCTGACAGTTAGAAAATAAACATTAATGATCTGTGTCATTAGATAGTTTGTAACAATTATGAAATCTGTGTAGCTATTGAGTAATAACTCTAAAGATGCCAAACTCTGACCATTTGAGGCCTCTGGTTTTCAAAACTTCATCTTCATGAAAATGTTGTTTTTTATATTCTTTTTAAATTTTTTATGGATAAATTCATTGATTTGTTATAAAAGATGTACGAGCAATAAAAAATGAACCCAGTGGTTGAGAGGGATACTGCTGCTGAAAGTTTTGGCCTTTTCTTCACAACTTGTTCTCAAATACAGTCAAAGAACAAAACTTAGTAAGTGAGCACAGAGGCCAAACGCAGCGGCAAAGGTAGCACAGCAGCTGAAAAAAAAAAATCACTACTGTAGGTGAAAAAGCAGTTTGAAAAAAATCTTTAAACTGGAAATTGACGTGCCAATGGAGTCAGTTAGATATGCATCATCTAGAGCAACTTCTCACCTCTGAAATGCACGGAGCATCACTTGTCCTTGATAACGATTGAAAAAAAAAGGTGTTGATTGAACGCGTGAAGATTTTTCCTTTTGAACTTCCAGCAGCTTCTTTTGGTAGTGCTAAGCTAAACGACCCCACACAGTAAAGCCTTAGTCCTTAAACCCGGGTCTAATGCCAGACACTCTGCGCTTTTCACCATGTCTATATGAAATATGTAGAACTACACCATCTTTGGCTGTGGTGGTCTAGAGACGTGCTCCTCCTGGTCTCCTCATCAGAAACATGAAATGCTCCTCGGCGTGCGAGCCAGAAGAAAACAAGGCGGTGACGTTTGGAGCAGCGGGTACAGGTGCTATAAAGGGAGCAAATCAGAACTCTGGTGTCTTCATATCCTCACTAGTAGTGCCTCTTCTTCATCAGATCATCGTGACCTTCATCACTCCACTTTATTACAACATTTCAAGGAGTTGCCATGGAGTGTGTGTTGAGTTTGAATGCGGATAGGGAAGTTGAAGTATGTTGGATGTGACTTGTGCTTTTTTTCACTCTGCCAGAAAATAGCTGCTCTGTGCCTGTGGAGCGTGGATTTGGTTTAATGTGTCTAAAAATGGTGCAAAGAGAAACAAGAACAGAACAGATTTTATTTCTGCAGTGAAAAGCAACAAGACGTGAGCTTCCTCCTTCATTTATCACTGACTTAAGTTTCTAACAGATGATTTAGCCTCACCTGAATTTAACTCAAGATGTCTGTAAGGGAAAGATTGATCCATGATGTGGAAACCATCACCCAGAACATCTCACCAGTCCCCATAGTTTGTTCCTTTAACGATAAGAATCATCGATCTAAGTTGGTGCCGATCAAAGCCATCGTGTTTTTACCGAGAGATCGAAACTGACTTCTCTATAAGTTCCCCTCTCAGAAGCCGATCAGGCAGACAGGAGACGAAGTAAAGAAGCTGGGGCTATACAAAGGGAGTATAGACATGCCATATATAAATAAATGATTTAATATCTGTAATTATAAATTTAACACTGTATGGATTCAGATGTAGTATGTGAAATTTCTCTTTATTTTGGGATTTTTTAGGTGTGAATTTTTCTTTATTTAAAGATTTTAATGCAGATCTATTGTGTCCTGTCGTTATTGCATCTGACATTACTTATACACACATCGCGATTGGTCAAACCTTGTCTTGGATTTCAGATTTTGCAGAGGAGGGACAGAAGGAAAAAGACCAAGAGGTGACCATTTTCTCTTGTTTTTACTCCATCATGCTCTTATTTTGAAAGGAACATTAATCCTGATTAAGATGCATCAGAATCTGTTGTGCTTCCATCAGTAATATTCAGCCTCCAGGTTTGGTTCATAAGGATCTTCAGCGCTCGGAGGTTGTGGAAGAGGAGGAGGCATCTCGCCGTATTCTGCAGAAACACATGAACACACAAACTGAGAAGCTCTGATTTGTTCAATTAAAAAAAAAAACTTGTCATGTCAGGATTAAAGCATCATGAGGATGCCGTACCATCAGTAAAGGTGTTCTGCTGTTTGAGGAGGTCAGGGTCAAAGAGAAGTTGTAGCTCTGCTGAGTCATCATCAGCTCTCCTAAACAAATAGGCTGTAGTTTAGGAGCAAAATCTAATCCAGTAATTTCTGAAAAGTGATGGATAATCTGGGTTTTATCACACCTGCTGTAGATGAGTTTAAAACTCAACCTTTGCTAAACTGATCGGCAGATGAGTATTGAAAGTCCTTTCCATTACTCAGAGCAAGCAGAATTGTTCTTATTTATAAAATATTTTGACACTAATTAATATTTTATTTTTTAAGTGTATATATAAATTCTTTATTGGATTAAGGAATTAATTTAATTTTAAAATTTAATATGAAAACATATATATGTATATTACTCAGAGCAAGCAGAATTGTTTTTATTTATAAAATATTTTGACACTAATGAATATTTTATTTTTTAAGTGTATATATAAATTCTTTATTGGATTAAAGAATTCATTTAATTTTAAAATTTAACATGAAAACATATATATCTATATTACTCAGAGCACGCAGAATTTTTCTCATTTATAAGATATTTAGCACTAATTAATACTTTATTTTTTAAGTGTATACATAAATTCTTTATTGAATTATAGAATTAATTTAATTTTCAAATTTTAATATAAATACATATGTATGTATGTATATATATATATATATATATGTATATATATATATATATATATGTATATATATATATATATATATATATATATATATATATATATATATATATATATATATATATATATATATATATATATATATATATATATATATATATATATATATATATATATATATATTTTAAACATTTAAGAATTATTTTATATGTTAATTTTATAAAGAAACCAGATCCACGATCAGAGCTTGATGCAGGATCACTGAGGCTCTGCAGCATCCACAATCAAATACAAACAGTCTCCTTTCTGCGGATTCAGTTTTTATAAAATAAAGTAATTTAAATCTTAAATTTTATATGAATACATTTTACAAATCCTTAATATATTTATGCATATGTCATATATAAATAATACACATACACACATATATGTTTTTTTTTTAAATATATTTAAAATATTTAAGATATATTTTATACATTAATTTATTCTTTGTTTTTTATTTATTTAACTTTTAGAAAGAAACACCTCCTGGATGCATTTTTATGAATCATGTGACTAGGGGTTTGTATTTAAACATCAGAAAAGGCATGAACAAATCTCGTGCAAACATCCTCAGACTGCAGCAGGTGGGTTCAGGGTGGGTTTAACCTTTTAAATATTGTCAAGTTAATGGTCTATTCAATTTTAATTTAGTTTTAAAACCTTTAATGTTCCATCAAAAAAGATATAAAAGTAAAAAATATCTTTTGTATTTTTAATGTTGATGTTAAAGACCAGACACCACAAAATTCAGAAAAAAAAATTCAAGTTGTAGAGATGACCCAATCAGGTTTTACTCAGTCCAACATGTTTTCATTGAGATAAAGCAAGTTATTTAAAAAATGCTCTACCAAATGGTTGAGCTGCAAGTTAAAGAATTCAGACATGAAGAAGGAGAAGAGAGATGTAAACAGAACGTACCTGCCCAGTGCAGACGCAGTAACACCTCCACCAATCACAAAAGAGTTCAGGATGATGAGGAGGAAGATTTGGTGACTGATCCTGTGAGGCACCATTGTAAACAATGAGGCTCTGAAGCGGCCACAATCAAATAAAAACAGTCATCTTCCAGCAGAATCAGTTTTTAATGTTAGTTTTTAAAAGAAGTGTTGTCGCTACAGTAAGATTCAAGTGCAAAGTTGTATTTTTTCTCCTGTCAGCTATTCTGAGGTATCTTGGGTACGTCAAGAGCCCGTCTGCCCACCCTGGTCTGGTTCACCCCTGGGTGGTCCTCCCTGTGGCCCAGCATGCACAGCAAAGCAGCCACCTGTGTCATTCAGCTGACCTCAGATCAGCTTGGACCTGTCTGACTGGAGGTGAGGATGAATTATTCATAGACTGCCACCATCTGGCACATCAGCTCCCTGTGCCACCTCCGTCCTCACCCTGCTTTTAGTCATGGAGGTGAGGAAAGAGTTGTATGACACAAACAGTCCCTTTCCTCCACATACAGAAAAGATGATCAGTTAAGAGTCTTTTTCACAACAACAACAAAAAAAACTTAAATTCAACTTAAATATTTGTGAGAAAATTTGTCTTTTCTCTAGTTAGAAATGTGCCAGATTTAAGTCCAGATAAAACTCAGAATAGTCCATTTCAAACAACAAAAAGAAAAAAATGTTTTATTTTATTGTGATTGTTTCATTCATTAACTGTTTCCTTAAAAAACTAAACCAAATGGTAGACACATAAGTATATTTTTGCTTTAAATATGCTGTTTTCCTGACTGGTGATTCTACAGGGATTGAAAAATAACCTCCAGTTCAGACTGCTACCACCAGAGGGGGCTAGTGTCAAATCCCATTTTGCTACAGATCTACATTTTCACAAGGCTGACATCATGCAACAAGAAAAACACACAGCAGAATAAAAAACAAGTGTTTTTATTGAAAATATATATATATGTTTCTTTTTACAAACACATTATCTAGTCAAATTTGCCTAAATCTTAATTTCAAGCGTTTCAAAGTTGTTTCTTTTAAAGTAGTTATACACTTCAACTTTGTCTTGGTGTTTTAGTGCATTTCAAATGATAAAAAATGTAATTAAATATTAGGAGAAAATTAATCATTACCTCACTTGTTGATAAAATGTACAATAACTAGTGAAAAAAATCATGTAAAGAAATAAACTGTGCCTTTCTGGCCCAGGAAGAGAAGCTGCTCCTTTTATCTGGGTGCAGCAATGGGCACAGGTGCCCTAGATCAAGCACGACACGTCAGCACCTCAAGGATATAAAAATCAAGAGTAGGCGATTTTCCATGCTGGGCATGAACACAGCATTGCAAGTTTACATTTTGAAAAATAAATATGTTACATTGAAAAAAAAATGTTTTAAATAGATTGATCATTTTTAACACATAAAAATATTGAAAATTGTTACCCTTGAGTTTCAATACAAATTGCCAGGTATCAGGTATCGGTACCGTATCGTTTCCAATGATGCTCTCACATTTATCACACGACTCCAACAGGAGGAGTTTAAATCCTTCTCTGACGACAAACCACGGCACTGATGAACTTTCTCCCCTTACCATAAACCTCTCCAATGAACACAGCGATGTGCAGACTGAAAAGCTTTTTTTATTTCCACAGTGTGACATGTTAGTTTTCCTATTCTTCTCAATTAATTCAGGTTTTTGTACAGTTCTTATTCCTCATTAATTGATTCAACCTATTTTAATCTGAAAATGTATTCGTATTTAGAATAAATCTCAGATAAAAATTAAAGATTAAAGAACTTAACCACTAAAATACTACACCACTAAAAAACTTAACCCCTACAATTCTCTACAGCACTAAGTCTCTGTCACTGAAGTCAGTGTCATCGCTGTCGGTCCCAGACCTCGGTCTCATGCTCCTCCCCATCTTCAGCACCATGGGCCCTGGCCAGGCAAAGAACAACATTATCAATGTGAAAATGGTCAGGATGGGAAAACAAATAGTCTCTAAGTGGTGAACAAATAGAGTTGAAACAAAAAAAATCAAATATCACTTCATCTATTCTTCATCTACCTAGGCTCACCTTGCCCTTGCCTGCCGCAGCCATGCGTCACACACAGCGGCACAAATGCAGTCTCCGAGGACGTTAACGGCAGCTTTGAAGCGGTCCCTGGGAAAACACGGCACACCTTTCTTAGTTTTTGTTTTCTTTGTGAGGTAAACATTAAGCACAAAAGAGAAATAAAACTCAACAAAGACAGGTTAACCTCAAATTTAAGGCCTCATGTCTCTTTGTTTACAATAAGGTTTGCTATAATCGATCGACGGTTGCTAGGTGCTACCCAAGTAGCTGCCTGTTGCAGCAGCTCTCTCTTCTTTGTCCGTTTCTTGTAATTTTTTCGTCTCTTTTTCATCATCTTTGTATTTGGAGTGGATCATCACTTTGTATGATTCATTGTTGGTCACGGACACCAAACTTTTTGTGGCTTCGGCGGTATTTTTTACTACTTTTCTCCTGTGTTTGTCTGGAGATCCTACATGTAACCATGGCTGCATTGTTTACATGCGAAATTAGCTGTTAGCAGCCTGTAGCATGTCAATGCTAACTAGTGTAGGGCTTGATGATTTCCCTCGAGCTGAGGAGGAGGAGGTGAGGACGAAGTGCTAGTTCTCGGATGTGAGCTGGGAGGTGACGACGTGGACCTGTCCTTCCATCCATCGTTGTTGGGAACGTGGGATCTCGCTCCGGGGGATGGATGAGCTAGCCGTGCTAACCCAGTGGCATCGTGCTGTTCACGGACGTGGCTGACGGAGCTGACATCGGACGCCGCGACACATCGGAGGAGCTTCGCCTGCTGTGAGCAGACAGGATGCAGGAGACAGAGAATGAACAGACTGCTGGGGAGGCTCAGTCCTGGACCCTGTGGAGGTGGAGACTGGCTGGGCTGGAGAGTGGTGGACGAGTGGTGGACGGGATGTCGTCATCTAATTTCTTATGGACATTTTTGCACTTTCTATACTGTTTCTCACTTTTGTTTTCTTAAATGCTGCGGTGACTCCTGAATTTCCCCTTGGGGATAAATAAAGTATTTTCTATTCTATTCTATTCTATTCTATTCTATTCTATTCTATTCTATTCTATTCTATTCTATAAGACTGACTGCACTGGCTGCAAATGAATGTTTGATGCCCAAAAAAAACTCTGATGGATTTATAATCAGGGTTGGATCATGGAAAAGAGAAGACAGCAGAATCACATTTTCGCTATTACCTCAGGGTTTTTTTTCCCCAAGTTGTGTGCGACACAAACGTGACGCTTAGTAAGGTTTCACCTAAAACAATAAAACTAAAATATCACCCCATCACCATAAAAACCTTGTATTTTAAAGCTTTCTGAGTCAGTCTGAGTCTGTCAGTGGATCCACCAGCTCTGCTACGAAGCTGCCTGCCTGTTACTGCTGCTGGCTTTTTTTGGAAACTCAAAATGTGTGAAAGAAATAAAGAAGGTCCCCTTAGAGCAAAGTGTTACAGCTGATGAGACAAACATCTATTTGGTAGACAAACAGAGAGGTGGACGATTTGTGTCACCTCCCAGCTTTAAACCACCCATATAACTTACAGGATCCATTCCACAGCCAACAGACTGATGGCTTCTCTGGCGGGCAAACCCACTGCCGTCAGGATAAAGATGGTGGTCATTGCGCCTGTGGCAGGGACTCCTGATGCTCCCAAGCTAAACGCCGCCGCTGTCACCCTGCATTTTCAAACCAGAAGGAAGAAATATGACATCATGTCTGACATTTTCACCGCACTTCCTCTTAAGGATTTCTTCTGACACGGTCAACGCAGGGAACGAAAGGGTCTTACAAAATAGTGGCGGTCTGGCTTAGGTCCACCTGGACTTTGCTGAGCTGGGTGATGGTAAGTACTGCAACCACCTCAAACAGAGCTATCCCGTTCATGTTGATGGTTGCTCCAAGCGGCAACACCAGGCGGGTGACTCCTCTGTTCAACTTGAGCCGCTCCTCGCAGCAGTGGAGAGTCTGGGGCATCGTCGCTGAGCTTGGAGAGACGAGATAAGTGATTTCACACCTCATCTGTTACACATCTGTTACACACCTGCTGGACTTAATCTTACCTGGATGAAGCAGCGAAGGCTGAAAACAAGGCAGGAGAGACACCCTTCAAGACATGACGGGGGTCTTTCCAAGTGAACAGGAAGTAGAGCAACGGGAGGGTTATGGCTCCATGGACTCCAAGCCTGAAACACACAATGAAAACTGATTAAATCAAAATACGACTGATCAGACTCTCATGGTAGCCAGGCTCCTGTGACCACAGACATACAGAGACGCTGCTGAATCGTTACATTGGATGTGGCAAGAGTGACCAGTAAAGTTGCCTCATTCATGTGCTGCAGTGAATTGTACCAACCAGTTTACAATCCCAACTATATTTCATGGGATTACCATTCATGGGTAACACTTTTGATTGTATATGGCGACTATAATATAATTTCACTGCTGCAGAAAGTTGAAAAAAAATCTTAATTTTCTGCACTCAGACTAGGAAATGTTTGAACTTACCCCAAAAGAATCACCGCTGTGACCCTTGCAAGTTTTAATAAACTTTCCCACTCTTGACCCTCAACAATGGTGGTGATGATAAAAGACATGAGGCAAATTGGCATGAACCTAGAAGACAAACCAAATATAATGGATCAAGATTAAAAAAGACTAAATGTATAGTAGAGAGAGAAAAAAAAGATCAACAACAGCAACGCTGTGCCTCTGTTTTGGTGGAAAAAGTTTGTGAGTAAATATGGAAGAGAAATAACTCAGATATCATGACTTAATAAGCCAAGCGACTTCTCTCTGTGGTTCAAGCCTCACAGCTTTATGGGCCCTTTTTTCTTTCTTTCTTGAAAAACAATGCTGATGAGCAAGGCAGAGTTTAGGTAGGTAGGAAAAGTAAGGTAGGAAGGACTTTTTATTTTTCTTAAGCAGCTCTGGGTACCTGGGACTTTTCTTTCAGTGAGAGCGTTTCATGTGTTCATTATGTCAGGATAAAAAGAGTTTTAATGAATATAACTGTGATATTTCTGAAATGAGACACCTACCCTGCCTCTAAATATGACAAAAGGGGAGCATGTACTTTTAAAGTTGCAGTGTGGAGAAGTTGGCAGAGTTTCGCCGAACAGAAACGATGGAAATTAGATATTACGTGTATGTACAGCATTTTCGTGAAGTATCTTAAAATAAGTGGTCAATAATTTTCATCAATCTTCTTTTTTTTAACAGTAAAAGAAGAACATGGCTAGTGTTGTTGAAGAAGAACAAGAAGAGGAAAAAAAAGTGTTCTTCCTTGTTTTGAACAAAAGAATTGGTATAGAGAGTTAGGGCTGCAGCTATCGAATATCTTAGTATTCGAGTATTCTACTGAAAATCCCATCGATTAATCGAGTAATACTTTTTTTTTTTAGTTAAAGAGCAGTTATTTTTCAAATGAAATTTTTCTCTTTAAGAAATAGAACTTTCTGATACAGCATGTCAATAAGAGCACTCGCTTTGGTAGCTCCAAAATCTGTTAACACACTTTGACACATTTTTTGTGCCTTGTACATCTCATCAAATGTTGCGGACCCAAATGGCACCCTTTTCGTAGAATGATCCATTAGTCTCCAAACTCCAGAAAAGAAGCTAGATTTGTTGCTAGTTGCTATTTTGTATAAGAGGAAGCTTGAGGGGTCTGAAAACTCTCCTAATATGGCCTCAGCTCTATTTGAAATACCACTCTTTGATCTTTTTTAAAATTACACGATTCCTCGAGGCGGAGAAAATTACTCGAGTAAATTTTGTAATCGAGTACCTCGAATAATTCGAGGAATCGAATCCAGAGGTGGATTTGTGGTCCATTGTTGGAACAGATCATGAGCTATCAGAGGGCGATGTGGCTGTCATGGAGCTTTCTGTCTGTTGTTTTGTTGTTGGTTGCTAGGTGCCGCCCTGTTGGTTGTGGCTGCCTGTAACAGCTCTGTCTTCTTGGTCCGTTTCTTGTAATTTTTTCGTCATCTCTGTATTTGGAGTAGATCTTTACTTTGTATGGTTCATTTGTTGGTCATGGACACCAAACTGGTTTTGTCTTCAGTGATATTTTTACTACTTTTGATCCTGTGTTTGTCTGGAGATCCTACATGTAACCACGGCTGCATTGTTTACATGTGAAATCAACTGTTAGCAGCCTGTAGCATGTCAATGCTAACTGGTGCAAGGCCTGATGTCTCCCACAAGGTGAGGAGAAGGAGGTGAGAATGACGCGTTGGTTCTCAGGTGGGAGTTAAGAAGAGACGACATCGACCTGTCGTTCCATCCATTGTCATTGGGAACGTAAGATCTATCTCCAATAAGATGGACAAGCTAGCCATGCTAACCCAGCAACAGAGGGAATACCAGAAGGCAGAGTAGCATCATGCTATTCACAGACATGGCGAACAGACAACAACGTCACATTGGAAGAGCTTCACCTGCTGTGAGCAGACAGGATCCAGGAGACAGAGACTGAACAGACTGCTGAAGAAGCTCAGTCCTGGACCCTGTGGAGGTGGAGGCTGGCTGACTGGACAATGATGGACAAGCTGTCAGCATTTATTTTCTTATGGACCTTTTTGCACTTTCTACACACTTTCTTACTTTGGTTTTCTTGATTGCTGCTGTGACCCCTCCTGAATTTCCCCTTGGGGATAAATAAAGTATTTTCTATTCTATTCTATTCTATTCTATTCTCCTGCTATGAGACAGGTCCCGCAGCATCAGTGCCCATCAACATCAACGTATGTCCGTTTACTCACCAGCGAACCCAGCGGAAGCCCGTTTTGGCGGCCTTATCAATGATATCGATGTTCTTTGCCATGATTCTGCTTTTTCCTCCCATATATTTGACGCAAAATCCAACACACATTGCCATGGTAACCAGGCCCATAATGTTGTACCCATCAACGAAGTGGCCCACAGCTTCCACCTCAGAGTAGTCCTGTAACAAGACCAAGGAAACATAAATGAGAGTGGTTTGAGAAAAAAAAGCCGTTCTAACATTCGTGTCATTGAACAATCACTGAAGAGAGAAGGACAAAATGACTTACTGGATCATCCCCAGGGATGTGATGCAGCTCCAGCTTGTACTAAACAAAAGATAAAAGACAAAAATCTGTGTTTGTATGATAACTACAACAGGCATGTAACGGACACACACAGAGGGTTGAAAGCAGACCTTCTGGAAGCATGGGCCCAACGGGTTGGTCGGGAATAAGTTGCTTTAAACAACAAACAAAACACACAATGTCAATACACCTCACACACACAACAAAGGGTTTATGATCTAATTATGACACAGTAAGCACTTTCTCTCACAGCATTAGTTCCACCATTTTCCAGATAAGGGAGAAGTACCAAAAATCTTCATCATCATCATCATCATAATCACGCGCCTCAGTTTCCGTTCCAGTGAAGGTATCAAGCTGCATCATCTGCTTCATCAACACCCAACAATCAACACCTAAGGAAAAGGAGAACAAAAACAAGGCTGCAGCCACTCAAAAGCTCTTTTTACTGATTTTTACTTTAAGCAGAAAAAATACTTTCAAGTCCCCCTTTAATTACACTTGTACTTATTTTGCATGCACACCACAAGTAAAATGTTAAACTGCCATGAGGTTCCAAGAGGCATAAACTACTGAAGGAAATACCACCCTCTGAAGAAAAGTGTGGGAAGTTCGTTGTTAGTGAATTTATCCTGATCTCAGCCTTAAACCCAAAACCTAATGTGTGTTAACTGTTTTCCTGCCATTAGTCATTGCTGGCTGTGTGACTTTTGTTTTAAGTTGTGTTTGCTGAATGCTGCAAAGTCCTGTACTCATGCTGGGTAAAGATGAGATAAGACTCCTTATCTTGTCTCCACGTTGGGTTTCTAATAAAATATTATCAGTTTTTGGAAAGTGTCTTGAGATAACATTTGTTATTATTTGGCGCTATAAAAATAAAGACTGATTGATTGATTGATTTCACTACACAGTTCCATGAAAAGGCTTCCAGCTCACAGAAGGTTAAAATATCTGGTGAATGTTTGCTTTTGTCAAGCCCTCTGAGCTGCAGCAGTTTTTGATGTTGTGTACTCTGCAGAGCTGTCCATGGTCCTGACGCCATGCTACACTGTTGCGGTTACTGACTTTGGGTGGATCCAAATAGTCCTTCCTAAGTACCTTCCTATACACTTTACCTTAACCCCGATAAAAAACGTCACAGGGTCAAGGGGAGGAGACGAAAAGATGAGAGGGAAGGCCAAAGAGGAATTTGACTGCATTTTCACTTTGATGTCATATCTATGTGACGTAGGTGAGCCACGACAAACTACAATGTTGCGAAAATGAACTACAAAGAAGCGCATTTGTCCCCTGCCTTATCTCACAGGGTCGTTTCATGACCAGTTAACATTAACAATCCATGATCAGAGGATTTACCTGTGATGGTGTTTTGTCTTTGGTCATGCAGTGTGTGTTTCTTGTTCACAGCTGTGAGGTTCGTGAGAGCATCTATAAATGTTGACAGTCTGAAGCCTGATAACACTAGAGGACTGTCTTGGATAAAACAGCAGACTGTCAGAAACACTAAACCCCCTGTTTCATTCACAGATATCATTTTGAACATTGTTTGAATTTATCATATCTGAATGTTGTAAAAGTCCTCATTTGTCCTTCTTTTATTGATTTTAATAAACGTTATTACTTCTATCACTAGTGATTCATCGTTTCAGTTCGTAATTGCAACCAAATGTTTCGGGTTATAAACCTTTTTGACATTCATACATTGTGCACACAATAAACACATTCAGGCAGACATATGATGGTAAATGTTAGAAAAACAACAGTACTCAAAGGATTTCTGTCCCTTCTCCATCGTAAGTTTCCATAAACTTTTGACAGGAGCCGTATTTATACACATCACGTGCCGCAAGGCATTATGGGGTGTTTCTTCATCTTTCCTTTTGAAAAGGGTGGTCCGGTGTTTCCTAAGCTAAAGCTAAAATGTGTCCAGTGTCAGCCATGGAGGAAGCAACAGACAAATGCTAGCTCCACGCACATGTGCCTGAACAAACACTGCTAACCTAACGCAAATATTTAATGATTGTCATGCAGATGTTCACAACTTTAGATGTACATGTCATTGATTAAGGCCTGCCTTGCATTTGTTCAGACAGTTCGTGTTTGAGTGTTTAATATTTACAAAAAACAAAAGAATTCATTCAAGCGAGAGTGAAACATGAAAAACTCTTCAATAAAAAAAAAGAAATGCAGCCAAAGAAGTTTCTTTTGTATTTTCTACGTTATATTTTCTTTTTTTCTTTGTTTATCTTTTTCCGCCTGAGATCGAGTGAAGTTTCTGTCCCAAAGCTGTATTTATACCCTACACCCTGATGAAGTGAACTTCATTCAGCTGCGAGTGTGACTCCGTAACAGAGTGCACTCCGTCATGGAGAGGAAGTGTGTAGGGAGCGGTTTGAAAAAGGCCCTTGGAGAATTCGAACGGCACTTATCATGGCCGACGCTCAAATGCTTCTAGGTCATTTCTTCAGTTAGGAAGGTTCCATATCAAAAAAGGACTATTCGGATGCACCCTTTGTCTTGCGTTGATAACTGACTTAGGGCTATGCTTATTTTTGTACGAAGTGCAAAGTTTAATAGCTATGACAGAGAACATGACCTCTGCAAAGACCACTGTGCCAGTCTTTAATAATAAGCAACACTGTTGAACGCAATCAGTGGTCACAGGTGTGTCACAGGTATCAGGTTAAATAAAGGGTAAATAAATAAATAAACAGGTTTGTCAGAGCCATATACTGTATAATTAATCTCCATGTTGCACCCATCTGCTTTTGAAACAGATTTTTAGGCAAATCGCCTAGGGCGGCTATATTGAAAGCAACACAAGCTTTGAGTCTCCACACTAACATCTTCAGGGTTCCCATCAGTCATGTGAGCAGAGCTGTGCCTCTGATTGGGCGAACTTGCGATCTTAATATCTTCTAAACTGCTGAGTTATCCCCCTCACTACAGTGCCTGTTGATAGTTGCAAGACATTTTTTGTACTAGGCTGTAAATATGCTTATTTCTGCTGTCAGTGTGACTTTTTTGGCTTGGTGTGTATGTGACTTCTGGAAAGAGCCAGCCTCAAGCAGACACTGTAGGAACAGCAGATTTGAGTATTTCTTCGTTGTCTCATCAAATAAAAAAAAGCTCCTATGCTATGTCCAGGATTTGTCTTACCTGTGATTGCAGCCATAAGATTTGTGATGCCAAAGTACACCACTGAGTACCCCATGAGTTTTCTGTTGGCACTCATGTGCAGATGTAGAACAGCTGTTGAGAAAACATCTTAAGACTGCAGACTGACAAAAAAAAGGACTGAACAGATGCCATGTCCTATATTTCTAATATTTCTGAAGTTTGGATGAAGTACAATTGTGTCTTGCCAGTGTTTCCATTAAGACTAGAATTGCGTTCATCTTGGGTAAAATAATATGTGCCGTCAGCCCTGATACTGCACTGATGGTGACGCCGATCATGGACATTTATATTTTAATTTACTGGTCAAACCATCAGCCGTGACCACGCCAACTCAAAACAGGAAGGGACAAAACACTGAATGAAAATAATCAACTGCAGCTCGCCTGTTCTCCCACTCACACACCTCCATCCCTCCCTCCTGCTGCATGTGAAAAAAAAAGTTTCCATTGAAATGTTACTATAAACTTCAATATCATTAACTTCAATGCTTCTAAAAAACCACCTCAAAAGAGTGTAAAAAACTTTTTTTACTGGAATTCGAGGTTTTTTTTTTCAAAATGTCAGTGTTTCAATTATCATTTTTTATTGCAATATTTATGTTTTGTGCAATTCTAGGTTTAATGGAAACACAGCCAAAGACCCTCTCCTCATATCCACCAGGTTGTGGTCCAGCAGCGAATCATCTTTTAGATGTTGAGAATGAGAACATGAATTTAACAGTGTTAGAAAGTACCCTAATGATATTACCTGTGGCCACATTGGCAAAAATTAAGGGGACAGCCAAAAACTGCAACATCTGTAAGAGCAGCTCTCCTGGTAACGCAAGGAACTCGTAATGAATCTCAGTCAGTGTCAAATTTGACTTCACAAGCCATCCTATCCCTATGCCTGTAGGATAATCACAAAGGGAGAAAAGTTTCAGTTAGGCAGAGAAAATATTTTCTTTTTATCAGTGTTTGACCTTTACTTAATAGCATTTTATTTTTTTGATATCTTTTTCGCATTCAGTATCCAGAAATCTGTGCAGCTGTGAAGGACATTTGTTAATAAAATAACCATTTATGTTTTGTTTTTTTTTTTCCAGACGTCAAAACAGGTTCAGTCAGATCTGCTCTTTTATATCACGCAGTTCATTGACCCAACATGCTCAATCCTCACAGTTTAACCACATGATCATAAAACTAGCTTTTTTTCAGGGAGAAAAGTTTCAGTTAGGCAGAGAAAATATTTTCTTTTTATCAGTGTTTGACCATTACTTAATGGCATTTTAATTTTTTTTTATATCTTTTTGCATCGTTTTCCTGATTTGATAAGTTTAACTTCCAGGTCTATTAAAAGTACTTTTGCTTTACCCATGATTCAGTATCCAGAAATCTGTGCAGCTCTGCATGAAATATGCGAAGCTCTCTCTAGTCAAAAGCTTAGAAACTCGCTGATTATACACTGATACAAATTACAATCAACCACTTCTAATAGCCATTAAAACCTGGATGTGTGTGTGTGTAAACCTGTGTGATTATGACCAGGACAAACATTCAAGGTGATGTAAACTGTTCGTGAAAGCCATGTGGGGATTTCAGGTATTGTGATTAAAAAAGTAAATAAAATAAAAAAAATGAAATTAACAAATAAGTGATAATTCATAGTTTTGTGAAGATTACTATCTCCAAATTAAATTAAAAAAAAAAAAAAAAAATCTTGCATTGTCCGGTACATTGTCTGCAAGAGTATGCAAACTTGTGAGAACAATGCTTTCTGGTTGTCATGGTGATAATGTTACAGTTGACGAATATTAACATGTTTTTAAAATGTTTTGACGACAGAAGACTTGAGGTAGTGTCATTCACATTAAGCTGGAGTTAGACCTTAAATAATTGTCAATAATATCCTAAAATGTCAAAATTCAATATCAAACGTCTTACAGCAGACCACCATGTAGCTTAAGCTTTAGCTTTAGCTTTACTCACCAAAGAAGACGACAATGAAACTGGCGTATACCACCTTAGAACAGAGGGGGGGTCCAGAAAGTTGCTCCATTTTTGAACCAGTAGCTTTCTGAAAAAATATAACTGACATTATCCTTACGAAAACGTTGTTTACTTGAATATATTTTTCCAACACAGAGCACTGAATTAATTAAACAATTAATTAAATTAACAATAAATTAAAAAATTACTTACCAAAACAGGCCGATTTCCGAAATCTCACAACTGGAACTGTGATGAATGTTTTGGATCAGATTTGATATGAAAACTTTATGCCGACTTGCCAACACTCCTGATTTGGGAGGGGGTGTTCCTTTTTCTTCAACCCTTTTCCCTACAGTTTTGCAAACGTGTAATGTCTCCATATTATCTCTCTATTTTAAATAACAATGTCGACTCTTGCATTTTTTTGGCCAGGTCAAAGCAAGCCCACAATTTGCGCCTTATACCCTAACCCCATAAAACATCCACCCCCCTCTTTGTAGTTGGTTTGATCCAAAAGCTGCAGCACCAAATCTCTAATATTCTAAACCTGTTTTTGTTTTGTTTTCCCTCATTTTAACACCTACAATTGACCCATTTAAATCCCAAATGTTTTGCTGAAAAAATAAGTGCATAAGTTTCTTTCTAGACCCCCTTAGAACATAAAGTGTTTGGATTATTATTATTTTTTTATTATTATTATTTTCCAAATTTTAAGTTACGTTATTTATTTATTTATTTATTTATTTATTTATTTATTTATTTAATTATATTCTTACGTTTTAAAACGAAAAAATTAGCTTCCCAAAATCAAACCAACCAGAAGATTAAAAAAAATGTGCCAACTACTGCATGTGGTTTTAATTTGAATGTTATCTAATGTTGGAAGGTAATATTGCAGTCTTAATGATGCCTTCGAGGGACTTTACCAAAAAATTGTAGTCTGCGTGAAGACATATTCTTATTTGAGACACTCAAATAGAGATGACACAGGGATACTCATTCAAACCTGCTTGTTAAGTTAACCTCCAGTTCCTTTATCTATGCAGGTCAGCATTCAGATTCCTTTGTGTTCTGTGCACAAGACCTGACAGCACCATAGTTTCTCCAGATGGACTTTTAAAACACCATGCATGTGTGATCAGTCCTTTATATTAATTATATAATCATGTATGGCTTCACCTGAACACTTTCTCCTAAACACCTTACCCAGCCTCTTGATGGTACTGCCCAAATATCCAAAGATACTCAAAGACACAAACAAGGTAAAATATTACTCTTTAGAAAAACATAATTCAAGTCAATTGATGTCGTTTTTGTAAAAATTCCTGCAAAGAGGCAAAAACTTTGCTGTCACCAGAACCTGATAAAAATTATTCGAGGAAGATTATAATTTGACAGCTCTTTTCTCTGACCTTTCAGAGCCATTTAAAAAATCAGAGTCTCTGCTGACATTTTTAGATACTGGCAGCAATTTCTCCCTGTCTTTATCAATAAATATACAGTATATGTGTTTTTACTTTCTTTTTCTAAGCCCTTGTTACACCCTACCCTTAAGGCAACCATTTTCCACATAATGACGAAAATAAAGTTACAAAAACACCAAAAACTATCTTAACTTAAGGATTTTAACGTATGACCAAAACATCAAATAAATATACCAAAAAATACTAAAGAAACTAAAGAATTATGGTATGAAAATCCATCACTAACAACAAAATTGCAGTCATCAATGTGCAGACTCTTGCTATTTCCTGCACTCTTCCACATGGTGGCGCCAAAAGCATACAGAGACACAATAATTAGAAACAAGAAGCTCTAAATCAAATACTGAGATCTGAAACAGAAGAAGATTAAAAGAGAGAGATAATTCAATAGAAGGACATTTGTCAATAAAATAATCATTTATGTTTTGCTTTTTTTCCAGACGTCAAAACAGGTTCAGTCAGATCTGCTCTTTTATATCACGCAGTTCATTGACCCAACATGCTCAATCCTCACAGTTTAACCACATGATCATAAAACTAGCTTCTGAAAAGCTCTGCCAGCTTTGATGAGTGGTTGATCTTGTAATTACGTGGACAAAAGCACCAGCATGAATAATAACAACAGCTGTAACTACAATAGCTTAAGTGCTTTACTTTATCACAGGCGGAGCTTTAAAGCTTATTCAGCATTAACGGCAGATCCATCACTGCCAAGTATGAAATATAGAGGTCACGACAGAATTCAGAGTCGAAAACATTTGGTCTCTATGTGTTTAAGACAACAGACAGAGGGTGTGGTGGTTATGAGGGTCTGTTGTCATACAAACCAAACATTCAGGATGACTGTGCCAAAATGAAGCTCAGGAAGGAGGAGCGAGAAGGAGCCTGAGATGCTTTAAGGCTGAAAATAGACAGTCCAGGTCTGGATGAGGGCACAGAGGCAGCTTTAGGAGGAATAAAATGAAATATAATGAAAGTTGGAAGCCATGCAGGGGTACACTACAATTCCACAATACCATAACTTCATTTAGCAGACACTTTTGTCCAAAGCGACAAGTAACACAAGCAAGAGTTTAGACTCAAGAGAGAAACCTCAGTGCAACAAAGTGTATCAAATTATTTGGCCACAGGTGCTGCCATCTAGTGCCGGAAGAAGTGCATTTTTCCCCAATCTAAAATAATGTAGCTTCATCTAACCAAAAGTAAAAATCATCATCAAACTGAGGTAATATATGCTTTTCATATTACAGTTAGGTAGGTCCATGTACGACGGCGTATTAGGGCCACTAAAGAAATAAAATAAATAAATAAATTTTGGAGAAACAAACTCAAAATTTTCAAGTTTCTAAAGTCGCAAATTCAGGACTTTAGAAACTCAAAAATTCGCAAGTTCATTATGCGGAAAATTTACGACTTAAAAAACAAGTAAATTTGCGATTAAAAAAAAGTCACAAATTTACGACCTTGTAAAGTCGTAAATTTACGGGTTTATGACAAGTCCCGGGTGTTAGTTGATGCACAGGCACAGGGGATGCCACACTTGAGAGATGCCAATAAGCTGAAAAAGGCTAAGTTGGAAAAAATGTAAAATTGAAGGTTGTTTTGTGACAGATATGGGAGATGTCAGATGTTCTCATGTGTCTTTGCACAATCTATTTGTTCATCTGTGATCTGCTGAGAAGTCAGAGTGGACTGTAAACTGTAATCGATTGCTGTGGAGGAAAGTTCAACGACTCGCTCTTTCGTTCGTGTCCTGTTGAACTACACACCCCATCTGTATAGCTCGAAGAACCGTCTTTATGCTTGCAATATGTTTGCAATTTCGTTATACTTGTTGCAATGACTAATAAAGTTCTATTATGTATTTCCGAATCTGCCCGCTGCGTTTAACTTCTTGTAGGATAAAAGCAAACACCTCCTCAAGTCCAGTGTGCTGCTCTCTGAACAACCCCATGGCACGACAACGTCCCGTAAGAAAGCAATGACTCTGGGCTAAAACCAGTTGTATCTCCTTATTGCTGAGATCAACTCCAAAGTACAATTTTACAAGGCTTACAATTCGGTCCATCTTGCAGTGAAGTACATAACTACAACGGCATATCAAGGCCAAATTTGTGACTTTATTAACTCACAAATTTACTACTTTATGAAGTCATAAATTTTCAACTTAATGAACTTGCAAATTTTTGAGTTTCTAAAGTCGTAAATTTACGACTTTAGAAACTCGAAAAATAGTGAGTTTTTTTCTCCAAAATTTATTATTTTTTTATTTCTTAAGTGGCCCTGTATACACCGTGGTATCCGTGTGAGCTGTTGATTCACTCCTGAAACTTAAAGAGGGGTATCGTGATTTCCATATTTCAAATATGGCTATAAAGTAACAATACTGGAAGTTCAGACTAATAATGTGCAGATTTTCAAACCTCTACATATTTATATGATGTAGATATCATTGAATCTGGTTGTTAACTGATTAAAATTGAAACGTCCCAAAAAAAAATCCTGGCGAGACACTGATGATGAAACGGTGATGTCTTTGCATAAATATCTTTTAACTGGTGACACTTTGAAGGTACAGACCTCAAACACCAAGGTTTTCCCATGCCTCTGAAGTGCTGGCCAATCAGAGGACAGGGGGTTTGTGAAGCAGGGATTCTTAAAGTGACAGTGACTAAGACAAAGCGTTTCAGACGGAGTGTGAAATAAGGGTTTTCTAAATCATCAGTGAGAGAAAAATATTGATTTTGCTTAGCTGTGAATCATACTAAATAAATAAATAATTAAATAAGACCCCTCTTTAAGATTTTTACCCTATGGTGGATCTTTACCCACAGGCTCCAGTATTCTTTACTGAGAGTGAAGCAGGTGAAGTCTTAAAGTGATCTTCCTCTTTACGTCAGGTGTCTAACACACAGCTGCCATGCCCATTGAATACAGCAGCTCAGCTCATGCACGGTACACACTGAACACACACAGCTGTGTTTACTCTGTGCGGTGAGTCTGGCACTGAAAGCAGTCATTTACTGTTCCTCCACTGCCCTCTGTTATTAATCAACTGACCTATAATTATGCTAAATTCAACATAAACGTTTTAGCTTGAGTAATTCCATCTGCATTTTCAGGAGGCAGGTTACTGTGGCTTCAATAAAAAATGACTCAGAGGTTTGAGAAATGATCCAGTTAATCCATCATCCAGCGAGCTGCAGTGAAAAAGTCTCAAACTGTCTGTGGTTTAACTCAGAGTTTTATTTCTGTTTCTTGTGTTTTGTTTTTGGATTATTCTGGATTAAGACCTCTAAAGGTGAAGCAATCTGTGACATGCCAAGCTGACAAACACAAGCCTAATAGAGAGGTCACTGTGGTGTATAAAATCACCTGTTGAGGCTCATTAAACGGGTGATTCAGTAACCTTTTTCTTAACCAGAGTGACTGTTTACGTCTTCACTGAACCGTGTTGTTGGAGGCAGCGATTTCAGACTGAAGTCATGTTGCTCATGTGTTTTATAGGAGGTGACTCTGTATGACAAACCCAGCTATGAAAATACTTACAGGTGAACTGTAATCACACAAGCAACAGGCATGTAAACATGAGTCACAGTGTATGTACACCTGCATGCTTCTTTGACACTTTCTGTTTGCAGACCTGCACGGCCTTCTGGTGTCCTTTCCTCATAAAAAAAAACTGCACCTGAACTATTCAACTCAAAGATGCAAACAGGGATAGAAAAAAAAAGTGTTACTTAAACCCTCTTGAGGTAAAGCAGGCCTCAGCAGACTGCTAAAGTCAGCAGATTAAGGTGCAGAGGGCCTCTAACAACCCCCAGTATGGATTCAGGTCCAGCTCAGAGAAAATCCAAAATTCAATGTGAGGCTCACATTTGACCCTGTGGCTTGTGTTTTGTTGATTGTTGTCGTCATTCATCTTTAGAAGCCTATTTGAACACTTATAACCAACAAACTTTTTCTTTTTCTTCTCTTTTCAGATTTGTTCTTCACAATATCTTTTGCAGGTCTGGTCAGGCACTGTTCCCGGAAAATAGTGCCTTATCACAAAAACACAAGACAACAAATAAAAACTGAACTAAAACTGAGTATGAAAAATAAATAAATAAAACTCATCCAAAAAATATCTGAAGCTCAAGAAAAAACTAAACTGTATAACCTCAGTAGACAACCTGAACGTGGCTGTGAGGAGTTTCTGATCTGAGTGAAGTTTATTAGAGATCTGTGTTTTTCTCTGGTGAAAATGGTTTCTGTGATTAATTTTGTAGTGATGGTGGACACTGGTGCCCAACTGTCAGACAGGGAAAGGACAGAAGAGAAGAAGAAAGATAAACAGGAGAGAGGCTTAAAGGGCTAAGCTGTTTGTGCTAATGTTGATTCCAACCCACAGTCAGCAGTTATTCTGCAGTGGTCTGTTCAAACTTGAGAGTCTATCAATAAAATGAAGAGGGAGGTTACGTTGGCTCTGATTGGTAGATGACTGGTGGGACATAACCTGAATTTACTAACGTTACACATAACGGAGATACGTAGAATCGGGCTGCTGATAGCGCTACATCTAGCAGATACAGCAACATTTGCTTGATGTCACGTTTCAAACTGCAGCGCTTCATAACTGTACTGATAAATACCTTACCTTGGCACGTTGTATCTAGTAAAAAGTTGTCCTAAACACACTTATAAATGTTTCGATACTATCTCCAAAACAAACACACACCTCACTGAAAGTATTTTAGTGTGCTTGAGACTCCTGGCCAGAAGGTGGCGAGGCAGTCCAATTTAAACAGTTCCTTCTCATAGCATCTTTAGGTGACGCACTAAGATGCTAAATTACAGAATTCATTGGCAAGAAATTTAGACAATTAACTACTAGGGAGCATGGATGGCATTTATTGAATGTTGTGTGCCAGTGATGTTCATGTTCTCCATGTGTGTTCAACTTTAACTTTAACTTTATTTGATTTATATGGCACTTTTCCTGCAATTTAGCAACACAAAGTGCCTCAAAGAGGATAAAAACAAAACAAAACAAAAACAAAACAAAGTTCAGTAGGCTTTATGCTTCTGAAACTGTCATGTCCTATACTATGTTGTAAATGTAAACCTAGTGTCATAATGCAGGCTTCAGCACATAGTTTAATCCTTGTATTGCAAACATGTATATATACATCATAGTGTCTCTGATTTGACTGAATAATGATGTCTAAGTAGGTCGTAGAACAGTTTCAGGGTTGGCTTTTTGAGGGCAGCCACAGGGCACCCACCAGTCACATGACCTGAGCCGTGTCTCTGATTGGACAATCAAACTATTAAAATAACTTCTAAACCGTTAGGTTAGAAAAAGTAACTCACCGTACAGTGTGTGCTGATGTGAAATCAGCATTTAAGACCCTAACCGGTGTTTGAACGAGGCTGTAAATATGTTTTTAATGCTGTAAAAGCCTGTTTTTATGGTTGGGTGTGTACATGACTTCTGGTCTTTCTGCAGCCAGCCTCAAGTGGATTCTCAATGAACAGCAACTTCGCTTCCACATAGGCTTCATTTTTACTTAACAGATGTTGCCCCTTGCTCTAAAATCCCCTCTGCCCACATGGATGGCTTATAAATGGCAAAAAGAGGAACTTAACAATAATACAGACAAGAAGGAAACCAGGAACTCACATGAGGAATATTTTCAGGAAATCAAAACCAGGTATAACACAAAAATAAAGACTAAACCATTGACATACATGGACTGTGGTCTCTGTGACGTCACCTGTCTGTTCCTGATTCAGAGTGATGAGGAAAAGTCATCTCCAGGGGCCATGTTGGAAATGGTGGCTCAAAAGGTGGGCTTTGAGCCTCTGCACTAACAGCTAGAGGGCGCCAGACCTGTCAGTCCCGTGAGCTGTGCTTCTGATTGGCTAAACCTATGATCTTAATATCTGGTGTGGATAACAGAATTTGTTCTTACAGAATGGTCTGTGCTTTCTTAGTGTCTTTATTCATCCTGGTTTTAATGAAGATGGCAAAGAATCTCTCTTTTTTTTTTTAATAAACTTTCTCACCAGACTCCGGTTTATTAGATGTCACTCATGAACCCTGTCTTGTGTCAGGTCGAAGCAGCTCATTTTGACTTGTTCCTCTGAAAACACACAGTGATAGAGACACAGCTTTAATCTCCTCTTTCAGACAGCCTCTTCAATCTTCTCCAGACAGAAACCTCAAGAAAGAAGCTATTAGAGTCCTCCTGCAGCTTTATTCCAACCAAACCCAGGGGTCAACACAGGCCAAAGTCTGATCTGTAAATTCCTGAGGCTTACCCCCCTCATCCATGCCTCTAAAGTTTAATAAGAGACAATATGAGATTGTTAGGTGAAACCAAGGGCAGATTTTAACGGTTTACTGGTCTCACCCCCTGATATCTGATGAAAAACGCCCTCACAGAGCCCAAACACAATAGATCCCTGCCCCCACCCAGCCCTGCATGCCCTTGTCAGAGGATATATGTCAAAGCTGTAACATCATACTCCTAAGTATCTCCTCGACGCTCTGTGGGTCACATTCTTTCATGACGGCGAGGACGTGTGAATGGATTCAACCTTGTGGGGGGAGAAAGATAAAAAGAAGGGGTTAAAGAAAGAGAGGAGGAAGGAGAAAGAGGTAGAAATAAGAGGAACGGCAGAGTTATGAAAGTCTGCAGACACACAGAGGCATCTGTAGCAGCTCATCTTTACCATCGCACACATTCCTGTTTGACACACTCACAAAGCACCTTTGTATTGAAGTGGATCTGACTCATATCCTCACTGCTACCTTCCCTTTAAGCTGCACACACACACACTTGCACACACTCACTCTCATTTGGCCTTGAGACACCCTCATTGTGCAGAGTTATGGGCTGACAGTAATAATACCACCTGTAAATGATTCTCTACTGTACAGAGGAGAGGTGTGAACTTCAAAAGACGAGGAGGAGGAGGATTGATGAGCCGTGATATAGTGTTGCCCTAACGTCACGTGAGCTGTGGTCAAAGGCTGCGTGTGTGTGTCTTCAGATGAGTAGTCTTCATACCTGTCCTTCAAAAGTCAGCCTCTGCAGTCAGAAGTAGAAACTCAGAAGATGCAAGAAACATTTTCATGGGAGCAGTGTGATTTATTGTCCATCATGATTTGCTCTGCTGGAGAGCTAGCTAGCAAATTGTCCCTGGGTTTTAACTGCTGCTGTGTCTTTGTTATATATAGACTGTATAATACACTCCTAAATAAAATCTTAAAACAGGAGAGAAATGACAATAATTTGCATTTGGCAGTGGGTGGATCATGAGCAGGTTTAAAGTAGAGCTTCAAAATGCAAAAAGAAGAAAAAGGAACAAGTGACAAAAAATAAGGAGTTCACGTTTTACTGCTAACTGCAAATACTACAAATGGGCTGTTCATCGGAGGATCAAATTTCAAAGAACACAGTCCAATAAAACAACAAAGCAGAACTAAAGGAGTTAAAAAGAGGATTAGTAATGGGGAGCTACACTGTCCTTGTTCATCAATTCAAAAATTTGGAGGCTCATGGGAGCATTTTTCCATGTGATGAAGGCCATCCACTGTCTGAAACTGGCATTCGTTTTATTTAACTTCCCTATCCATCCATTCCTAAATATTCTCAGTGTGATTAAATTCAGGGGAACACACAGGATGGTCCCAAGGAGTGAGGTCATTCCTCTGGAAGAAGTCCTTTGTCAGGTGGCCATTGTTAACTGTCCTGTTGAAAAACATGGTCATTACCACGCAGGCCGGGGCTCTCAGTCATGAAGGAGGCCCCCTGCAACATCTCCACATGGCCAACCGCCATTTGACGCCCCGACCAACCTGAAGTCCACTGTTCCGAAGAACTACCCCCCCCCTGATCTACCACCTGATTTTTCAGTCCCATAACCCTGAGGATCTTTGAAGAAAGTCTGTGCTGTAAAAATATATCTATTGCCATTATTGGTAAGTTATGACAGTGGTTTGGCCCAGAGAAATCAACAGTCTCTGAGTGAATGACTGCACTAAGCCACAAAGTTCAAAAAGTGATGATAAAACGGAAACTTCACTTGTTTTTGACTCCAAAGAGGGAACAAAGCTTTGTCTTGATTCGTCCTCATTAAGTCAACACCAACCTGTTTCCTTCGGGGCCGTGGTGTAAGGTGGAGGCTTTGCATGTTTTCTTCTCATCACATTTACACTTAAATTGAAAGAAGCGAGTGTTTGCCCCTCAGTCACGGGGAAAAGAGGAGCGGCAGGTTTTTAGGAGAGTGGAACGTCCTCGGGGCAGAGGTGTGTGTCCGCTGGATGGGACAGGAGAGAAAAATCCCCAAATTCCCCCTCAGTGAATGGCACCGAGTAATTAATCTGCAGCAGGGGTTTGCCCTCCTCTCTGACATATGAGTGACATGCAGGCTGTGAGAGAGTGTGTGAGAGTGTGTGTGAGAGTGTGTGTGAGAGGTGTTTGATTGCCTCTCCCCCGGGCCTGCTCCATCATGTTCCCCTCGTCTTTTGATGTTTCCCTTTTCTTTCTTCTCTTTCTTTTCTCTCCTTACCCCCTCTCCCTGTGTCTCTGCTGCCTGCTGCGCTCACTGTCCTATTCTTCTTCACTGCTTTTTTAGTCTTAAAGAAAAAAAAAAGGGATCATAAAGCGAGTGTGAGCACGCTGAGTCAGAGCTGACAGTACGGTGTATGCTAAGGATCAAACAACGCACAGGTGCTGTTTTATTATGCTTCATAAAGCCTGACCTCAATGCTGCTTTAATTATTTATCATAACCACATTCAGAAAGATCAGGGTGTTGAAATGATGTCTTTAGCTTGTGTTTAAAGGCTCCTCGAGGACTTTCTAAGTGATCTTAAAGTAGTCTCACTCATATATAACCAAGAATATGTTATTTCTAAACGCTATTCTCAGTTTCTGCGGACAAGTTGGATTTTCTTCCGATAAAACAAATCCATTTACACCAAAAGTCGCTTTGATGACACTTAACAACAACCAAGATACACCAGATGCGTCTCTGGTCCAGCTCATGGTACCAGATCTAAAAGGTTTCTATTCAAGTCAATGTGTCATCTCACTCTGGGTTGCAGTCCGGCTGTGTCCCAGCTCCAGCAAGTCGGCATCAGATATGCAAACTCCCAAATTTTGCCCAGAGCTGGAGCTGTGACGTATCAACTGACTAAGCCAGGAAGTCATACACATAACCACCGACACTGAAAAAACTGTGTTATCAAGTGTTTTCGTCTTATTTTAAGAAACAAAATGTCTTATTGCATTTGATTTGAGCCACATTCAATGGATCAGTCCAGAAAAATGTCTTGTTTCAAGTTGTTCAAAGACAAAAACGAGGTCTAAATCATTTGTAACAAGTGAAAAACATCTGACAATTGAACTAGAGAAATTGGCTCTATTTGTCTAGAGCAAAAATCTTTCAATACAAGTAACTGTTACAGTTCTGGGCAGAACTAGCAAGGTACTCGCTGGACCCAAAAGCGAGGCGGAGGCAAGGAAGCAGTTTAAGAGTTTTTATTGCACAGAGGGAGTAATTGAGAACGAGAGTCCGGTTTGTAGCAGCTCTCTCCTGAGAGCGCTGGGCACAGAGAGTTGTGGCTGTGGAAGGTGGCAAGGGCTGTAGCAGTAGCTCGAGGGAGGCACTAGGACAAAGCAGCAAAAAGACAGGATCAGCAAAAAACTCACAGGAAAAGATACACAACAACGTGTGGTCAGTATACTTATCACAAAGGAGACCAAACTACCACGAAGCAAGACGGAATCCACTGGCGCCGGTCCACACCTGAAGAGCGTCTTAAGTAGCCGGCGCCTGATTGCAGATCCGCTGCAGCTGTGCCGGCTGCAGCCGCGGGAGAGAGGAACAGGGAGGGGAGGGGGAAGGAGAGGAGCGCTCCCAGAGCGCAGCAGATTCACCACAGTAACTTTTCTTTTGTTCAATTGGTAGATTTTATTTTTACTCAATACAGGCAATTCAAACCTTATTTTTGTCTCTCAATAACCTGAAATAAGACATTTTTTCCCCAGACTGTTCAGGTGAATGTGATTCAGATTAAAGGATAAGTTTGGTTAATACAGCTTTTACATTGTTTATAGAATGAAGTAGAGCAAAATACTCACCCAGAAGGCTTTCCTGATCCAAGCAGTGCTTCGGGAGATATTTAGATCCAAAATCGTGCAGCGGACGTCCGTATAATGGGATCCATCGGGGCAAAGACAGCGCCTCTCCTAAAACTGCATCAATCATCTAAAAACTCGTGTATTTCATCAATATTCCATCATGGTCCCCTCCTGGTTAGTCCTCTGCTGCGGTCTGTGTCACCCCAGACAGCGCTGTGTGGCTGTAATGACCTCTGAATTGACGAAGACTTTGTTTACGTTTGCTCCTCAAAGAAAGGAGGAAGTGGAGTCAGCTCTCCAGAGAGTACTGCGCATGCACGGAGGGGCAAACATAAACAAAGTCTTCGTCAGTTCAGAGGTCATTACAGCCACACAGCGCTATCTGTAGTGACACAGACTGCAGCAGAGGACTAACCCGGAGGGGACCATGATGGAATATTGGTGAAAAACATGAGTTTTTGGACGATTGATGCAGTTTTAGGAGCGGCACTGTGTATGCCACGATGGATCCCATTATACAGACGTCCGCTGCACGATTTTAGATCTAAATATCTCCCGAAACACTGCTTGGATCAGGAAAACCTTCTGGGTGAGTATTTTGTTCTACTTCATTCTATAAACAATGTAAAAGCTGTATAAACTGAACTTATCCTTTAAGTCTAAAAAGACTTAAAAAAAATTTACTGAAGAGATTTAATTTCTTGCAGTGCAAATACACCCTGCTCATTCAAAATAAAACAAACAGTGTCATAATCAGATAGTTAATAGCTGATCTACAACAACAGAGTGATTTAATAAGCAGAGTCAGGCCACGAGTCATCAGATTTGAGATTTTACTCTCTGGCACAGTGGCGCAATGGGTAGCGCTGCAATTCTGACCGTCCCAATCAGGGAAGAGAGGCGGGAGCTGTTGGAGCAGACATGACGTCAGCAGACTTCCGTACTTGTCAGCGTTCCTTTGATTCTTAAGTTAAATTTATAAAAACGGAAGCTGTTGTCTAACGCCTTTTTCACAGCTGTTTCTCGTGATTCAGTAGTTGTTCATCTATTGTTTCTCAGAAGCATCGGCTCACATAAGCTACGTCATACCGTGGCTTGATGTGGATTGGTCCGTGGTGAGTGTGTTAATCAGAACGGTCGTCCAATCACCAGCTGCGGACTTTTTTTAAAGTCCCGCCTCTGAAAACAAATCAGAAGAGCTGCTACCCATATGGACTAGTGAAATATTTCCGTGGCGGATATATGAAACTGTTCGTCTGGTGTGTAAAGTTACCGGTTTCCTCCCACAGTCCAAAAACACACTCACGAGGTTAATTGAGCACTCGAAAGGTGTGAGTGTGTGTGAATGGTTGTCTGTCTCTGTGTCAGCCCTGCGATTGAATGGCAACCAGTCCAGGGTGTACCCTGCCTCTCGCCCAATAACAGCTGGGATAGGCTACAGCCACCGGTGACCCTGAACAGGATAATCAGTCTAATGGATGGATGAAGAACAGAGAACAAACTACAACCACAGCACACCTGAGAAAAAAAAGAAAGAAAATAAGCAAAAAAAAAAAAAAAGGAATAAAATTTTTTAGAAATAAATAAATAAAAACAGGAATAAAAATAAATAAAACAGATGATGCATATACATGAACATGTTAAAAAAATGATAATAATCTGTCTGTTTTTTAAGCTCACTTTCATTCCCCACATATCTTGTACTTCAATTACCAACACTGGGTAATGCTTCAGCATGATTTAAGATGCATCAGGCGTGCTCGAAACCTTTCTGTAGTTTAGTTCCATTTGCATTTACCTCAAATGTCTCAGCTGCAATTTCCCCTTTTCTCATTCCCTCCTTACCTGCTCTTTCCATTTCCTCTGCGTGAGGTACACCATGAACAGGGTGAACATTATGTTAATGTGTGTGGGCTTGTGGCCAATCAAGTGTCATTAGGGGAAGAGGAGGAGGGAAAGTTCTGGTTTGATTCACAGTTTTTGATTTTTCATGCTGACTGCGGGCTGTGGGTTCAAGCTTTTTTCACCATTCTTCACCTTTTTTTCCTCTCATCTCTTTCTCTGAGACATATGATCAATGGTGAGGTAATGATGGGGACACTTTTTGATTCAAATGAGGCTAACAGCATGACGTGGGGATTTTTTTTTCCAAATGCCACCAACCAACTTGACCCGACGCAGTTCAGGAACTTTTGTCAGCCTGATTCAGATGAAGGCGTCCCTCAGGGTTGAATCGAAGTCATTTTGCATCCTGATGCCTTGTGGTACAGTCGGTGCAGCCGCTCAAATGTAGCTGTGTGTCTGTTTTCTTCGTCTATAGAAGCCAGGACATCTTATTTCCAGTGATTATGCCTCTTAAAATAAAATGCCACTGGTGAGCATCAGTGATTTTCTCTGGGCCATGACCCGAGAGGCTGCAATTTGTGAGCAACACTGTACGGTATGTGTGTGTGTGTGTATGTGTATGCGTGCTGCAGAGGACGCAGAAAGGAAAGTCTGCCACATTAATGACCACCACACTTACATAAAGCTCCTCACACTATTTATAGCCTCAGCTGGGCCTCAGTGGGAAACACAAACCACAAATTCTTGCACATGTGGAAACACACCAACACACTTACAGGTGTAAAACCTCAGCACAAAAAGTGAAGGAATTAATGTTTGGTAGATTATTTCTTTGTTGCTTCAATGCATCCTGAGAATAAGTCTTATATCGCTGAAAAAATGGATTATTAAGAGTTGGGGTATAAATCTGTTTTAATTTTTGACCATTTGATGTTAAAAGCAGGTATTCTGCTTTTCCACATTTTAAATATAGGATGTTCAGACTGAGCATGTGCAGACTTTCAAACCCCTACATGTTCATATGTTGTAGAAATCCCTGAATCTGTCTGTAAACTGATTGAAACGATCTGTTCTTGAAGTACAACCAGATCTTCATCAGGCTCACTGAAACAATGAGGTAATGGCAGACGACTTTCCCGACTAGTCCCATGATACATGGAAGGAGAGGGCCTCAAACACCAAGGTCTGTCCCCTGGTGGGCTTCCAGAGAGCTGGCCAATCAGAAGGAAGGAGGGTTTGTGGAGCAGAGCGTCTAGAGCACCTTTTCCACCAAGCGGTTCAGTTCGGTTCATCTCACATTGTACGGCGCTTCCGCTGACTAATTCGGGACAGATCCCTAAATAACTGAGACGATGCAGACCGTTGATTGGTCAAAAGAATCGTCACTTACCATGTGACAGCAGCTATATTTCTCCTGGCGGCACACAGCCTTCTCTAAAACAAAGCTTGATTGCGCTTTGTATCAAAGAGCTACGTGCCAATCACAGAGAGGACAAAGTGCTGCATGTCTTCATCGTTGCTCTTTCTTTACTGTGTTGCATTTTTCTTGTTTGTTGGATTTATTAGCAGGTACACTGTATCATGCTGCTACAGTGTCACACTATTATGTTACTGATGCGGCTGCCGGCATCTGGCTCACACGCCGCCTACCATGAGGAGGAACAGTTGGCTGTGGAAACGCAAACAGGAATTGACTTAACCGAGCTAACCCGTACCAAACCATACTGATCTAAACTGGACTGCTTGGTGGAAATGGTACTTTAAAGAGACAGCAGCTCAAACAAAGCATTTCAGACAGAGGCTTTAAGCCGTTTGCACACCAGACACATATTTTTCACCCAAATATTTCGCATGTTTTTTTGTTTTTTTTTCGAACCAACTGTTTTTCAATGCAAGAAACGTTATTTCACTGAGTGAAATTGCTGCTCTAATTTTTTCAGACCAAGGTCGATTTTTCCAAAGAGTCACTTGCAACAATTAAACATTCAAATTGCTTGTTGTTGACATGTCACACACCAGGGGAACGGAACGGTTCTGTGCACATCTATTATATAGGACAGGTGCGTTGGAGGTTCAGGTATCCTGTAGAACAATTTTAAAGCAAACACCCGAACACCGTCCGACTTGCAAAAGATAAATAGAGTTTAATTCTGCAACGTTTTGGTCCTAGACCTTCATCAGGCAAATTAATAAATAACTAAATTAATTAATAAATTCATTAAAAAAAATTAAAACTGATAGAGGTCTAGGACCGAAATGTTGCAGAATTAAACTATATTTATCTTTTGCAAGTCGGACGGTGCGCGGGTGTTTTCCTTAACAAAAAAAACACATCGCACACCAAAACATTCAACAATGATTGTGTTCGTGTCCCAGCACCTGGTTCTTTACAACAAAAGGCATTACAACTACAAAGGCAATGATTATAATGCCTCCAAATTTTTTACAATGTTGTGCTATTTATTCGCGTCACCATTGGTGTGCAAAGACTTGAAGAAAGAGATTTCTAAAACACCAGTCAGAGAAAAATACTTTTTTTTGAGGTGTAAATCATGGAAAGCTACAATGGTAGCACAAGAGGGGTAAGATACCCTGTCTTTAAACACTGCACTAACAATCAGACTCAAGTCATCACCATGTTGTTGAAATGAGACTCAGTCCTGTTAGTGCGTCTCTGTCCTGATGATGATCCTCCAGCTCTCTACGAAACGACCTCAGATCCTCTCTTCAGTATTTATCAGATCCACATCTGTGTTTACTGTGCTGCCAGGGCAACTATCCACACAAATATATACAGCAACAGCTCCGACACATCTGTATCTGTATACATTACAGAGAGCATGGAAGAGATGGAAAGAAAGTGTTAGATGTTTAAGAGCCGCCGTCATCTTTCTCTGCTCCTTCATCGCTATGCCCTGAACGTTTTCTCTGTGATTTCTGCGTGTTTGTTGAACCCATCAGCTTATTCTATAAAAACATAAAAACAGAATAACTTTAACTCAATGTTTGTCTTCCACATCACAAAGTCATATCAGAGACGTCAGGAGGCGGAGCAGCCCTGACCTTGGAGGTATGGTCTCTCAGTGTTTCTCTGAAGGTGTTAAACAGCTGACATTTAGGCTTAAAAACACCAACCTTTCAACATTTCATCCTCATGTGACCAATTAATGTTGTAACAACCACTAGTTTTCTGCTTCTGCTGGTTAAATGTCAAAGCTCTGTCCACTTTCCCAAGAAGGAACAGACTTATTTGTTTACAGAAAGTGACAAACAATGCAGAACATTTGACATTAATGGGTTTTGGTCTCACTTTAGAGAAGCTGTTACCCTGTTGATGTATTTCTGTTTCTGTGCTCCAGTTTTAGTCGAAGTTACAGTTTCAGAAGTTCTCAAAGTTGAAGGTTGACGAAACAATCCCAAATCTCCACGGCCCTGATACAGGATAGATTACATTTTGTCAGTCCTGACACATCATCAGATGGATAAAAGATGCTGCCACAGCGGGGGGTCTCTGTAATTGGGTAACTCGATGGAAGAGGATTATGAAGGGGTAATGTTGGTGTGTGTGAGAGAGTTTGTGTGTGTATCTGTCAGAGCCCATCCTGCCCATGTGGAATGAAGTTTACAAAAAAAGGAAGATGCAAAAATTGCCTACACAGTGTACACAAACTGCAGAGAAGAGGCATCCGTTTGTTTGACAGTCAGTGAGGAGATCCTCATTTGTCTCTATCAGTGTGTAGTAGTGTGATTGTGCATCAGAGTGTGTGTACTGATTAGTTTAATTTGTGTCTTGTTGTGTATTTAGATATCATAAACTGATGAAGCAGTTTGAGGATGAAACAGTGGATTCTTGAAATCTCTGAGAGTTTTAAACTCAGATGCTAAAAATTTACAAGTTTAACATGAAAATACGAGAGATTATAAAGAATCTATTTCTGCTGTGAGGGAAGGGAACTCTCTGATAGGGACACATCAAAATCATGTGACAGGTCATGCCCACAACTTCATGTTGTTTGTTTCAGTGTAGAAAGAGCTGCGACTACCCGTGGTCTTGTTCATACAGTTTTTTTTTCTGTGTGCTTCATTGTGCTTCATATTTATTTTAAACCCATCAATGCAACAAAAAAGCACTATGAGATATGGTGAATGTGTGAAGTGTAAGTCTAACTCCCCAGGTTTTAAATCCAAAAAGAATGATCGATCGATTTCATCTGCTTTCAAATCTACAGCCAGTCAAAAATAAATAAGCAAAATTTAGCATCAGTGCTACGCTGGGTTCTAAAGGGTTAATGACAAAAAAACTCAGGTAAGCTAGAAAAAAACACCTGGATAAGTAGCCGTGTTGCCACATTTTCTGAAAAAAGTAATCTGATTACTCCTTTAAAAATCAACTTAGTTAGTTAGATTACAAGTTACTTTTCTAGTTACATTCAGCAGCTGCGGACAAAACCTCTCACCGCCTCATAGAGCTGCATGATTTGGCAAAATTGTGCAATGTGATTTTAATGAATAATAATATGAGTGTACATGTTCTTTTTTTTTTTTTTTTTTTTTTTTTTTTATGAAGTAACATGCAGAGGTTATTAGTATTTGTTAGATATGAACTTTACTGTTGCAATTAAAAACAATACATATCTTCTTCTTTTTTTTTTTTTGGAAAAATACAACAGAAAATCTGTACCGTACAATCTTTGGTGCCCTACAGCACTGCTCAGTTAAATTTCAGATTTGAGTTATTATAATTTTAAATACTTTGTTTCAGGCCAGTTTAATTTTTATCAGTTTGATTTTTTTTCTTTCTGTTTTTCTTTCTGTTTTTCTTTCTTTCTTTCTTTCTTTCTTTCTTTCTTTCTTTCTTTCTTTCTTTCTTTCTTTCTTTCTTTTGTTAAAGGTGTAGCCTGTCAATTCTGTATCTTTGTAATATAAATTAGCAAAAATATAATAAAGATAGTGCAGCGTGGGCTCACATTATCCCCTGTAACCTGGTCGAGGCTAACTTTGCAGAGCAGATGGACCTGCCTGATTCACTTTCTGAACTCCTGCAGGTCCATCTTGTCAGGCTCCAATGACCAACGATTTCACTCGGCTAAATTCTGACCGGCCCAATCAGGGATGATTGGCGGGAGCTGTGGGAGCAGACGTGACGTCAGCAGACTTCCGTACTTGTCAGCGTTCCTTTGATTCTTAAGTTAAATTTATAAAAACGGAAGCTGTTGTCTAACGCCTTTTTCACAGCTGTTTCTCGTGATTCAGTAGTTGTTCATCTATTGTTTCTTAGAAGCATCGGCTCACATAAGCGACGTCACACCGTGGCTTGATGTGGATTGGTCCGTGGTGAGTGTGTTAATCAGAACGGTTGTCCAATCACCAGCTGTGGATTTTTTTTAAAGTCCCGCCTCTAAAAACAAATTGGAAGAGCTGCTGCCCAGATGGTTAGGTCGGAGCACCCAAGTCTGAAAAGCCTGGACACACCCCTGCTAAATGGTGTTGCTCTGCTCATCAGTGGATAGATTTATGCTAAGCAGAGGGTTCAGCTCTTGGAAAAGATTGAGTTACAGTGAAAGACAGGACTCAACTTTCCTCAGGTAAAAGTCAAACAACTTCTAAAGCAAGTATTACATGTCTCCCATCACTCCCAAAAATCCAAGAAGAGAGAAAATACATCTTTTTACAAAGAAATGGTAGAAAGAATAGCAACACACATTGACGTGAATAAGTGGCTTGATTTGATCACTAGTTTGAAAATAGCAACACAATAGATTACTTATCACTGAAACAAAGTGGTCATATTAAAGTAATGTGTTACTAACTAATGTATTACTGGAACCACTGACTGGGAGCAATAACAGAAATCTCAGCCAAGCTAGCTAAGTAACTGCTTTGCCTTGGATGTGCATTTTTCTCCATTCTTAAATCTGTTCTTATATATTTTACCATTATTCAATCGCTTCAAAGCACTATGGGCTGCATTTTATTTGTTTTCAGGTGTGTTGCTTAAGGTTGAACGATTGATGGATTGATACTTAAGCAAAACTGTTAAATTTGCCAGTATTTGTTGCCAAAGCTGTGTCCTTCACATTTCCAGCATTGTTTTGGATTTTGGCAATCTCTTATTTGGTGTAATTAAAGAAACTTTTCAGCTGCTGTTACTTTCTGTTTCTTTAGACCAATTTAGTCTTATTAAATTCTTTTAGATTTCGCTGCACAAAAAATGTACAACGACATCATCAGTTGTGTCCGTTTGTGCAGAAAAAGTTGTGGACTGGAACTACAGAAATGTTGGAGAGGTCAAAGCTGCAGCTCATCACCTGCTGGAACAAGCAGGTACTGCAGCCATGTTGAAAACACACTGAAAATGTCTGCTGACAAAAAGAAAAGCAGTAAAAAACTAAACAACACAACCAGCACAGAGTATGGAAGACATTACGCTCAGCCGTTCAACATAAACACCCACTTGAGGCAGGGCTCTATAAACCGTGACGCTCGGCTGCGGTGAATGGGTTTCACAGCTCGTACTGACAACTTTAGACTTTACTCAAAGCCCTAACAACATGTTTCTGTTTTTTAAGGCTCTCAGGAGACCAGCAGCAGCAGGATGTGCACAGCGTAACACGGCTGAGAAATCTGTCCACTGGAGGCTCATTTCTGTTCTCAAGAGGACGAATAATCCTCACTACAGCTATCCATCCATGATAATCCTGTTTGGTAGATACCCAGACGTGTCCACAAGCCTTTTCTGCACCATAAATCTGCTTTTACAGCTGTGAGATCCATTCATGCTTCTGCACGCTTACAGTTTGTTACGTAAAGAAAGAGTCCATCAGCAGCAGCTATCCTGAGCATGAGCACGACGACTTTTCACGGAGGCTTTCAGAGGTTTTTCTCCTCGCTGTGTTTTTACCGTTCAAAACTAAAGACTGAGTGTGACTGACATCAGAAATGAGTGGAGGCGCTGCAGAAAGTCCAACACTTTCAGAGGATTTTAAAGCACAGTGTTGAAACGTGTGCACACTTACATGAAATGAAAAGAGCGTCTCCACGTGAAGCACAAGGACAACCCAACAAAGCTAATAGAAATCACTAAAGTGTTCTGCTGCTCTCTTTATCCGCGTCTCTTCCTGTTTCTGGCGTCGTTTTGTCCACCGCTCTCTGACAGTTTTCTTCTTCTTCTTCTCTTGTAAACTCTGAGAGTGCGTCTCTGGGCTCAGCAGGTGCTCTGCTGCAGTGTGAGCCGGCTGCAGAATGAAGATGGGTAGTTTTGTCCTGCAGCTCGACACCTGGGAGGCAGATTCAAGCTGCTGGAAGTTCAAACAATCAGAGAGACAGACACAACGCCCCCCGAGTCGCCAGGACAAACACAAAGACTCTGCAAAGACAAATCCTACCTTCCTCTCCTCCTCCTCCTCCTCCTCCTCCTCCTACTCACCCTTTCTCTATCTGAGTTTCAAGGCCAGAGGTGTCTCTGAGGTCCAAACACTTCTATTATCATCCTCTCCCCGTCTTTCCTTTTACCTCACCATCAACTTTCTTTACTCACTGATTTCGCTGAACTCATTCAACCCTCAAGGTGTCTATCTGGGTTTACTCAAGCTCGGCCAATCACAGCCTTGTTTCTACTGATGTGGCATTTTGTAGACAACCTCGATGAATGAAGGGAAATCTCATGAATCCATTTCTCAGTTATCCATTTCTGATTTGCCATGAGTTCATGTCATATCAAATCCACACGAAGCCAAATGATGCTTTGAATCTTTAAATCTTTATGAATACAGTGCCAAATCGCAACAAATGTTATCTCAGGACTCTATCCAGAAACATTAATAGGTCTGGACTTGATAAGGAGTCTGACCTCATCTTCACCCATCAGGAGAACAGATCTAACCTGAAGCAGAACCAGACTTATGTTCGACATCTGTTGGGGTAAGAGAGAAAGATGTAGTCCAGGCCCTTGGGGAGAGTATTTTCCAGATTTCTCTACAAGCATGAAATTTGGCACAGATGTAGAGTATACCTTACTAAAGTCATTTTCAGAGGGCGCTAAAGTGGGTGCTCATTGGGGCTACCATAAACCAAGATGGCCACCAGTTGCTATGCAATTTTTCCACAGCTTCATAAAGAAACATCACAGCATCATAAAGTATCACTGGACATGATAGTACATGTAAGCAGCATGTGCATCAGCAGTTTTTTCTTTTACTTTTTTCCAGGTGATAAAAATTATTATGTTTTTCTTTCGAGAGTCTTATCTCTTCATGGCTCTATTTTTACAATCCCCGAAAAAATACACAACAGCAGCTGTCAATCATCGTTAAACTTGACATAAACCTTGTTTTTAACCTCTTGTGACTAATGAAAGCAAAACTTTTCAGAAAAAAATAGGACTTAAACACAAGGCAGTCAAATGATATCTTCAAATCACCACAACAATCAGAAGTGAGAAACGTTTCTACCAGGGGTATTTATTTTTCAAAGTTTGACCACAGCCCATCTGGAATGACTGGGGAGATGGATTTTTTTTTAACTATACTGCAGCCAGCCACCAGGGGGAGCAGTTTTTGTGGAGACCTCACTTTGAGCCAAGCAAGACGACGTCAATTTTTTTACAGTCTATAGTCCTGATCCATTTCTTAGTCAATCAAAGGGACTATAAAACCAGAAAGAAGAACATTGATATCTTCTAAGGCTTTCAGGTGTCTGGCAAAAGTTATATTTTTTTCTTCTTAGGAGTTTGTAAAGGCTAGGCAATGATTTCTGCACCAATGTGACACACAGAAATGAAACGCATAGAATCTGCATGCATGTAGCTTTTATAAAAACCCAAACTCAGACCTGATGTAAGATTTCAGAATCAGAATCAGGTTTTATTGCCAAGTACATTTGCACATTCAAGGAATTTGAGTTGGTGTATTGATGCTAATAATAAACAAGGAAATAATGTGAGACTAGCTACTGCTTAAACAATACAGAATTACAAGTGTCACGGCAAACACAACCCTGGGTTTTGATTCCAGTCCAGGCTTCCAGACGTCTGCTGCCCGTGGTGGCACTGTTGTGGCTGCTAGCTAAGATAGAGGAGACAGACCCTACCTGTGCAGTCTTCTCCTTGCTGCGTCAATCCCCTGGCCTCCTGGCCAGCTCGCTCTGCTCAGCTGGATGACAGTTCATTATTTTTAACATGTAACATGCAACACTAACTAAACTTAACGATAACGGGATCAGGAAGTCGAAACAAAGCCTCATTCGGCACACACCGCAGCATTCCTTACTGTGCAAACATTTCTCCTCCTCACACACCTGCAAGGCTCTGCTCATCAAGCCAGTGACTTCCCAGTCATTGGCCGTTCGGCCAGGCAGGAAGGCCCGCCCCCTCCTTACCAGCTCGACAGCCATGCCACACAACCTTTCAGTCGTACAGATGTTTGATAGATAGAAGCCACAGTGATTATGAAGGAATAAGGAAAGAAAAGTTATTAGCTGACTGACAGTACACTTCAAGTGTGGTCCTGCTCCCTAAACCAAAGTTAACGCAGTAACTTCATTTCATAGAGACTGAGTTGGAGACAAAATGTTGCCTGTTCATGATGAACCATTAAATCATGTTGCCCATCAAGTGAAAGGAAACAATATTTATCTTTATTGGATTTTTTTTCTGAACCATGTGTTTGCATGAGTGTGTGTTTGAAGACAGTGTGTGTGTGTGTTTTCTTCCAGGATCCCTTATCACGAGCAGGCAGCTTGGAGGGCATCCAGCCATCACTATCAATGAGCTGCATGCCTCCTCAATCACACACACACACACACACACACACAAATCTCAGATGTGCTGATTCTCACTTTCAGGATTTGTTCGACGTCTGTTTCGACCCTCCTCTCAGAGACCTGCTTCCAAAGACTTTTCTTTCCACCAATCAAATTGTAGTTTCACTCACACCACCCTTTTTAGTGTTTTACTCCTCTGAAATGAGGTTTCATCCATTTGACTGAGCTCAGGATTGTTTTACAAACTCCTCGGTCCATTTCACTCTCTGTTTATCCAAGACTCCTCCTGGAGACGCTGCTCATCTCCAGATTTCAGCGTCGACCTTGGTGAGTAAATGTTTCTATAGCTGATTAAATGAAGGACAAAATCCGCAAGACTAACACCAGTTGGAGGAGAAGAGTATACAGGCGTGGTGGCCAAGTCTTCCTCTAAGCCAAATGTGAGTAAGAAGCTCCAGAGTGTGGTTTTGTTGTGTTTCGAGCTCAGATTGAGCGATCTGGAGGCGACATCTCGGAAATATGAAGAGGAGTTGGGTGTCGTGGGTGGCACAGATCTCCTTTTCTTCTCTAAAAACAGAAGGTTGTTAACTAAAAACTGTGTCCTGCTCATATCCTGGATCAGACCCATCACCTATCAAACTGTCTCCATGCTGTGGAGACAAAGTGTGAGCTCCTCTGACTGTGCACTCATCACTGCTCAGATATAAGTGTGTGTGTGAATCTGAATGTATGTGATGAGTGTGTCTTGATTTACAGCCTGCTATCTGCCAGCTCGATCTTTCCTACACACAGCCCTCCTGGGTGTTCAGGTTAAATAAAGAGGTTGTGACTCTGCAGTTGTTGCAGAGTTGCCTGGAAACATGTTCCAAACATTGCCTGATGAACCGCCTTATCAAAATAAAGTATGATGGATCTTTTTGAATCTGTTATCACAACACAGGCTTCATTCTTTATCAATGGGTGCTGCTGCTGTCTAGTTTTCTAGAGGTTTTCCCATGGATCAACTTTTGTCTGTTGTCAAATTTCAAACCCCAAAGTGGGGACGGGTTTGAGGAACCTAAGTATTCAAGAAGAGTATAAAGAGAAATAAACGACAATGAGGGCAGAGTTTTCCTTGTCACTGAGATCCTTAAAAAAAAAAAAAAACACTTGGTGTACTTACATTGTTGTCAGGGCTTGTCATGACTGGTACTTGTCCACATAATCATCAAGGTTTTTGGTTTTAATGAAAATTAATTCTAACTTCCATCCATTGAATGTGAAGAAAGATGTGGGAGACAGATAGAGAACAGAAAGTACCTTGGGAGAAGAAAACAGCTTTAATAAGGCAGCATGAAAGTGTGTGAGTGTGCATTTACCCTTTTTTTGATCAGGAAAACACTGGACGATGCTGGGAAATGAGAGGAGACATCACTGGCTCACCCCGAAGATGACAACATTTCAGATCAGAAACTGAATGTCTAGAATAGGCGGATCTTAAACCTTACAAGGGCCAGGTTCTGTCCATAAAGGAAGCGTCTGACACTTGTATAGGGTGGTTAGGAAGAGTTAAAGAAGAACCCAAAGCTTCACATTTTTGACTTGCTGTGATCATTAAATCTGAGTTGAGAACTTGGATGCATCCTTCTGCAACTTCTGTGATCAACAAACACACTAGGAATGGTGAAAAGGTAATTGAAATATTAGGGAATTAGGACTTTGCTTTGAGTGACAAATAATATCAAATTGTCACTTGGAGATAAATTTCAACACCACTTTCCACTTTTCAATACTTTTTAGGGTGAAACGCAAAAGTTTTGTAGCGTTTCAGCCTCGTGTTTACACGAGTTTAAACGGCGTATCAGCCGACCTAAACACAAACTTTTGAAAACGGCCTCCAGAGTGGGATTTTTCTGAAACGCTGCCGACACCGTTGCCGAGTAAACAGTAAGCTGGCGTTTTCAGTGGAAACGCTGATGTCACACTCCACTCCCCACAAGCACATACAACAGGACAACAGTACCGTTGTTACGATCGTAGGAAACTACCGTGTTGTTCTTGTGCTGCTCAAGCTACTGTATCCGCTGACTTTTGAACTTAGCATTCTCCAATACACCAGATGATCTCCTCAACTCTACTTTGGAGATCTACCAAAAGCTGCTTCTGGACAAGACAGTTGTAGCGCCGACAACAGGCCTGGCATGCTTACTACAGCGTTTTTGGTCCCTCTCCGTTTCCGTGTTAGCCCAGATTTTTTTCACCGCGTCTTCACTGCGTTTCAGCGTTTTTAGATGAAACGTTGTTGTGCGAATGGGGCCTTAATATGATACCGGCTGTGAGTTACCTTCAAACAGCTATAGGGCGCCCATCGGTCACGTGACCTGAGCTGAGTCTCTGATCGGACAAATAAATGATCCTAACAACTTCTAAAACCCCCATGTTAGATAAAATTCACTCATCGTACAGTGTGTGCTAATAGTCAAATCAGCATTTTAGACCCAAGCTATTTCTTTATTTTTATTTTTTTTACCAGGCTGTACATGTGCTTTTTAATGCCATAAAAGTCTGTTTTTATGGCTGGGTGTGTACATGACTTTCTGTCTTTCTGCAGCCAGCCTCAAGCGGATTCTTGATGAACAGCTACTTTTAGCGCTTCTGGATAGGCTTCATTTTCTTGAACCGGATGTTGCCCTTTGGTCATACTACACTACACTAGATTTATGTCAGTTTTAGGACTATTTTATCTTCCTAAGTAGATGAGGGACCCAATAATCTTTTTTTTTTTTTTTTTTTTTTTTTTTTTGGTATCAAAGAAGATTTTTTTTTTCTTTCAACCCCAAATATTAAACATTTATGGATTGATTATTATTATGATGATTATGATTATTATTATTTTCTTTTTCTTTTTCTAAATTCTTGATTTTTTTATAAAATAATATCTTACTTTTTTCTGCAGGTGGGGCCACCCTGTCAGTTTGTCGCAACAAAAAATGTATATTTGGATAGATAGATAGATAGATAGATAGATAGATAGATAGATAGATAGATAGATAGATAGATAGATAGATAGATAGATAAATAACTTGATCTTTGTCATCTTTTTCACCAGTGCTCGTTTGGTGATAGTGTTTAACTGGTTCTTGTCTTGGTCTTTCTATGAACCAGTTTGGTTTTCCATCAGAAAGGAATCAAGTTGGAGCCACATCATGGTGTCACTGTAAAATGTCACCACATATGAGCCTGAAAAGTACAGAAAGGCTAACAATGAGGCCTGAGCTGCTTACAATGAGTAAATTCTACTAAAGTTGGTTGTAAACATTTCCTCATCAGTTTCTTGATATGAGTAGATTGTCCAGTTTTGTTTGAAATGTCTTCAGAAGATAGTTTTTGGGGGGTAAATCTGACTTTTTTGGATAAAAGATTATGAGAAATTAGACAAAAACACATGTAAAGATTGGTAATTTGCAGAGTAGGGTCTGTGTGTGTTAGTGTGTGTCGTCCTGATTGTCCTCTCCCTGTTGCGTGCTGGACAGCTTTAATTCCTTTCTTCACCCAGGATGTGAAGGTGGCCCCCCAAGCACAATTTGTCCCTAATAGCTCATTCCCCCCTCGTCGTCCTTCCCATGATGCTCGTCTCTTTTAGTTCCTCTGTCTGCCGCGGCCCGGCTCCTCATTGTGATGTTCTCGCAGCAGATGGAGACCCTTTCAGGACCATCAGCTGGGCCTTCAGTCCACCAAGACATTAGTCATGCCTCCGGGCCAGCAGCGACACAACAGGGCTAATTGGAAACAGATCACACACACACACTCACACTTGTGATCACATTTACACGTGCAATCACGCACGCAGACGGATGAACTCACATGCAGGCCATCACACACACACACACACGTACACAAAATCACACACTTAATTACTCAGACCCTCACACTAATACACTCTCACACAATGCCTCACACACACTTGCTCTGTGCGTCTTTCAGAGGCCCCTCCGTGTCCCCAAAGGAAGCACCTCAGGGTGAAGGGAAGGGGGTCAGTTTATTGTTTCTTATGAAGAGGATGTGAAACAAACGAGGGACTCTGCAGACGGGTAATGAGTGAGTGATGGAAGGATGGACGGACGGAGAGAATGAGAATCCTCCACCTCCATTAATGTGGCCTTTCCTCCCCGTGTGTAAAAAACAGCTCCCTCCCCGTCCACATTGTGTGAAGTCAGCCCAGCGTGAACCCTTAATGGCTAATAGCAAAGCACACACACACATACACACACCCCAATCGAGCTGCACATCAACTCTGCCGCTCACACACTCAGTTAGCCGCCTCTTAATTAGCTCATCACGGCCTGACAGGTAGTTACACTTCAGCCGCTCAAAATTACACGTTATGTCCAGGCATGTCTGCGAAGAGACGATGTGGATCCTGGAGCAGTTTTTCTTTTACTGTTTCACCTTCATTCATTGTTTTTCCCCTTTTCTCTTTTTCAGAAAGACAGTTTGTCTTCATCTGGAATCCCCAGAACTGATCCAAAAAGAATGGTCTGTGCAGATGTTTCCTGTAAAAACACAAACACGCAAAGAAACTCTCAGGACAAATTATACAGATTTGCTGACTGCTGTATGAAAAAAAAGTTTTTTTGAAAGGTCAAAGCTTTTGATGCTGTTCATGCTGAGATCAACATTGCTGAGTTTGAACGTCTAAGCTGTTGTCTGAGTAAGCCGGCGGATTTTTCTTTGTGAACTTTCAGTGAAACCTAACTATGCAAGGAAGATGTCAACAAACCTCACGTAACAACAAACATGTAATTGTATGTTTACAGTTTCCCAAATTTTATGTTTGTTGTCCACAAATCAGCGACAACACCTCCACCTTGGGAGGAGCTTTTGAAAACCTGCAACCAGATTAATCTGTCTTTTATTATCTTTAAAAAAAATTCTGGACATTTATGTTTTTACATTAGTAATCCTGCACTGCAAAAAATAGATCTTATCAAGTGTTTTTTTGTCTAATTTTTTGAAAGTAAAAATTGTCTTATAATATTTGATATGAGCCACATTCACCTGACCAGAAGAAGTCCAGTAAAAGTGTCTTATTTCAAAATATAATTAAAATTATAAGACAAAAATTAGGTCTAAATTACTTGTAACAAGTCACACACACACACAAAAAAAAAAAAAAAAAAGGGCAAATGAGATAAGAAAATTTTGCTTGTCAAGTTTCTTGAAATAAGAATTTTGTCTGAATATAAGTGAATTTTTCTCTAAATTAAAAAGCAGCACTATTTCTGTTTACCTTTTTCTTATTTTTTCTAAATATCTTTTTTTTTTTACTGTTCACGTCTGAGCTGTGTTTGTTTGTTCATTTAGTGGTGTGTTTGTGTTGTATGTCCTTGTTTATTTGTATTGTAGAAAACAAAAAATTTACCAATAAAATATTGAAAAAAAGCAGCAAAAAAATGTCTGGTTGTTCTGTGTTCCGTTGCCATAAACAATAATATATTGTAGGGTCAACTACCATTGAGTTCTGACAGTTACAGAGCTACCAGTGTTATGGAGCAAAGAGAGACCGTGCTAACTGTTGACTCTCAGCCAAGCGTGCATAGACTGTAAAAAAAAAAAAAAGATGGATGGACGTTATCTTGCTCAGCTCAAAGTGAGGTCGCCACAAAACTGCTCCCCCTGGTGGCTAGCTGCAGTATAGGTTAAAAAATCTGTCTTTCCAGTCATTCCAGATGGGCTGTGGTCAAACTTTAAAAAATTAGTACACCTCCTAGAAATGTTTCTCACTTCCGATTGTTGTGGTGATTTGAAGATACCATTTGGCTGCCTTGTATTCAAGTCCTCTTTTTTCTAAAAAGTTTTGTTTTCATTAGTTATAAGAGGTTAAAAATAAGGTTTTATGTCACGTTTAACAATGATTGACAGCTGCCGTTCTTTATTACCATTATTGTCACCTGGCTCCACTCAGATTCTCCCAGAATCCTCACTGTCATTACTACACAGACTCTGGCTGCGCCTGTGACGGGGGTATTTGGCTTCAAAACTGTACAGTGGTAAATGGTGGAGCCACGCTGTCCACTCTATATACAGTCTTTGCAAACACATCGGTGATTGTTGGGTGACAGTCACTAGTTAACAGAGTCACACTTTGCACTAAAACACTGGGGATGTCTGCTACTGTTTTTGAATTAGCCCTTTTTTTAATCCAGCTTCAGTTAACCAAGTTTGAACTGCAAAAAGATAAGAGTAACTGCCAATATTCGAAATCCAGTGTTTACTTTGAGTATGTAATGAAAAAGTTGGTTATTTGAGGTTATGACCCAGCATGGACTCACTATGAAGCATAAATATCAGTGAACCTTTACCTTTATTGAAACAGATATCAAGTTCAATTTGAAACTATAGTATTTTAGCAGACTATTAGCTTTTAACTATTAGCACCAAGTGACTTGTGTGTCTAAACACTGTACGCCGGATATTTCCACTTAAAACATCTGTTCACTTGTTGATTTCTTTCATCCACTCACTGATTTCCTACAAACCTGTGAGTCGTTTACCATCTGCCAAATTGGTGTTGTTTAAGTAAAAAAAGTGTGTTTTTTGGTGGTAGACACCCTTGCATCACTTGACAAACCACTATACTTTGAAGCACTTTCTGTTGCCAAAATCCACACACAGCCATGACTGTTCACAAACTTGGTCTATAAAGCAGAACAGTAATGGTTTAGGTCAATCCTGTGACTCAACAGGACATGACTCACATTTATTTGATGCTTCACATTGTTAGTAGGTGAAATCAGGACAGTGGATTTGTTGTGCTCTGACTCTTTAACTGTGAAGTGAATGCTTTGTCTTAATGAGCTTTTACTAATCAAAATCATTATGATTAAAATGCTACAGCGAATGAAATCAATAAGTCAGTGTAGGACAGGCAGCAGGAGGCTGGGGCTTTAAATGTTAAGAGCTCAGAAGGTCTCATTTCTTCAGGGTAGCAGCAGTAAACAGACATGAGTTAATTGCAATGCATGGATGTGAAATACATTAAAATAGTATAAGGAAATATGTGGTGTTGAATGGGTAACAAGGAGGTTAACTGGAGCTGCTCTCAGTCAAGGTGACATCAGAAATCTCTGCCTCTGCCTGAGCTCATATGTTTCTCTCCATCTCTCCCAGCTGAAGACGAAACGGAGCGGAGGATGTCATTCAGTATCTGCCAATTAAATGATGCCCTGGAGCATGCCTCGCCAACGCAGCTAATTTGTGTATATTTAGAGATAGCAGAGCGGGTGGAGGCGGGTGGGTGGAAGCTGTACCTGTTCTCCAAATCAGCCAACTCAGCAGCAGCAGCAGCAGCAGCAGAGCGGAGGCAGCCATGATGGACAGCGGCTGATTAGGGAAAGTCCAGAGAGCAGGCTGGGTTTGCTCCAATGCCCCAAGGCTTTGTCAAGGCAGCAAACACCTCGGCCTGTGGCGCAAACACGCCCCCCCATTACTTATTTATTCATACCCACTGGATGATTTGTTGACAGCCGGGGGCCGCGTGCAGCTGTGATGAACAGGATATTGTTGGTCAGAGCTGGTTCAGTGACGAACAGCTCCACAGTCCACCGGGCTCACCTTTCATGCTGAAAATTGGGCAATGAATGACATTAAGGAGGGAAAGGGAGGAAGGAGAAAAAGAGGCGCAGGCTGTCATGGAGGAACATTTGAGCTGTGAACCCTGCAGAGACCGACTGTCAGATTGGACAGGTGTCATGTCTTCACAGGATGTCAAGCTGGAAGCTGTCCTGAGGCTGTGGATGCTCCCTCCTCTCTGATCCATAATACATTTAGAGACATATTAATATTCAATTTTTCTGCTTTGCATTAATGTAGATGTGTTTCTTATGAGTATATAGACCAAGGACACCAAAAAGATGCAAGGTTTGGTGATACAGTTATGGAAAGGTTGGATAGTATGAAATAATGGACAGAAACATGTGAGTGGAACATTTCACTTGTTTCCAGACACATTTTCTTAAATTGACTTTCAACAGCTTTACTTTTTACCTACTTCAGTCAGTAAGTATGGGATAATATCAACTGACAACCTCTAGAGCTGAGAGCTGTAAGCTGCAGTTCCTTGGGTGTCCACTTGGGGCTGGATTCCAAAGCCAAGCAAGCATCACCAGAACTCAGATTAAAACATCCAAAAGTTTGTGATGTCAAGTGAAAACAATGAAATGCATTGTGTGTGTGTAAAATCCCACAATTTGTCCAGTTTCTGTTACTAAGTACCAGGGGTCTGCAACATCTACTTTCATATGAGCCATTTAGCCTCTGCTCACAAAGATTAAATTCATTCTGGAGCCACAAAATCTACTTTACCTTTACATCTTGTTTTTTTTCTGATGATTTGCTAATATTTTTGTTTGAAAAAAAAATGATGAAATATCATTTGACATAAATTTGCAAAATCTATGAAATTTCAAATCAGTTGCAATTTTTTTCAAAAAACTTCAAATTTAAAAAAATTACAAAATTTGTCAAAAATACAATTAAAAAATATGCAAAAATTTGGAAAAATTTCCACAAAAATTTAATTTCTAGAATTTACCAGAATGTCCAGGCTTGGAAAAACCATCTGCTAATTTTTTCAAAAAATTGCTAATTTAAATAAAAACATGTCAAAATTTCAAAAAATTTGCGAAATTATTCAGAAAAAAAAGATTTTTAAATATTTGCAAAAATTTGCAGGAATTCAACAAATGTTCAAGTTTGCAAAAAATGTTAAATTTTGGAAAAATTGCCAAATCCTCCAAAAATTTGTATTTACTTTAATTTTTAAAAAAGTAAAAAAAAAAAAAAAAAGAAACTCAAAAACTAGCAAAAATAAAATAAATAAATAAAAATCCCTAAATCTCAAAAAAGTGAAAGCTTTATTTCAAGATATGATGCATATTTAGTTCAAGAAATTTTTAATGCATGATTTTGTTTGGTGTCATCTCTTTAATCATCAATACCCTCTGAGAAAAATAAAAAATCTTTATTTTGACAATACTATTTTAAAGCCATAAGAAACCTCTGCAAAGGAGTCAAAGGGACACATGAGGGCGCAGGTTGCAGGCCCTTGCTATACAGCATTTACGGTTTCATGTTGTGTAGTGCACTTTGGCTGACATCGTTGTATTTAAAGTGCTTCATGAAGAAAGCTGAAGCTTAAGCTGGAGTTTCACTGTCATCTCTTATTGAAAAGGTCGAAGGTTAAACCCTTGCTCCTGCACTTCACACACAAAAAAGTGTCCGTGATCAACGCACTCAACCCAAAGTGTCCTGAGTCTTCAGAAGGACTAAGAAAATGCTGTATACCAACTGTGTGTGTCTTCATAAAAAGAGACCAAGATCTGAACAAATATGCAATAAACAGAAGCTGGACTCAGTTGGGACATCCAGCCCTTGAACTGACGGAAGGCTTTTAATGTGAAACAGATGCAGGAAGTGTTGAGTTAGCATGAACAGCAAACAGCAGCAACAGCAAATTATCACAATTAACGGTGACAGACCCGAGGAGACGGAGGGGCAGAGACTAAATATGCAAAGCTGTGTTTGCTCACTGAAAAGCTGAAGTCTAAGCAAATGGTTTGTGTCTTCATTTCAGTAAAAATGCTCAATTAGACTCAACTGACCCACATTCTTCTGATGAGTCAAGAAAAATGTCTTTTTACAAGATGTTCAAAAGGAAAGTGATGCCTGAATTGACTGTAAAGTGTAACTAAATCTGCAGATAAGGTAAGAAAAATCTACTTGTAAAGCTTCTTGAAATGAGGATTATGTCTTAAAACAAGAATTTAAATGATCACATTTTTGTGTTCCAATGATGGCATTAATGAACGATACATTACAGTGCTACACATCTGCATAACAACAGCACATTGCTGACCTGTGGAAGTCTTCACAGTGCAAAAGTTGAAATTTAAGCAAGGATTCATGTAGTATTTTAGGTACAAAAATTATCTTATTAGACTTGAAATGAGGTGAAATTACCTAACAAGTACAGGAAATTGGTTAATTCAAAATATTAAAGAGATAAAAATGAGGACTGAATTTCTTTTATAGATCAATGTGGTTAGAAAATGTACATTTAGTTATCTTCTTTTATTATCTCATTACTCTTAATTCAAGAAACTTGATAAGCAAAATTATCGTGCAGATTTATTTAATTCTTTTGTTAACTCTCTGGCTTTAAACAGAAGTAATCCCAAATTAAATCTAAATATTAATTATTTATTTGATTGCTCTTCTTTGTGCCTTTTCAATTGTTTAATTTTTTTTTATTACTCTTAATTTATTCATGTATTTATTATTATTCATGAATTATTATTATTATTATTATTATTATTATTATTATTATTATTATTATTATTATTATTATTTATTTATTTATTTATTTTACATTGGGTATCTTTTTTTTTATTTCATGTTAGCCACGTATTATTACTTTTTTAAATCATATTATTTAATTTGTCTTTACAGCACTTTGGTCAAGAGTGTCTGTTATTAAAGTGCTGTACAGACAAAGTTGCATTGGATTTTAACATCTTGAACTGAGACATATTTTTTTTTCTGAACTTTTCAGGTGAATTTTGCTCATGAGATAATTTCAATAAGACTTGCTTTTGCAGTGCACTGGTTACAGTGTGAAAGACAAACATGAAAAAAGCTGGAGGAAATTTAAGAAGACTTAATAAAGAATAAAGTGCAAATCATCTATATGTTGCAAAATCAGTAACTTGTGAGATGTGTCACAGATCCCTGTGAAAACAGAGAGGAGATACCGTGGGGGTTTAAAAATAGAGTCACCATTGTTTAGTCTTAAAATGTCATCATCTCTGAAATAAAAACCTGATATTGAAGCTTCATGCTTCTCTCAGCTTTCAAGACATATTTCATATTGATTTCCTAACCCTCTTCTTCGGGTTATATCCCAGGAAATATCCTCAAATCAGTGCTTCCATCTCCAGCTGAGACACTGGCTGCGTTTCAAAGGTCAGTCCACATAAATCCACACGCTCGCTTTATTAGGATTTGAACCAGACTGTGTCTGTTCATAAGAATTCTGTTTGGTGCCTAAGAAATATCGTTTCTGTGCTGCATTCACTGTCTGTTTGGACAATTAAACACTGAACAAGCATTAAGCTTCCTCTGAGATTAACCCAGTAACTTTATTTGCTCAGTTGTGTTCATTTCTGCAGCTCTAACCTTTATTTACATCCAGCCTTCATGGTCTCCCTCTCTGGATTAATATAGTCTGAGCTGCATGAAGAGGAAGGAAATATCATGGAGCTAATAAAACTCTAATTTATGACAGCAGGGGCTTCCACTGCAGCCACTAAGGGGGGGAATGCATATGCATTCAATCAACTATTACATGACGCAAGAGAGCATGAAATGGGGAAATTAAGGAGAGCATTCTTTAGCGCTGCTGGTAAATACATAAATTGAATTATTCTTGTAATCAAAGTAAGAGCAGGAATTAAATTAGGGCCATGTTATGCATGAACGCAGAGTCACTTATTCCATTAGTCCAGTGAGCACATGAGGCCGGAGCGGATCATTCCCACTCAGAGCTGATGGACCTCCATTTGTCCCTCATTGGGCTCTTTTGTGGAGTGACAAAAGCTGAATTTCTGTACAAGTGTTTGTGTGTTACAGTCATTGTGGCTCAGATCAGTTTATGGTCACTGGGTTTTTAAGCTCGTGTGGGTGAAAAGTTCAAAATGAAACATGGAGGGTGGTCTGTGAAAAGCAGCGCCGCAGAGGCAATAATCTGAAAGATGGAGTCGACCTAACTGACGAGTGAATGAGGCGACAGCTGGTGGTTTTACTGCCGCCTGGCTGAAAATATTTATGCAAGCGCAGCCTCTTCTTGATCAGATATGACAGCATTATTTCATTTCTTTATTACAGATCACACATGTGACTCTCAGAGCATGAAATTGATCTACAGACAGACCGGGGACATCCTTTAGATACAACACTAACACAAAGACGACAGCAAAAACCAGGAACTCCTCTCGTTATCATGACCTTTAGATTGATCCTTTATCTTTTTGCTGAAGCTTTGCATTCTAAATTCCTAATGTAATGAGTCATTGGGCATTTAATCAGATTGTTACTGATCAAACAGGGTTTGAGCAACATAAAACTACACATGCTAAAAAAAGTTGCCACCTAAAAAAAGTGACTTACATCCTGTGCACTCGTGCGAAACATACATCACAAGAAAAGAATGAAACAAATATGCTGCAGAAACTGAAATCTTAGTAACTGTTTGTCTCATTTTAGTAAAAAAACTTTCCTTACTTGCCTTGATATGAGCCACCTTCACCTGAAAAGTCTAGAAAAATGCATGCACTAGCTTTAAAGGGTTGAAAAAAACCTGGTTGGATAATAAAAATGTACTCTTTTTTTGTATAAAGACATTTGTTTTCCTTTTTTTCCCCTTTTTTTACTCCATTGGCAGATTTTTTACAAGGTTGCTTCAACTACTGATGCAGTCTAAAGCAAGCTTAACTTCTGCGCCAGTTGTGAAAGAAAGAAAGAAAGAAAGAAAGAAAGAAAGAAAGAAAGAAAGAAAGAAAGAAAGAAAGAAAGAAAGAAAGAAAGAAATGGTTTTCAAAATGAGCTGCACATCTGCACAGAAACGGCACATTGCGGATGGATGCATTGAACACATGGACAGTTTAAAAATCAAACCAGGGCTTTGAAACTGATTTTTTCCAATCATTCTTGTTTTATATTCCTAATACAAAACCATAAACTGTTAATATTTTTTAACATTTTCAAAAACTATGTTGGTGATCCACTCCATCACTCCCACAGTTTCTCCATTAGGAGTGATTTCTAGAAGCAGAGCATTTTCCCATTTCGGGACTAATGAAATAACTTGAACCATTTTTATGACCAAATTCACACCAGAACATAGAAAAACGAATGGAATAGATGTTTTGGCATGTTTTCTCTTTGCTGTTTAGTTAATTTTCCATGATTCATGATCCATTCAATTCTCTTTCTTATCTCTCTTTTAAACGGTGATGTGATATGTCCTCTTTCCTCCTCCTCTGCTTATCGTAGAGTTTTAAAATGAGTGATTTAGAGTCGCCACTGCATGCCTGCACGGCTAACTGTATTATTCTGTTGGTTTATGCTATAGTTTCCTTTTATAATAGACATTTCAAGAACAAAAGGAAATAGGGGTATCATATTCATTGTACCGATTCGGCTTAGGAACGTTATATATTAAAGTTTCTGGGGGGTTTTTTTTGTTCCGTGAACCGGTTCAAAGCCCTGCCTCAAACTCTTCAAGAATCCACTCAAAACAAACTTGAATTTTCTTAATGATGTAACCTCAGCTCTGGATTTTACAATTGTACTTATTTTCTTCTCTTGTACTTTACTTTGTTCTTATGTGAATATATAAATAATAATATTTTTCTACTTTTCAAAATTCCTCTTCTAATTTCTAATTTCGTACTCTTATAATTGTTATCATTGCAGTTATTGCACTTTGTCTGTGAGCTGCTGTGACAAGAAAATCCGCCATGGAAGATCAATGCAGAATATTCTGTTCTATTCTAAATGGAAAGCTACATGCCACCACACAAAGAACACATGACCCCAAAGTCAAATCTTTGGTATCAAGTTTTGTTTTTGGGCACCTTTTACTTTTAATCTAGTTTTTTAAAAGCTATCAACAGAGCTAAACCCTCTCTCTTTTGGTACCTCAGTCTTACTGAAAACCGAACATAGAGTTGTTTACCTCATGGCTCAGTCAGACAAAAGATTTAGTGCCTTAACTTACTGTAACTTCTTCCAGCATGTGACTCCTAGTTTTTCCTGCTACAGAGAAATTTGGATACAGAAATGTTCTCAGCTTACACAACATCAACGCATGTCTTCTAGTGTAGAACCATAGACTGTAATAAAAAGAAAAATAGATGTCATCTTGCTCGGTTCTAAGTGAGGTCACCAAAAAACTCCCTCCCCCTGGTGGCTGGCTGCAGTACAGGTCAAAAAATCCATCTTCCCAGCCATTCCAGATGGGCTGTGGTCAAACTTTCAAAACCAAACACACATCGTAGAAACGTTTCTCACATCCGATTGTTGCGGCGATTGTAAAGTTGTCATTTCATTAGTTATAAGAGGATTTAAAAAAAGGTTTTAGGTCACATTTGACGATGACTGACAGCTGCCATTCTCATGTTTTTTTGTTTTTTTCGGGATTATAAAATATGTTGGGAGGTAGAGTCAAGAAGTGATTAGACTCTCAAAAGTAGAGAAAAAGTATTATTTTTGTCACCCAGCTTCACTCAGATTCTCCCAGAATCCTTCACAGTCTCTACTGCGCCAACTCTGGCTGCACAACTGCTGCCTTATTTACAAGCAAAATGCATCGAACCAGGAGCTTGGTCCTGTTCTCTTCACACTGTAGGGTCACAGGTGTGCGGATTGACCTCATGCTGTACCTTTGCATTTGTTAACTCCAGCCTGCTATGAACAGTCATTTTGGGCGCCATCACTTCACCACCACACACATTGTTTTGAATTTAAGCATCTTCACTTTTTCCCCTGTATAGCGACAAGCCCCAGTGAAATACAAGCCAATCCAAAGAGCCATGAGCAAATGATTAGCCACTCAGCGCCTCAGGCCGGACTTGGACTAATGTTGTTGTCATGGAGCCGTGTGTTCGAAGGGAAAGTGAGGACAATAACAGCCACAGAATCCAGACTTTACTTTTGTCTGCTCCGCTCCCAGTGCAGAACCATCATGCTGGCATGGCATCGCACCAGTTTGGACCAAACCTGACGTGAGCTTGTGGAGGATACACCGGTCTCCAGTGATTCATTAGGGGAAGAGGAATCCTCTGGAGGGTTATAAGTTGAAAATATCGTCTGATTTCAGCCAACTGGTGCACAGACTTGATAAAAGAATCACGTTATCCAAGCAGCCATCATGTTTCTGCAGCCAAGACGGCAAAATCATTTGGCAAAAACTGACCTAAATATGGCATCCCTGGCCCGCCATGCCAACTGTAACAACCAATTATGTGTCAGAGCCGGCTCAGGTAAGCTGGCCCAGTTTCGGAAACCCCAACGATGCCCTAAGAGCGGCTAACTTCCTCCACACCTTTGAAGGTTTGCCAGATCTAACAGCCTTATTTGGGTCAGAGCCGCCTCACACATGGTCCGCTCTGGACCAAAACACGAGTTGTTATGCAGACTGTCAGCCAAATGACCTGTCTGCGTGAGTGGGGAGGTAAAACGATGATCAAAAGTCTGAAATGAAGGAAAAAGAAGAACTACTCTCCTCCTACCTCACCAATCTCCTCACCTGAGCTGACAGAAACGCTAATTACACATTTACATTTCTGTGCACGAGAGAAGCGGCGCTGCACAATAACAGTATCCATGTGTTCATTAGAGGAATAATCTGTCTGCAGCGCACTGAAACGTCTGAAACACACTTTATTTCCCTGCTCGGGGTCAGACTTGTTCGACTCCTCTTTCCCTCGCCTGTCTGTGGAGCAGATAGACTCTAATTTCCTCTCATTACCCAATCAGATTGTGAAAACCTCCGCAGGGGCAGACGCTTCCTGTCGGGCCGTGGAGAAAAAATAGAAGAGACAATGAAAGAAAGAGACGGAGGGAGGTCAGACAGATTGGAGAGGAAATTCATGAAATGAGTATTTAAGCAATGGGAAGAAATCTACATCATCATCATCATCATTGCGCTGAATGAAAAAGAGACACTGAGGACGTTTACTGAACAAGAAAGAAACAGTCCGTGCTCGTTTTCAGCTGAGTAAGCTGTTTGTGAATGAATAAGTGGTGACTTAAGAGAGCCGTATGAGAAGAGGGAGGACAAGAGGAGGTGAGAACCTATTTAACTTGACCTGGAGACCCTGGAGTGATGACAGCAGAGGAGGCGGAGGAGAGCAGGATGACGGACTTCAGAGGGATTTCTCCTTCTCTGCCAAACCACTGGCTCCTCACGCTCTCACTCGAGACGGTTCATGGTGGAGACAGAGCAAAGAGACCGGGTGTTCAGTTTTGGGAAGCGTCTTATCTGGGACAGATGGACTGACTACCAGAAAGACTTGTGGTTGAGATGAAAACTGCGGTTCTATCCTGCACGAAGTTTGAGAATCAAATGTTTTATGGACAGTCAAACGGATGACGAAGTAGTCGACACATTTATTTACAAAACACATTTCAGGCACGAAAACAACTCGCACATAAAAGAAACACAGAGATGATAATGTAAAAAACAGACTAAATATTTAGCGTCAAGGCCAGGGCGGGTCTCATGGTTTCACGGTCTGTAGACTAACAGGAAATAACTTGTCGAGGGACTCATTGTTGGCTGTCAGCGCTCTGTCACAGAATTTAAACAACATGAACTCCCAAATCTAGGATTTTCTGACATTTTCTTTGGTTGATATCCAAAAAGGAAAATTCCTCAGGGACACTGAGCTTTAGTGTTTTTATTTCTCTGACCTTTGTAGATTTTTCTCACCAGTTTTTTAGAGCCTGAAACTTTACAAGGAGGAAAAAGAAAGAAATAGTGAGCAATTATCCTTTAACTCCCACATCCAACAAACTTCGAGGACAGCTTCTTTCACCTTCACAATAAAAGTAGACCATGCTTCTTTTGCCTCTAGGTTGGATTACTGTAATTCTTCACCAGGCCGTCCTTATGAGTCTTTTTTATTTACATGCAATTTAAGGTTTTTGCACTCTACATGAAGCAATGACAGTAAAGATATTTTCTATTCATAGTTTTATTTAAAGAGGCTGTGAGGAGTTTCTAAGTGATCTTGAAAAAGGCTCCTTTCTATGCCTGAGCTTAATTCACACTTTGAAATGAGTTTATTAGCAAAAATATTTCAGGTTACAAGTTATTTCAAATTGCTATTTCTTAGCTTCCTGATCAGGTCGGGCAGGACCGGCATACACCGGCTGACAAAGTCTAGCAGAGAAAAGAGAGATCTGTGTTTTTCTCTGCTGAAAACTATTTCTTTGATTAATTTTGTAGTGATGGTGGACACAGGAGCCTAACTGTCAGACAGAAAAAAGGACAGAAGAGCAGAAGAAAGATAAACAGTAGAGAGCTAGAGCACGAGCTTAAGGCTAAAAGGCTCAAACTGTTTGTGCTAATGTTGATTCCAACCCACAGTCAGCAGTTACTGGTGTGGTCTGTTCAAACTTGAGAGTCTATCAGTAAAATGAAGAGTGAGGTTACGTTAGCTCTGATTGGTAGATGACTGGCAGGACATAACCAGGATTCACTAACGTTACACATTACAGACATGTCTCAGAGCACCAGGCTGCCAACTGTGCTAAATATAGGCAGCTAATAAACTACATACAAAGTGACAGTGTTTACTTGTTGTCACATTAGCCTAGAGCTACATAGGAGCACCGGCCGATAGCACTACATATAGCCAGCTTCTACAACATTTGTTTGATGTCATGTTTCAAACCATAGCGCTATGCAACTGTTCTGATAAATACGTCACCCCAGCACGTTTTATCCAGTAAAAAGTTGTCTTGAAAAAAGAAAATTTCTTTCTATCTGATCTCCATCGAATTACGAAACAAACACACCTCACTAAAACAAATTTATGACAGTGTCCGTGAGACTCCAGGCCACAAGGTGGCGAGGGAGTGCACTCGAAACAGATCCTCCTCATAACATCTTTAAGATGAGATCAGACTCCTTGCCTTGATGTTGGTTTTTGTTCATTATACATTAGCAGATCTTTTAGAGCCATGTAAATGAAGACTGATTGATTAATTATGAACATTGAAATGTTCAGTTTGATGTAACTTTTAACAAACAAGGGATGGTGATGTTTCAGCTTGACCATGACTGTGAACCTTCAGCTCTGCGTTAAATCGTCTAGACGTTTTGCCAGACTTTAAAGTTTGTTTCCTTTATACTAGGGCTGCAGTTATCAAATATTTTAGTATTCGAGTATTCTACTGAAAATCCCATCGATTAATCGGATAATATACATTTTTGTTTAGTTAAAGAGCAGTTATTTTTCAAATGAAAATTTTTCTCTGTAAGAAATAGAATTTTCTGATACAGCATGTCAATAAGAGCACTTGCAGTGGTAGCTCCAAAATTTGTAAACACACTTTGACACATTTTTTGTGCCTTGTACATCTCATCAAATGTTGCGGACCCAAATGACACCCGTTTCGTAGAATGACCCATTAGTCTCCAAACTCCAGAAAAGAAGCTAGATTTGTTGCTAGTTGCTATTTTGTATAAGAGGAAGCTTGAGGGGTCTGAAATCTCTCTTAATATGGCCTCAGCTCTATTTGAAATACCACTCTTTGATCTTTTTTAAAACTAAACGATTCCTTGAGGCGGAGAAAATTACTCGAGTAATTTTTGTAATCGAGTACCTCGAATAATTCAAGGAATCGTTTCAGCTCTACTTTATACCAAGAAATTATCTTTAAATATCTTTAGTCTACTTGATTGTATCCTAAAGTCTCAGTGAAGACATCCCATTTGGTGTTGATTACAGTGACACCTGTGGCTGGAATTAGTAGTGTTTCTCAGTGATTGAGACATTGTTTCCCATGAGCATCATGACCCTCTCTCCTAAGGGTGTGACTTTTGCAAATGAAGGAGAGCAGATCTTTTTAACTCTACTTTTCTTTGTTGAATACAACGTTTCCCAGGATGCAAAGTACAAGTGCAAGTACACTGTTGTTTGAAACATGACTAACTTTTACAGCAAACTTTTTAAACTCAGTCCATAGTGATGTGTGGTATAGATAAGGTAAGCAAACTGTACTTTGCTCATGAGCTGTGGTGAATTATTTACATTTCAACGAACCTCGACCATGTTTGTTTTTGGACAAGTGTTGGCACATTTATGTTTATCTATAAGATTTTAATCAGGTTAAATGTCAGGATGCTGTTTTTGGCTGCACTTTTGTTTTGACAAGAAGACGATCTGCAGAGGGACTGTCAGAGAGCACACACACCTACACACACCTACACACACAGAGGTTAAACAGTAAGAGGAAATACACTCCATCCACTGCCATTGCCATTGTTACTGTCTCTTACAGTTACCATCGCAACTAATGCTCAAACACACACGTCTCAGCTTGTGTTTGCTCTCACACTCATTTCCTCACCCCCCTGCCCTCACCTCTCCCCTCCTTTGCCTTGAACACACACACGCACACACACACACAGTGGTGTTGAATGACAGTGCTCCCCTGACCTTGGCGGCACTTGGAGCTGCTCCAGGAGAGGAGCAGCGGGAGGTGTTGAAGCCTGAGCGGAGCAGCGAGGTGAAGAACGGGCCGAGCTGAAGCTGCTCTACTCTTCAATCTTCACCTCACATTACTCCACCAGTGGAGGGACCTGTCAAATTATTTTGACTCTACATTCACACACACACACACACTGGCTTATACACACACCTCCTTGGTAGTACCGCTGCTGTTTCTCCGTGGCTTCCCGTGACACCGCTGTTCTGTCGACGCTGCCATTCTGACTGCTAAAACAAACGCTCACAGTTTGTGGAAGAAAGTGCCAACCGCAGCTTTTTCACCAAATAACACACTTTGCTTCCTGAGAACCAATTAAAATGCCTGTCAGACAGCGTGTCCTGCTTTGTGATGAAGGCGTCAGGATGGCAGGAGGGTCGTATTATTCCCTGAAAATGAATTAAGCTGTGACATGGCAGCATTTATTTATGAAGATGAAGTCATGAGCCTGGACACTTTTCTCTTAAACACGAACATTTATTCGGCATTTGTTAGTGACTTACAACTTTTTAAAGCACTTTCAACAAATAAAATGATGCCAAAGCCGTGCATCAAAGTTTTTTCTGCTTTATTTTTTCTCTTTGTTTGAAAAGACTTCAGACTAAAAGCTGCTGTGAGAAACTTTTGGTCTGTGTTGTTTTTGGTGTACTCTATGAACAACTACACTCACTGGCCACTTAATTAGATACACCTGTTTACTGCTCGTTAACCCCAATATCTTATCAGCCAATCATGTGGCAGCAACTCAACATATGTAGACATGAAGACATAGGCTGTTTTCGAATTTGCATACTATACTAGCAGTGCCTACTGATTCGACCAAAATGCAGTATGCAGTATGCAGTATGCAGTATGCAGTATGCGAACAAATGTCAGAGTTGTAGTATGAGAGAAACACCCGGATGACGTACTGAATCGGGAAAAATCCACAGTATGCATCGGACCAGTCTGCTTCGCATACTGTTACCCACAATGCAACACGCCTGGTCCCATATCAGAAGTGAAAATGGCAGAGGGCGGAGCAACAACAACCGGAGTAGCAGAGGAATATAAATATAAGAGCCATTTCTTTTTTTTATCTTTAAATCCTCATCATCTCCATCACTGAAAGTTAATATAAAATGCTCTCTCTGGCAATAAATTTGCAGATAAGTTACTCGTGGTTCGTTTATTTTCTACATTTTCAATAAAGTTTTTTGGGAAAAAAAGTCAGCCGTAGCCAACTTCCGTTTTCTTCGAACTGAAGACCAGCGTAGCATACTACAAAATTAACCCAACTGAACAGTCATACTACATACTGCTTATGAAAGTAGTATGTAGTAGGCAGTGCCTACTACATACTGCTTTAATAAGCAGTATGAAGTAGGCGAATTCGAAAACAGCCATAGTGAAGACAAGTTGCTTAAACTAAGCATCAGAATGGAGAAGAAAAATTATTTAAGAGACTTTGAACATGGCATGGTTTTTGGTCTGAGTATTTCACAAACTACTGATCTACTGGGATTTTAACCCACAACCATCCTCGGTCCCAGAAGGACAAAAGAAGCCAGACTTGTTTGAGATCATAGAAAGGCAACAGTAACTTAAATAACCACTGGTTACAACCGAGGTCTGCAGAAGAGCATCTCTGAACACACAACGCGTCCAACCTTGAGGCAGATGGGCTACAGCAGCAGAAGACCACACCGGGTGACCCTCCTGTCAGCTAAGAACAGGAAACAGAAGGTGTGGTAACGCTGGCCATCTGTACCGTGCCAAAGTATGCTGCAACCCCAAAGTTCATGGGGTTTTACCAGTGTTACTAAAAGTGTACCGTGCTCAGGAACTCTACAGTTCCTTTGCTTTGGCACAGTACACTTCATGTGGGAGTATGAGTACATCTTCCTCCTCCTCTCCTCATCGATACTAGTGTGATGAGATCGATACTGCAGTTTCTGGTATGTCTTCCAGCAATTCACTTTACGTTCCTCCGTCTGCCGCTTCTCTGTGCAAATGGGAGGGAACTTTTTGTTATTTTACACTTGTGTTCTTTTTCCCTAAACAATTGTGGTGGTAGAATAATTATTTTATTACTTTTAAACAGTTAAAATGTTGTTCTATTGTTGTGGTTAGGTTTTTTTTTCATAGCCTAAAATCTTTGTGCTGTGTTTTACCATAATCATAATCATAATCAACCAACTCAAGGCAAAATCAGAAAATTATTCGAAGATCATTATATTTCATGTAAAAAGTAAAGGTATCGGTGTTGGTATCGGCGATACTAGCCCTGTATTTACTTGGTATTGGATCGATACCAAAATTCCCAGTATCGCCCACCCCTATTCCTTGCTGCTCTCCTGCAGATGGGGGCTGTGATTGGCTGAGGGGTGTGGGGACGCACCGTTGCAGAGAGTGATTGGATGGGAGCTGAGGATGGCGTTTTCAAAGGAGGCTGTGGCAGCTCGGACGCCTCGGACGCAGGGTTCTTATTATAAATAAGAACCCTGCAAGAAAGCAATTCAATTTTGGTTTACAGACTACAAACTTGATTTCATGTTTTCCTTTTTCTATGTTAAGTTGTTCTAGTGGTGAGACAGGAGAGGTCACTTTATGTTATCCCAGTGCCCCTACACTAGACCATAACACATATTATCACTGCGACTCCTCCTCTTGACCATCATTTTACACAATGATGGGGATGTTAAAGGGCTGTGTCGGACCGAAACAACTGAACATAACCCAAGAAGTCACTAAAGTTGTTGCAGTGCTCCCTGTGTCTCATTGTGCTGTCTCCTTGTGAACAGACGCCTCACAATGACATAGAGGGGCCATGGGTGGGCCTTAATGACGTGTTCCGGCACGGCACAGTTTGGAGCAGTCAGCATGTGTACATCCTAAGGCTACAATCCACACAGGCTCACCAAAACTGGACCATACAAGACTGAAAAGGTCTGTCTGATGAGTCTGGATTTCTGCTCCACATTCAGATGGTAGGGTCAAGATTTGGAGTAAACAACATGAAAGCATGGATCCATCCTGCTTGGACCAATGCTTCAGGCTGCTGCTGCTGGTGTGGGGGAAGTTTCCTTGTCTCACTTTGGGCCCCTTGGTACCAACTTGGCCTGGTTTTTCTACTTTTCTATACTTCTTATATTCTTTACATTTCTTCAAATTTTTAATTTTATATTCTATTATCATTATTCTATTTTTATTGTTATTGCGTTATTGCACTTTTTTTGGTGAGCTACTGAAAAAAAAAAATCCCCGTCCCAAGCTGAGACGTGGGCAAAAAAAAAAAAAATTCCCCCAAGGGGAATCAATAAAGAATATTCTATTCTATTCTATTCTATTCTATTCTATTCTATTCTATTCTATTCTTTCTGATGGAGACATCCAGCAGGATAATTCTCCATGTCACACAGCTCTTAAACACAATGACAAGTTCACTGAATGTGGCGCAACAGGAGATTCTCACCATGGACATTCAGCAGACAAATCTTCAGCGTGCTTTGTGCATCCTGTGTGATGCTACGACGTGCTATCCAAAGAGTGTTTAACCTCAGGAACCCAGATTTTGAGCTGTTAGTTGCAGAAAACTCACGTCCGCTTGATTTGCTGCCTTGTTTTTCCCACTCAGTGTCAGCCTCTTTCTCTTTGACTGTTTCCTTGAGTTATTGATGTTTTAGTGTCGTAAGAACCAGAGCGACAACATGAAGCAATTCTCTGCAGCTTGTTTCTGTGACAGCTTTAAAAATACTTAAATCAGCCCTGGAGTTCATCTGAAGTGGGGTTTTTTTTCCATGCATGAATCACGGAGACGAATCACACTTGTCAGTTTTTAAAAGTTGAGGAAAATTGCCTCCAGTCTTTTTGTTTAAAAATAGGAAGCTTGATTTCCCAAATTCCCGCTGCTAATTAGGAAAAGCTTGGTGGCTCCATTTTCCAATGCTATTTTGAAAACAATCAGCATTAATGTATGATATTCTTAGTTAGTACACAATGAGCCAAACCAGCAGGATGTCTCTGAAGGATTGAATGAGAGTATCAGGACACATTCTGGCTCAAGTAAGACACTTAAATGTGACGTCAAAACCTCAAAGCTCACAGTAGAAGTATTTATCCCACCTCCTTTTCTTTTTACCTCTGTCATGAAGTTTGCAGTGAACTTTCTCCAGACCCTGACTTTGCTCTCTCCTCCTTGTTCTTTGCTTGTTGCTCTTTGTCAGCGTGTCAGAATAATGAGGGCGAGAGAAAAACGCAGCACACAGGCCGGAGCGGGGACAGCCAGCTCAGCTCCCCCGCATGAATATTCAGCCCCACATATGGCGCCGTGCATACGGATCTGCATCCACTTAAAGGCGCTAATTAGGACGCTCCATTTGAAAAGAAGAGGCTGAGGTTGCTGTCAAAGAGCCTCTTGAGCTTAGTTAGTTTTTCTCCACTCGAGGGGGGCAGAGGGGGTGAGCCAGGGAGACGGTGGAGCGACCGGTGTCACAACAGGTCATGAACAGAGAGGCGATCCATCGGAGCAAACAACAAATATGAGTGTTTTCATTTCCATCCACTTACGCAGTGATGGCAGAATAAACTGGAACATTTTAAAAACATGTAATCCCAACACAGCAGCAGAATAAATACAGGCCAGCAGCAGACGTCAGCTCTGAGGTCAGCAGAATGAAATCAAAGGCAGTGATAGGTCAGTGTGCCTCTGAGATTATTTTGTACCCAGCTGGATTTCAGAGAAGACACAGTCTCAGTGTTAGAGGTACAGTAACGTGGGTCATCAACAGCTTAGTAATGAAGATAACCAGTGTTGGGGAAATTACTTTTAAAAAGTGATCAGTTATAGTTACCTAGTACTTTACCCAAAAAGTGATTTAATTTTTATCATCTTTACTCCTTCATAAATGTAATTAGTTAAGAGGGAAAGTAATTCTTGTGTTACCTTTTTTTTTTGAAAAACCTTTAATTTTGCGAAAGAATTTAGTTTTTGAGCAGGTTTTGCTCTGGGACATAATGTCTGTTTTTGCCTTCTCTATCTCTGACGTTGAAGTGATGTCAATTTACCCCTGGCTGAGTGATCCAGGTCAAATAGACCTGCCAACTCTCCTGATTTAGGAGGGATTCTTCTGCTTTTTAACCGTCTCTGGCTCCACTCCAGATTTATAATTTCTCCAGACTAACTCCTTTTTTAAGCATGGCCCTGTCATCTCTAATGTTTTTTTCAAGTCAGCTACTTGTGCCTTACATTCAAACCTCAAAAAGTATCCACCCCTCTCCCTGGAGTTGGTTTGATCCAAAGAGGAGGAGATCCTCTCTGACTGCAGGTTACACAGACACACACAGGTAGCTGTGTGATATTTGTTGCTGAAGAGTTGACTTTAGCATCAGGAGTATAGAATAGAAGAGAATAGAATAGAATAGAATAGAATAGAATAGAATAGAATAGAATAGAATAGAAAAGCACGTAATAGAATAGAATAGAATAGAATAGAATAGAATAGAATAGAATAGAAAATACTTTATCCCTGAGGGAAAATTCACTTGGAGTCACAGCAGCAAACAAGAAAACAAGAGTAAGAAAGTGTATAGAAAGTGCAAAAAGGTCCACAAGAAAATAGATGCTGACAGCTTGTCCATCATTGTCCAGTGCAGCCAACCTCCACCTCCACAGGGTCCAGGACTGAGCTTCTTCAGCAGTCTGTTCAGTCTCTGTCTCCTGGACCCTGTCTGCTCACAGCAGGTGAAGGTGTTAACTCTGTTAGCCATGTCTGTGAATAGCATGATGCTACTTTGTCTTCTGGTATTCCCTCTGTTGCTGGGTTAGCATGGCTAGCTTGTCCATCTTATTGGAGATAGATCTCATGTTCCCAATAACGATGGATGGAAGGACAGGTCCATGTCTTCACTTCTTAGCTCACACCTGAGAACCAACGCGTCATTCTCACCTCCTTCTCTTTTGTGGGGAAACATCAGGCCTTGCACCAGTTAGCATTGACATGCTACAGGCTGCTAACAGCAGCTTTCACATGTAAACAATGCAGCCATGGTTACATGTAGGATCTCCAGACAAACACAGGAGAAAAAGTAGTAAAAGTATCACTGAAGACAAAATCAGTTTGGTGCCCATGACCGACAAATGAACCATACAAAGTAATGATTCACTCCAAATACAAAGATTCCGAAAAAAAAGATGAAAAAAATTACAAGAAACGGACAAAGAAGACAGAGCTGCAGCAACAGGCAGCCATAGCCAACAGGGCGGCACCTAGCAACAATCATCACTGTTTAAGTGCCTGACTTTCTGCTTTAAGGATAATTATCCCTAGTTGCTCTGGCATCTGACACAAATAACATGCTTGAGATCTTCTTCTGTGGAAAAAACTCAACAAAGAAGTCAGTAAATGAAGGACTGGAAGGACAGAACCTGAAAGACAGAGGTCAATGGGAAGCCTTCGTTTTTTTTTTTCACAACATGTTATAAGAAGTACGATTCTTCACAGACACTGCCTGAAAAGAGTGAGTGATCAGGGGGGAAAGAAATGTTGTCAAACTTGCATCCAAACCCCAAACTCTCATTCAAATGTGGACACATAAAACCAACTGTTAGACTTCTGAGCAGAGGCCAAACTGGACAGGTAGACTTCAGCCTCATTATGTAACCTCTCTCAGCTGATCACCAGCTGATGGAAACAGCACAGGTCCTGCTGATTTTGAAGAAACCTGAACCAGATTTGGATCACAAACAACCTTTTTTCTTCCACTGAATGCATTTTTCTGTCTGTCAATGGAGAATAGATTAATGAGTGTGATCCAAACAAACTTCACAGGATCTTAGATATTTATCTGACATCAAAAAAAAAAAAAGAAAATCATAGAGAGAAAAAAACATCAAGTAAATAGCCAATTTTATTTTAAGGAGATCTCTTCTGGATGATCTGCTCTCTGCAGCTCTAGAAAAGGATAATCCGTATGTTAGTGTCGTGAATTTGTTGGTTTAACTCAAAGCTTTAGTACATGTTGTAAATCAGTGCTTAGACACGGCCAGAGGTGGGGCAGCTGTGCTCCAGCAGCGGAAAAAATTAGACTTTGAACAAAGAGGAGAATCTCAGAGCAAACTTCCTAATCCAGGTAAACAAAGGTAGGACTGTCCTCCTTACAGGAACGAGGGGTCTGCTGAGAAACACTAAACCATTTAATTGAGGCATTTGATTCAGGCTGCTGATCAACACGTCCATATGGAGGCTTAATGGATCCACTTCTAATCAAGCCGGCTTACGATCCAAAACAAAGAGGCTCTCAGTTGGAAAGCCTTCAGCGTGCTTATGTAACGTGAGTGCTGTTGATACAAAAACCTTCTCTGTGGCTGGATACAAATGATATCTGAGCCTCGGGATTAATCCAGTATGACTCGGCCTGCGTGTAGAGGCTGGAGCGTGATGAAGTGACGACTCACACACACACATACACACACACATAAAGATAGAGAGGCCTGTCTCAGAGAAGAACGGTTTAAGCCTATTACAGCCATCAAGGACTTATCGTATCACTTCTCTTCTTACTTTTATAATTCAGTCATTTGCTTTGTTTCTCTTCAGTGATTAAAATCTTTTTCTCTGATTCCTCCTTAGTCCAAAAAAAGAATCTACAAGTTTGCAAAGAATCAATGCTTCATGATAAATAAACATGAGCTCAAACGCTCTGTTTTGTAAAATTAAAACTTTGCTCCTCTTCTTATCCCAGTTTGTTGTACCATTATCTAAGAAAACAAAAGATTCAGCTTTCTTACATCAAACACGTGTATGCAGATGTGTCTAAGTGTTTTGACCCACATTTCCTGAAGGCTTATTCTCACACAGAGCGCCGTCAGTTCCCCTTCCAGGTGTGTTTGGGAGCATGTGGGCGTGGATCAGTGAGTGCATGTCAGACTTTGTGTTCAGTATGTAAGTAGTTTACTAAAGGTAAGACATTATGAAGCTTATGTTATCAAAGTAGGGAAGTTTTTTTTTTGTTTAAACCACACCATCTACAAATTTGTTTTCCATATTAATGGATTTGCTGTGACCCAACCAAGTGAACTGTAGCTGCTAAGGTCAAAAAACTGAACTAATAACCGGTCTTAAGCTCTGAGTGGATCATCACTTTCTATGGTTTTGCTGTGGTGTTCTGATTTACTCAGCAACTACAACCTAAAGGCTCAGACTTTGACTTTTTGATCTTATACAAACTGATCTTGATGAAATTTTCAGGAAATGTTCAAAATGGGATCAAGAAAAAGTGATTGCATTTTGGAGGTGATCTGGATCACCGTCTTGATCTAGGATTTTTTTTCAAAGGTTTCTTTATCATTGTGAGATAGGGCTGTTTTCACCATATGTGTATATAACTCCACCATAAATGGTCGGATTGCTTTGCAAAACAATACAAGACACGGTCACCATAATTTCTGACAGATGTAAAAGTACGATCCAGATCCTGGCAATATTCTGGATACTAAGATCTGGAATATGAAATATGTAATGGCTCATCATAATTTTCAACACTGTCAGGAAACAAATTATCGTACAAACCTGCCACTAACACCAAATTGTAGCAGACAGTCTGCTGAAAGGGAGTATAACATTAAAGTCGGACTAAAGTGTTGGTGACAATCACAATATCCTTGGTGGAGGTCTGCACTCTGAGTGCTTTTCACCTATTTTTGTCTGCTTTTTAATTGATTTTTAATTGTTTTCTTTAATTATGTTTTGCTGATTTGTATCTCTATAAAACACTTTGAATTGCCTTGCTGATATGTACTATATCATGAACTTGCCTTGCCTTATTTCCAGCCTCTGCTTCAGAAATCAAGTCATTTGGACAAATTATGAAGAGAGGAAATTTTACATCACAGCACGGGATCAGATAGGTTTCTGATCAAGTCAGTTTGCTGCTCCAATCACAGCCCTCTGCATCAGATACTCAAGCCTCTTAATTTTACTGGATACTGGGGCTATGATGCGTCAGTTTACAAAAAGCGGATCAACTGGGACAGAAAGTCCTAAAAAACACCCTGTGACTTTTGAAATGAAACAAACTGTGTCAAAACCAGATGGTGTTTATCTTGACTACAACAATAAACGGATATAATGAGGGGGGCCAGACCAGGAGTCTACAGGTTTGAGATTTTACAGCAAAACATTAACCAGGAGAAGATCATCAGTAGAGTGGGGAGCTTGGTAACTCTTTGGTCTACTGACTCCAGCTGTCCAGTAGTCCTGCAACGGATCGAATCAAACACAAAGCCGGTATTAGCAGAGCAATGAGAGTGTGCGGTCATCTGGTGTATCCCTGGTGAGACTTACTCTACTTGAAAAGACTCCAACATAAAACCTGTGCTACTCAACTAGCATTAGCAAGCAGAAACACACCTGGCCTCCAATATTCATACTCTGTTTGCAGCCTTTAATCATCAAATAGACAACTCCAACACTGGAAAAAACTGAAATCTTATCAAGTGTTTTGTCTTATTTTCAGTAGAAAATGTCTTTTAGACTTAATATGCGCCACATTCACCTGACCAATCCAGATTTTTTTTTATTATTATTTCAAGTTATTTAAAGAGAAAAGTGAGGTCTGAATTGCTTGCAACAAAGTAAAACAAAAATCTGCCAGTGGAACAAGAGAAGAGTTACTTGTATTAAGACATTATTTTAGTTTCAAGAAATTTTTTGAGCAAATTTTTCTTGTTCATTTTTTTTTGCAGTGATAGTTTTAATTTGGTGTAATGCCTTTGTAATAAGGTGTACACACTGAGTCCAAGTAAAAGATAATCAAGCAGACAAAATCACACCAACTGAGACAGAGATTACTGTCAGCCTAAAATCATACAAAACCTAGTGAAGAAAAATGCATCTATGGATCGATCTCAATCAAAGATGATATCGTTATTTTTGTAGGAAACTGTTGGATTTGGAGTAGTGGGGGAAATCTTTGGTCTCATGGCTCCATCTGTCTGGTGGTCAGTGATCATTTGCTGCAAGTGTGGCAAACAATCACTGACGAACTAGAGATGAACACCCCTGTGTGCTCACTGCGTGTGACCAATTGCTCAAACTTGCTCATTTGTAATCGAGGAGTCTCTTCAGCTTTACCAGCGTCAAGTGATATCGTTGTCCTGACTCTTACTTCATCTTTCTTGTGACATATAGATAAGTAAACCCATTTCCAAAATTTGCAGGTTGCCTTTGACACATATAAATCACTACGTTCTCATCTTTATCATCAGTTTACAGTAACAGAGCAGATTAATGTCTATGTCTGATGCTGATTTTTACTGGTTCCTTTCTTGTTGAAGTTGTCCTAAGAAGTAAAGTACCAGTTTGACCTAAAACTCATTTTCGGCGAAGAATTCATGACTTTTAATCCAGTTGTGTGATGTTCCCATGGATTAATAAGAACCATCAGCTTTCTGTGTCTAAAGTCGGCATGTTTGTGTGTCTAAGGGGAGCTCGTCCTCATATTTCCTGGAAAGGAGTCTGTTGTCCATGTGTGAGCATATTAAGCTCGTCTACACTCTGTGAAATTAGGCCGTAGACCCAAACACTTATAAATGCTTATTTTACCAGATGGACTCATGTATTTAATGATAGACTGTATTTTTTTTCACTCCAAGCTGCAAAAGCACCAGCTGCAGCCGGGCTGTAACTCAACCCATCTCGGCCCAGACGAAGTTTTATGAGGCAGTGTTATCCTAAAAGAGAAGTGTTTGGTCTTAAAAGAGCCGCTCAGAAATCTGTTTATCAGAAGAGTGCCACACTGACACTGTTTACTTCAAACCACAGCAGCTCTGAGCAGCTTATGGAGAACAAATCCCCCTGAAGGTTAGAGACGAACAGCCTGTTTAAACGCAGAATGGACCAGGATAGAAGATGTACTCTGCTTTTTTTTTACGGCCTTCTTAAGCTTCTCTTCACTCTCTTTGTAGTCATATTTCTTTTATTCTCTGAGCTAAATCTCTGTATCAGTTTATCTCCTCTGTCTTTGATACCCTTCTCCCCCTCAGCGGGCTTCATCTCCTCGGAGGCGGGGCACAGCCTCCGGTGAAGCTTGTTCGAGCCGGCGTTGTTGACAGAATCAGGATGTCTCCTCCCAGAGGGCTGCAGGAGTGTCAGGCCGGGACAAAGACTAAGGAGGGCTGCAGGTCTGGCATTAACAACCCCATACATAGGCACACACTCGCACACACTCACACACACGCTTGCCCCATATGCTCATCACTATTCATCAGCAGTCATCTGCATGTCCTCATAAGCTGACAGGAGGTGGAGAGGCTCAGGAAGACAGAGGGAGAAGAGGTAAGCAGAGGGAAGATGGAGGGTAGGAAAAAGGTTGTTCCAGAAGTTTTAAAGTCACAGGGATGGAGAAGCTTTCTGGCGTCTTCGACTCATGTAAATCTGATCCTCAAAGCTGTGAAGAAGTGTCCTTTTCTTTCGTCAGATGTCACAGATCTGACAGTCAATGACAAGAAGGAGGATTTCACTTTCTACATGTACAGGCCAAACTTTCTTTTGTCTGTCCATCATGAAGATCCACCAACAAAGTCTCAACTAGGAAAGCACTCAGAGTGCAGACCTCTGCCAAGCAAACTGTGATTGTCACCAACACTTTAGTCCTACTTTAATGTTATACTCCCTCTCAGCAGACTGTCTGCTACAATTTGGTGTTAGTTGCAGGTTGGAACGATAATTTGTTCTTTGCTTTTGTCTGTGGCTGTTTTCCAAAACTCCTACTACACTAGTAATGCCTACTATTTGGGCCAAAATTCAGTTTGTAGTAGTTAGTATGCGAAAACTTGTTAATCTGCAGTATGGCAAAAATCCTTGGATGATCCAGGAGAATTTCTCAGTATGCAACGGACCAGTCTACCTGGTATACTGTTTCCCACAATGCAAAGATAGGGCTTACGCTGTTTGTCTATGCAGGTGGCAGGTTTCTGTGAATTACCGCTGTCTACTGGAATTATTACAACTACAATACAACAACACTTAGTTAGATGGTCTGTGAGATAGAAGTGGAGTGATGCAAAACCACTAACCACTTTTTTAAACTATATGTGGATTATATGGAAGTGCCTTTTCCATCAGCTGTAAAAATAAAAATCCCTTCCAGATTTATTTTTAGTAAACATTACAACTTTTGGTGTAAGATTAAAAATCAAACACAGTGATTCTGCTATGGCATGATTTAAAAAAAAACTAAAATGCCAAGCTGTACCCAAAGAATGTGTTGTACATTTATAATAAAGGTATAATAAAGGTGTTTTTATTGCAGCTCCAGAGCCGGTTATAACAATGCAATGACTGTCATATGTTGGGGGAACCTCCCAGAGAGCCCCTTTCCAATAAAGGAAAAGATTGGACCCAGACCCATGAGAGAAGACCCAAGTAAACCCGCAAAACTGACGGCAGTGAGTCTGCCAGTTTGAGACTTTGATTACCTTCCTTATCTCATGTTTTAACTGAAAAAAGTTGTGTCTTCTAAATCTAAACTTTCTGTATATCTCCACATTGTCATACTTTTCCAAAAGATTCCTCAGTTCCGTAGATTTCTGTTGTCTTCCCACATTTCATCTGAGATGGTAACGCCCTAGTAAAATGTCTTTGACTCATCAAACAGTCTGACAGGTTAGTAATCCTGCTGTTGGCGCCTGTGGCGATGGGGCGTACTACCATTTTATTTTATACTCTTTTGGAGCGTTAATTTGGCTCATGAATACCACTACACAATTTTTCCTTTATAGAAAAATGGTCCGTTTTCATCGCTAATGGCTAGGCAAACATTCAGACCCAGGACACGTTATTTGGTCTCTCCCAAATCTTATTTTTGGGATGTTTGCTATCTTTAGTCTTGATTCAGTATGAAGCAAAGGCCTGGCATCTTCACCTGCATGTGTTCACTAATGCTACTTTGAATCTCCAAACATGATAACTGGGTCCATCAGCATCTAGTTTTCATCAATTAAAAGTTTTTTCTACACATACAAGAGTTCCCAGATTAGATAATCTTTTATTTGTTTACAGTTTACAGAAATTTACAGAATTACAGCAGCAAACAAGATGTCGTCCTTGCCTCTTTTTCCTCAGCTCACGGAGAATATTGGGCCTAGCACTATTAGCATTGACATGCCATGAGAAACAAATTGAATAAAGATTCATATGGTGAATCTATGGACAGGGACAGCAGCTCCTTATGTGGCAGAGACTTAACTCAGGTCACAGGAACTCTACAGACACGATGACCACCATGGTCAGATTCCCGTCACCACCAGCCTCACACCCAGGCTTTTAGCCTCCTCATTTATCCACCGCAGCACTGCAACACCGGCTTATAAAAGCACTATTATATTACATACTGTCGACAGATGATTACTCTGCAGAAAATAAGCAATTTTATCTCCTTTGCTGTCTTGCCTGACACACATCTCTGCTCCTTTATTCTCAGGAACAACCCATGTGTGCTGCAGATGTTGCATAACAGAGTTACAGGCTGCAATCAGAGCAGATTCACAGCCAAACAATCAGTAACAGACAGAAAAGAGACACAGAGAGAGACACAGAGAGAGGTAAGGGACTTCAGTTTCAACCCAATTTAGTTTGCTTCACAGAAAAACTGTTTGCTGAGCTCTGAGCTTCTCACAGAGGCTTTGGCTGGTTTGTGCTCAGAGGTATTTATCATATTTAATCTGGCATGTTTGATTTAGATGAGGTGGATAATCCTGCCAAAGGGTACTCAGCAAATTAGTGGCGCAGGTCTTCCTCCTAAAACTGGCAAACATGGACACCAGTTAATGCAGAAAAACAAATATTATAAAACAAATATTATAAGAGCTAAAATGAAAGTTCACAAGGATAAACCCACAAAACATGTTCCCTTAAGTGTCAAAATGACTTACTGCATGAAACTAAATCTTATCACATTGATCATACAAACACCAGACACTCTATTAGGTCCACCTTGCTAGTGCTGGGTTAAACCCTTTTGCCTTCAAACTGCCTAATTCTTGGTGGCATAGATTCAATAAGTTGTTACAAACTGAGGCACAGAAGGGCGGACACAAATGCAGGACAGTGGACCAAGTTCCAAAAGGCAAAAGAGTTTAATGAAGTCCAGGCAGAGTTTAGTACACAAAAAACAGTCAGATCAGGCTGAGATAGCCAGCAGACGTGAGGCAACAAGGCAAGGTCAAAAAGGCAGGCAACATTCATACACGACAAGATAAAGACCATGACTATGTTCACTTGTATGGCTCATACCTGCTTTGTTGTTGGCAGTCTGAACACCACAAGTCACACTGAATCTGACATTTTCGAAATTAGATCCACGCCACTTTCAAATGTGGTACTGAATTGGATACCCATTTTTTTGAATGCTGCCATGGTCTGAGCAGCTTGGTCGCATTCAACAAAACTTTCATCTTAAGCTGGAGCAGAAGCCATGCTCAATGATCTCAAACATGGAAAAAAGCAGAGATGGAGATGAGAGGGTTGAAGAGAAGAGCGCACAGAGAAAAATGAAAGTGAAACTTAAGTATGCGTTTGTGTTACTCATTGTGGAGAGCAGGGAAAGAAGCAAGTGAGGATCATACAGGCAGCAAAGACAACCCAAATAAGCAGCTACACTTAAGAAGACAAGCCCCCCAAAACCCAGGGCTATGTTTATTTCTGTTAACACCATTGTTTGTGTGACATCATTAGTGTTCAACTGAGCATGCAGCTTGAGAGCTGTTCACATTGAAGTCAGCAGACTGGGCACGTTTAAGAATGTAATGTGACAACCAAAAAAAGAAATCAGATTTGAGCATCAAGGACTGAAGTGTGAACGTAGCCTTTGACTGTGACTATGAAAAAGGCTGAGACGAAGACTCTGAAGTCAGCAAACTGGCAACAAAACAGTGGCTACGTTTCCATGCAGTCAATATTTAGGTTAAGGTCAATATTCCAGTTTTTGAAACATCCAGGATAACCTGTTCAGATGCGTGAGCAAACAGGGTTACTCCTGTTTACATGGGATCCCGAACAAAACAGCAAAAAACAGACAAAATCTTGACACAATGCGCATCATTTTCGCTTTGTCTTCCTGTATCCATAGCAACAACAGAAGCAACAGCAGCACGGTGGACTTCCTGTGCTCAAAAGACCAAGATTCCTTGCAAACAGAACGTGGGCAGAACACAAATTAATGTTGTTTTGGATGGGGAACTTCCAATAGGCGCATACATGACCAAATATGCATGTCAGAATAGGGGTAACCTGGGGGTGATGTTCGGGTTTTCAAAAAAATGGAATATAAGTGTATTCCTTTTCCTTTATATCAAATGGTTATTGGTGTTTACATGGCCATGTGCAACCAGGTTATTCCTATCATACGGAATATGAAAGGGTTACTGACTGAATGTAAACACAGCCAATGAGAGACATGAGGTTAAATACAAGAGGTAATAAGGGTGATGGGAAACAGGTGGCGAGAAACAACCAGGAAGCAGGTGTAGCCAAAGGGGGGCAGGGCAGAGAGGAAGACATGAATGAGTTGAAAACAGAAAACGTGGCAGACATGACACAAGTTACTCTACTGGATTAAAATCTAGTGACTGTGGAGGCCGTTGGAGTACAGGGAACTCATTGTCATGTTGAAGAAAGCAGTCTGAGATGATTCCAGCTTTATGACATGGAGCGTTATCCTGCTGGAAGTAGCCATCAGAAGATGGGTACACTGTGCTCATAAAGGGATGGACATGGTCAGCAACAATACTCAGGTAGGCTGTGGGCTTTAAACCATGCTCAGTTGGTACTAAGGGGCCCAAAGTGAGCCAAGAAAATATCCCCCACACCATTACACCAGCAGCAGCAGCCTGAACCGTTGATACAAGGCAGGATGGATCCATGCTTTCATGTTGTTGAGGCCAAATTCTGACCCTACCATCTGAATGTGGAGCAGAAATCCAGACTCATCAGACCAGGCAACGTTTTTCCAATCTTCTATTGTCCAGTTTTGGTGTTGCTGTGTGAATTGTAGCCTCAGTTTCCTGTTCTTAGCTGACAGGAGGGTCAACCGGTGTGGTCTTCTGCTGCTGTAGCCCATCTGCCTCAAGGTTGTGTCCAGTTTGTCCAACCTTTCTGAGACCTGCTGCTCTCTTTTTTGGACCACTCTTTGTAACCCCAAGAGAAGGTTGTGGGTGAAAATCCCAGTAGATGAGCGGTTTGTGAAATACTCAGACGAACAACCATGCCACGATCTAAGTCGTCTCAAAGCTCGTCTTCACCATGTCTACATGACTAAATGAATCAGGTTGTTTGACGTGTGATTGGCTGATATGATTGGCTTTCTGAGACATGTTGACAGTGGTAACCTCTGTGAACCAATATCACTCTAATGCTACACCGCTACGTGTATTGATTGATTGTTATGTTCCAAAGAAAAGTGAAGATCTTTCAATCAAAGACCCGTCGATCCTCTGGATCATCTCCTGACGCTCCACAGAGAATTTCAGACTGGATATATGACCCTGTGCCATTCTGTGATCAGTCAATATAAATACAGTTTCTGATTCCACAAAGAGCTCAGACCAACTTCCCTCTCATCCTTGTAGTCGGTGTATTATTGATTATCAATGATCCAGAAACCCGGTTTTGGAAGAGACCCAGGTCTCTGGCTTCTCGTCCTGGAAGACAATCATTCACAGTCAGAAATATTGATCCAATTATTCTCTTTCACTTTAACAGGAAGAGGAGAGCCAAAGCAAAAATTACAACCCTGCATCTGCAGACCCAGAGGAAATGTAGCTCATATGTTTATCTCAGATTCAATCTGTGGGGATGGAGAAGAGAAAAACCTGCACTCTTTCTTCCTCTCCTCTGTGCTTTTCAAAGATTTGGGCTAAAGAAATAAGCCAATTTCCAAGAAGCACTTGAAGCAGGGGGAAAATGGAAACAGCAGTCTTTGTCGGTTCAGCGTCATGATTTTGTGTTTTCGAGTTAATGCAGGATTGATGAATCCTTTGCAGAAAAATGAGGACTAACCAGGCCATAATAAGTGGGTTTATGAGACAATGACGCACCAAACGTAATGAAAAAATGTCCTGAGATAACCCACCCTCCCTCTTCCTCCCTCTGCTCTGCTTTCATCTCTATCTCTTATGATTTCCTTTAATGTTTCAGCTGCGATCAGCTGTGCGTAAGTGTGGCTCTGCATGTGTGTGCATGTTCTGTAAATATGAACATGTGTGTGCCAAACTGTGTGTAACATAAACCTTATAGATCCATCTGGAAACATCTGTGAGGCATTAGAGATCACTCACCCCAAACCAAACTACACAAAAGCAGCATATTGGAGGAAATCAAGCGAAAAAATCGGCTAAAAAAAAACATTTTTCAGTCTGTTTAGGATTTGTTAAATTCAGATGTGATTCGGCTCCGCGTGACTGGGAAGAAATAAAATCCACACTTTGTCACTTTTTCTCACCTGTAGGTTCAGCGCTGCCTGGGGTGATGGAGGCTAATGAAGTGTCGTGAGATACTGGAGACAGCAGCGAAAAGCTGAACACGAAGAAAAAGTGAAATGCAACTGTAGGAGGGAGAGAGGCTCCTCATCTTCATCTCAAGGATTTTTCTGCTGTGTTCGACAATGTTTCATCAAAGACGTAAAGGATAAACACAGTCAAGTTGTGTGACGCATTTCAGTCTGGTTTTGTTACATAACATCCAAACAGATTGATTTTTCAAAAACTGCCCTACAAATTTTTAAAAAATGACATGTAGGTATATTTCTAAAGACGCAATCCAAGCTCGGTTTGAATCAATCGATTGCGACTCTGACGTCTGATGATGCAATGTCGTCATCAGAGTGACGGGGGAAGATTTGGAGCTCATGTTTCTCTGAGGGGGGAAACCCTGTCAGCAGAGCATGTAGATTTGACTGCCTGTTTTATTACACCCAGAGGTTGATGGTGTCCTGACACACAAATCTGGTTTGATAACATGAAGGCTGTCTTAAGGTATTACTTACAAATCTGATAATCCTGCAGTCTGAACGGAGCTTTAATGTATCCTGAAAGGCAGCAGGAGACCGGCGGTTTGTGTGGTTCAGTGAAGATTTCAGCTCAGTCATAACAGAGATGAGGTTCAGATGGTAGATTGTGTAGCTGCAGTGCCAGTGTGAACAATCTGGGACACAGCACAAATAGTAAAGAAATGTGTTTTAAGTGGAGCTCATCGACTGTATAAAACATGGACGTAGCCTCCGCGTCGGCACCCGTCTGTTCCTGAAACCGTGGAATGAAGCCAGTCCGTGGACACAGCCACATTGGATTTTGTGCCGGCCTTCCAGTCTTTCTGCAGCCAGGCTTGAGCAAATCCTGGATGAGCGGCAACTTTTAGCACTTCCGAATAGGCTTCATTTTCACTGATCCAATGTTGCCCCTTGATGGTGCCACATTAGTAAAAAACATGGGTTTATGGGATAAGCAGCAGAGCTAAGTATATTAAGGTGCCCGGTGGGTGTCAGCAATTTGCAAAAGCCACAACAAAAATGCAAAAGTAACAACAATGCAACGGAAGTACAGCCACAACAGAATTCAGAGGGCAGTCAGTGGCGCAGTTGGAGAGTGCGCTCGGTCGATGATCGGAAGGTTGCAGATTCAAGCCCAGCTCTGCGATGTGCAATGTGTCCTTGGGCAAGACATTTAACCCCAAGTTGCTCCCACTGCTGTGTCAGTGGTGTGTGAATGGGCAAAAAAGGGCGTGAATGTGTAAGATATACAGGTGGATATCTAACTTAGAAAAGCTGCAATCCATCAGTGAGTGAATGTGAGCGCAAATGGGTATGAATGGGTAACTGTGACCTGTGGTTTAAAGCACAAGCTTTGAGTAGTCCATGACTAGACAGGCGCTATAGAAGCTGAAGTCCATTTACCAACGAACACAGAAAAGTTACAAAAGTAAAAGATTTTCTTTTTTCACCGCGGCTATGATGAATATAATGCTATAATGCTAATGTAATGACAACTGATTCATAAAGCTATAAATAAGATGACACATTACCAGTTGTTGTATAATTGTGTAACAGTCGGTCACCACAGCAGGTGGCATGAGTGCTTATGTGTGTTGTTGCTGTTCATAAAGGCAGAGAAAGACACAATTAGGGTCAGGTGTGAGGCCTGCAGTTTTTGACCGTCATCTCTGTTTACTTTAGTTTTTCTTCTACAGCCCATTTACTGAAAGGCTAAAAACAGGCCTGATTTGCCTGAAAAGTAGCCCGCATAAAACTGTGTTTTTCCGAAAGTTGGACCTGAAACACGGTATTGAGAAAACTGACTGGGGAGGCTCCTAGGGATCTCACAGACGCACCCTTCTTTCTTTACTTGATATAGTGGGTTTTTTGTTTTGTTTTGTTTTTTTTCTAATTTATGCCGGGGAAGCAAACACGTCAACTGTATACTAACTACAAACACCCCAGTGACCACAGGAGGATTTCAACAGGCCAGATCAAGCCACTACACCGGTGAATAAATAAACAAAATTACGATGAAGGATGTCAGAAAGTGACGCCCTTATGAAGCTATAATTATCATAGATGAAGCTAAGAAAGTCATTTACTTAGATTAACAACTTTTCTGTGACCGCTGAGATAACTGGCCTCTTTTAACATCAGTTGTTGTACTTCTGTTGTGTTGTGGCTTTTGCAAATCGTCTGACACCTACCAGTCACTGTAGTATATGGGTTGGGCCCAAGAAGAGATTGCCAAACATCTTATTCTGCCGGGGACTATGATGAGGTTCAGTTGAGAGATTAAGGGCACAGTCATGCATTTGAACTGAGCCGTACTCAAGCATGATCCCCCACTGGAGAGTACAACCGGGGCCACACTACTCCATTATGAACCAGACTTTAGCAGGTATCACACACATGTATGGCCCACGTACGTCATCGTGAAGCGTCTGTTTGCTCAAAGTGTGATCTCATCAGAGTCAGCACAATGAGACACAGAGAGCACTGCTACGACTTTAGAGACTTCTTGACTTATGGTAGGACGTTTTGGTCTGACACAGCCTCTGACAACATGTTTCTGTTGAAAATGGTTGTCAAGAGGAGCGGTCAGACGTCATGGATTATACCCCATGTCTGTGCGCATAAAGTGACACTGGCCAAATGGACTGGGTTTTAGGGTTGAAGCATGCTTAAGCTTGGTAAGGTCTGAAAGTGTATTGCAGCTTTCCAGTGCCTTAAAAGCTGCATGAGGCAGAGATAGTTCCTGCTGTATTGTATGGCTTCCTGCTGTTTCCAAGAAGCAGCCAGAGTTCAAAATTTTAAAGTTATCTTATTCTGATTTAGCCATGCTTTAAAAGATTACATGCACATATACAGTATTCTTGTGTTCAGGTGTAGCAAATGTAAATCATAGCAAACAAAAGCGTGCGGTCAACAAATATTACCGCAACCCATTAATACCTCTCTCCCTCTTGCAAGTGAAGCAGCCATATAACTTTACCGGGTGACCCAAACCTGAGCATCACCATGGACACCAAACAAAAGTATATGAACATAGAAAATCAATCACCAAAACCAAAGCTGGGCTCCTACAACCGTGTCCTTAGTTGTATTGCCAGTGTGAATGATCTGGTTTTGACACGGTTTGTTTTATTCTTAGGTTACTAGGTGTTGTTAGGTAGTTTCCATGCTCAACTTCCTATCTACCTCAATCTGCTTTGTGTAAAACTGATGTGACATAGCTCCAGTATCCAGCAAAAACAGGACTGTTGAGTATCTGCTGCAACCTGCCGGAGCAGGGATGCAGCTGGAGACACATCTGGTGTGTTTTGGCCACGAAGAGGAAGGAGCTGAGCAGGTGACAGGGAGGAGGAACAGGGAAATGATGAAGATGAAGTACACCTGATTCTCTCAAGGAAGGAAATGCAAGGAAACTAGGGATGGACCAATGACTATAACGCAGAAGTACTAGCAAAAACTGACAATTGTTATCCGTCAAAGCTCTAGAAATGCTAGAAAGACTGGGTTTCATTTTTGACTTTTAGTCACAATCTGAGTTGTTGATCAGCAGAGCCATTAAACATAATTTAAGGCCAATAGAAAGAAAAATAATTGCACTGACACATCAAAACAAAAGGTTTCTCCAGCAGAGATTAGTGGTTATTGCTCTGACTTCCTGGTCTGTCTCATTACAGCCTCTCTAATCAATCATCGATCTATCCTCTGTAAACACTGGATCCTGTGGTTAGCCTCAGCGGAAAACAGCCACACTGCTGTGAAACTCCTGAAAATATCAATCATGCCTCTATTTTTTTTAATATCTTGTGGTTATTACTACAGATTGCTGCATTTATGGGTTTACATCAAAAGATTTTACCTCGACTACTGCCCCACTGCTTCATCCCTCCATCCATTCCCCTCTTCAATCACAACTTTGAGTTTCCGTTCCTCATCCAACCATCATCATCATCCTCACCATCAGCAATCTCTTTCCCCAGTTTCCTCCATCCCTCTGTATGTGTGTGTGTGTGTGTGCACACAAGCAGCCTTTCTAAGCTAAAATCAATATGATATGGAGTGTGGCCACTTGCCGCTCAGCTGCTGTCAATCGAAGTGATTGTCACAAACACACAGAAATGAAGACAGCCTCTGTTATGTTTGATTTAGCTCCACAATGCCTGCACAGGATTTCTCTGCTCAGTCTCATTTCTCTAAAAGGAAAAATGTGAAATTTGTGTCACAGATCGTGCATTTCCTTTTGCATCTCTGTGCAAAAGTCTCAGCCATCACATCCTGAATGAATTTGAGGGGCATCAAGATTTGGTGTGTACACTTTTCATCCATTCCTGCACAAAAATGAGATTTTGCAGACTTGATTTGCAGACAAATCCAAACAGCATGACATCAACAACCTGCTGCGTGTCTGCAGTTTTGCATTGATTTGTTTCTGACGACCCATTTGTGAGACTTTAATGTAATTGTAGATACTTAAGTGTCACATAATGACTCTGATTACACAAGAGGCACAAACTGGCTCGACGTGCTCCATGAGCTGCTCTCCTCGTTCCTGTTTTCAGGTTGTAGGACAGTTTTAACGGCACAAGCAGAAAAAGTCAAAGATCGTTGAAAGAAGCACATTGTTCATTGTCGTCTCTGTCTGATCTTTGTGTAAAGCAACCGAAACATTCCCAGTTTTACCCCCACCTTCCCCCAGGTATTATTTTCAGAAGGAATTTTTATTGTCCTTAAAGATTTGACGAGAAGCAGAGCTTCATGTAAAGTACACCTCTGAAAGTAACACTCAGAGGTTGTTTTATTCTCCTCCAGCTTTATATCTGAGTTCTGGGTAGAGTCGAAAGGTAATTTATGAAAGTAATAAGAGATGAATCACTGTCTGCCGTCGACTGTGTATCTGTTTCTCTCAGCTTCCCACATCCCATCAACCCGACCCGCTGTTTGTTACGAGTGGATCATAAAGGCCGGTGAGTGTTTTCATTGGCATCCAAGCCTCTTTGTTCCCCTCATTTTACAGGCTGCAGGTCTGACTCAGCAAAGGTTCGGTTTCTTGCCAAAAATCAGCCAAGGTGAAACTTTATTCAGAGAGGATTGCAGAGTTTCTGAGCAGCATCCAAACAACGCATGCGACTGTTTATGGATGAAAATGAGGAGAGCCTGCTCGCAAAGAGTTCACACCCAGAAAGTTCTGAGTGAGTCTTTGAAGTTTGGGAGAGTTTGGTTCATGTTTGTCTGGCCTGGTTTGATCGTTCAGAGATGTCATAAAGAAGGTGTAAGAGGACGAGAATCAGAGAAAAGTTCAGTTTTGACATTCGAACCTGAAAATCAGTGAGTCACAGCAAAACTTCCAAAAACAGAGAAAGGAACTCTCCACACTGTTCCCCTCTTGGTATAAAGTATCCTGTCAGCTTGACTCGATACAAAAGTTAATGACTTTATTGGCTTTTCCAAAACGGATCCATCCATCCATCCATCCATCCATCCATCCATCACCTTTACCACTTTTCCTTTTCAGTGTCATGGGGTTGCATGCATGTTTTCCAGCTATCATTGGACATAAGGTGGGAAACAGGGTTATCCCTGTTTACATGGTACACCAACCAAAACAGCGACACACAGATCATGACACATCATGACATATTTTTGTTGCTAGGCGCTGCCCAAGTAGCTGCCTGTTGCAGCAGCTCTCTCTTCTTTGGCCGTTTCTTGTATTTTTTTTCATCTCTTTTCATCATCTTTGTATTTGGAGTGGATCATTACTTTGTATGGTTCATTTGTTGGTCATGGACACCAAACTTTTTGTGGCTTCAGCGATATTTTACTACTTTTCTCTTCTCTACTACTTTTCTCCTGGAGATCCTACATGTAACCATGGCTGCATTGTTAACATGTGAAATTAGCTGTTAGCAGCCTGTAGCATGTCAATGCTAACCAGTGTAAGGCTTGATGATTTCCCTCAAGGTGAGGAGGAGGAGGAGGTGAGGATGACGTGCTGGTTCTCGGGTGTGAGCTGGGAGGTGACGACGTGGACCTGTCCTTCCATCCATCGTTCTTGGGAACGTGGGATCTATCACCGGTGGGATGGACGAGCTAGCCGTGCTAGCCCAGCAGCAGAGGGGCTGCCAGAGGGCAGAGTGGCATCGTGCTGTTCACGGACGTGGCTGACGGAGCTGATCCCCTCGGGGATAAATAAAGTATTTTCTATTCTATTCTATTCTATGACACAATGGGCTTCATTTCAGCTTACAGCAGCAACAAGAACAACAGCAGCTGCATGGTGGACTTCCCCTACTCAAAGGACCAGGATTGCTTGGGAACAGAGCAAGCACAGAACACAAATAGATGTTCTTTTGGATGGGGATATCCCGATAGACGTATACAAATGTTTGGTTTAGAAAAGGAGGATCCCAGGGGTAAATTTTGGGGTTTTTCAAAAGGGTTATTGATGTTTTCATGGCAGGTTAATTCTATTATCCTGAATATGAAAGGGCTACTGACTGCATGTAAAAACAGCCAATGAGTCAACTTACACTTGAACTGCTTTGTGGCTAGTCTGGCAGGTCACAGCTGATATGTAGCCAACCCATTTTCATCAGAAAAATCTAGCAGGACAGGAGGTCATGCACAGAAACTACTGAAAAAACACCCAGTGACTTTCAAAATAAAACAAACTGCATGAAAACCAAATCGTATTTAGCTTGACTACGAAAACAAATGGACATAATGAGCAAAGCCAGACCAGGAGTCAACAGGTTTAGGTTTTCCAGCCCAACATGAATGAAAAGAGACTTATCATTGGAGTGGTAAGCGTGGGAACTCCTCAGTCTGTGACTCCATGTAAAGCGTGTTGGACTGAACACACAGTGGGTGTGAGTTGACTGACACAGTCTCAGATACAAAAAAATAGATTTTTGGGCTATTTTTTGATGGGTCAGGCTTTACAGGGTTAAGATATATCCAGGGGAATCATCATCCTTTTCTTCTGTAGCAATAAATTCCACTTCTAAAAGCCCTGCCTGAAGGATGTCTGATCAGTGTTTGACCTTAACTAGAAATTCACGGTTATGGAAATAAACATTTACAATTAAGTTAAAGTTTAGTTTGGAGAAATTTCCGATGTGGAAATAAAAAAAAATGATAAAAAACAAGGCTCATAATGCAACTCTTTTAAAAACGCATCAGTAACTTGCTAATGAAAGACCTCTACAAAACTTTTTAGAGTCCAAAAAGCTTTGAGATTTTTATACAACTGACACCAAGATATTATCCCAGATTTTACAAGTTATCTGAATCAATGTGAGTTTTCCAAAATGTTCAGATTTGAGTTGAGTTTATTTACTTATTTTCTCTCAGAACAAATGTTGACCCACAGAAATACACACCATGAAATGAGATATCTGGAGTATTTCCCCTGTTACCGGACAAACTAAACTTCAGGGCGTAAAGGTCGTCTAAACTTTATCCAATAAACAGGCGACCTCTTCCTCCATGTGGCTGCTGTTTACACGTCCAGGAAGCCTTGTAATCCAAGTGTGTGAAATGAAACAGAGCAGGTACACAATTCAATAAACCAAACTTCTCCACTCCAGTTTGAGGTGAAGAAAAGCCAACTCACTCTTTTCTAAGCTCTGCCTTTTGGTCTGTAAATCCTCCTGAGCTGCTCTGGAACAAATCTGTGTAGCTCTTTTGGTTTTCTGTTCTTTTGTCCCCACAAACACTCTCCACCCCCCTCCATCTGAGGAGCTGTAGCTGTAATGACGCTTGATGGAATTACAGTAAAAATATTGATCTGTGGCTGGCTGAAACACTGAACAGATCCCTGGCTCGGCTGCCAGCTTTTCTCGGCTTCCAAGGACTGTTTTTGTTCCTGGAGAGTGTCGGAGTAGGCGAAGGACCACCTGGAATTGGATTACAATAACATGATTACGAAATGTGGAATCTGGAAAGATTCACTCTCGGTTAACTTAAGACCTCAAATTATCTTAATAAAATTTGGGGGAAGTTCATGAGTCCCAGAACAAGGGATTGGTTTCTGGTGTGGCTGGAGAGGCCATTTGTTTTCTGTCGGTATTTTATGCTGTAGAAATGTGGAATAAAGATGGGAACGATTGGGGGAAGGGGCAACCAGCAAAACCCTTAGGTGATCTTTCATTTTAGTCCTTTTAAACTTTACACTTTACTCTGATTTGTAAAGTTAGAAAAGTAATCTTCTGTTTTGACCTTTGATACAAACTTATTGTGGAAATGACTCAGACCCAAAACACACTGTCTTTAGTGTGAATGCTGCTTACACAGGAAGAGAGTCTGCTTGGAGAGCTTTGTGTTGGGTGCATATTTGCTGCATGAAGGGATGGGATTAGGAATTAGGTACTTTTACAGGTACCAACCAAAAGTACCGGGTACCCATTCACGAAATTATATATATATATATATATATATATATATATATATATATATATATATATATATATATATATATATATATATAAATATATATATATATATATGTGTGTGTGTGTGTGTGTGTGTGTGTGTGTGTGTGTGTGTGTGTGTGTGTGTGTGTGTGTGTGTGTGTGTGTGTGTGTGTGTGTGTGTTAAACTGAAAAAAACATAAGATTTTATTGTGAAACAATTAGTTTTTTTGACCACATAAACACAAGAGTGCCAAAAATTGGAACCGTTAGCTACCGATTGCCAGGTATAGGACACCAATACCGCTTTGTTTCAAATATAAAGGTACCCATCCCAAGCTGCATGTATGCTGCATGTATACTGCATGTATGCTGCCTGTATGCTGCATGTACGCTGCATGTACGCTGCATGTACGCTGCATGTATGCTGCATGTATGCTGCATGTACGCTGCATGTACGCTGCATGTATGCTGCATTTTGGGATGCATTTTGGCTGTATATTGGCTGCATGTTTTCTGCATATTTGCTGCATGTGTCCTGCATGTCTGTCGCATTTTGGATGGAAATCGGCTGCATTTTGGCTGCATGTCTGCTGCATGTTTACTGCTTGTTTGTTTCTGGTTTATATTGGCTATATTGGCTGTACATTTGCTGCTTGTTTGCTGCATATTGGCTGCATATTTACTACGTGTAAGCTGTATATTTGCTGCTTGTTTGTTGCCTGTTTGCAGCATATCGACTATAATGTCTCTTTGACACACTCACCACAGACCAATCCACATCAAGCCATGGTGTGACGTAGCCTATGTGCACAGCTGCCAAGAGACAATAGATGAACAATAGGAACACGAGAAACAGCTGATAATGGCTTGAGACGACTGCTGCCGTTTTTGTAAAGTTAACTTAAGAATCAAAGGAACACTGACAAGTACGAAAGTCTGCTGACGTCACATCTGCACATCACTTCTGCCCCTGCAGCTCTGGCAGCTCTTCCCTGATTGGGCGATTAGAATTTAGCCGAGTGAATTTGTTGGTCAATGGAGCCTGGCAAGATGGATCTGCAGGATTTCAGAAACTAGATCAGGTAGGTCCATCTGCTCTACAAGATTATCATAAACTGCCCATGATGCAAATTTAAATGTCCTCTGGATCAATACATTACAGTAGTGTTTGAAGATGTGCATGGTACATGGTACTAAAAGTACAATTCTTAATGCAAGTCAATACAATAAATGATTTAATCGCTTAGTTTGTCGCTTTACCTGAACAAGAGTGATCTACAAGGTCAAGCTTTTAGGGAAACAGTCTATTTTACTTTTAAGGCAGGTCCTTTATCTGGATGTTCTTTTGAAACACTGTGTGTAGACTTCACTGGACTGATACAGTGAAGGAGTGAGAGCAGGGAGACATGATTTTGACAACTTTTTATCCGACAAAAGTCAAGTCTCTCTATAGAAGCACTGATCAACCTGCTCTTATATGCTGTAGGGAACTGACACATTAGATATTTTTCATGCTTGTGACATAAATAAAGGTGAGCCAACACAACCTTCAACTTTTAATTTTTCAGAGTGCTTTGGCTGGTTTAGGAGGAACGGCAGTTTTTCACACGTATGCACCGACTGGAGGTTGTCGCCTGGTCCCATCAGAGTGGTTTCGCTCAATGTATGATGGTTTTTGGTCTGTACTGGATTTATTCACTGTTGGTTTCCTTTTTTCATGATTTGCTGCCAGTACCCAAAGTATAAAACACTGAATATTTAAACTACAGAAATAATTCTTTGGCTTTGTGATCACACCCTGCAGGGTGTTTTAACGCTGATGATCTGAATCCCTGTCAACACTGAATGAGTCACCCGTCAGTCCATGAAATGTTTTATTTCTGTCCATCAGTGAAAAGTCAAACTAACAATTTAAATCCTGAAATCACAAAAACCAAAAGTGAAAAATTGATATTTGATCAACAACAACAGCAGAAATCTGAGAGCACAAACATGGAGGCTGACGGCACGCTGAGCTGAGCTGAGCTGAGCTGAGCGGACAGCAAAGAGTGGAGGAATAAATAACAAGGCTGTAGTAGTTTTTCGTGTGTGTGAGTGTGTGTGTCATGATTCATTGAAACACACTGGCCTAAAAACAGAGGAGGATGATTGAGTCATGGTTTCAGAGTGTTTACAGCTCCTCAGCCCGGCTCTGATTATTGTACCAATAAAAGCTCTTTTATCATTTTATAAGCTCTGTAAAAAGAACTTACACACAAAGACTCTGTTTTTCTCCCTCGTCCTTTCATGCCTATGTTCTCTTCATCTCGACCCAAGACTGTACACAAACTTTTATAGCTCACGATTATTACCTCCTGTAACTGCTCCAACTGTTGTGTTCACCAGAGATCTGGGTTTCTGGCTCAGGCCCAAACTTCTTCAGACCGTTGGATGCCGGCTTTCCTCCTCGTATCAGGCGGAGATGGTCAGAGTAATTGAGGAGGACAATAACAAAGAAAGAGGAGCTGTTGGAGTTATCTAATCCTGCTGGCATCTCTGGGATGACGAAGAAACAAGTCACCAGAGAGTGAGCGCATTGTGTTTTTCTTCTGCAGATTCTCGTCTCTTTATTTGTGTTTACAGTCAAACTTTCAGAGTTTGTCATTTCTGTTTTTTGTAGAACAAATCTGGATTTTACCTAATTTTATTGCAAGATGTGTTTCACAGGGAGCTTTTAAGGAGCCTTGAGTTTAGACAACGGAGACAATTCATTGTACAATCCAGGAAGTGTGACATTCCAGCCAGAACAGGTGTAGAGACATGTCCAAAGTCAGACCTGAGATCCATTTTCACACAGCACCTGGTTTTTCATCTTACAATGGATAATGACTACTTTCATGCTTTCTGAATGGGTTGGTGAAAATAAACTTGTCTTAAATGTTGAAAAAACTAAAAGCATTTTTGTTCAAATCAAGAGCTCAGCCAATCACTTCAAGGCTCATTCATTGATCAGGTTCAAGACGTAAATTAACTCGGTGTCACATTTGATGGCCAGCAGACATGGGAGAAGCACATTAATAAGATTGTTAAGAAAATAAGTAATGGGATATCCTCCATCAGACGATGCTCCCCCTTTCCTACCCCTGACAACAGAGTGTTGGTGACACAGGCAGTAGTTTTATTTCACCGGGTGGAGCCAAAGCAGATCTTTCTTCAAATAGAAAAATAAAGCTACAAGACTCACTCTAGCACGTCCATCAGGTGTGACGCTGAGCAAGAGTCAGAAAGTTGGCTCATAGCTCAGAGAAGACAAGAGATTGGTGTGTAACCTAGTACATTTGTGTACATCTGTAGTCGACGACTACACAGAATTAGAATTACAGATAACATTAAAAAAAAAGGAATTCTAATTATGTCTAGTCAGAACGCTTTTGGGGATATCTTGAATTGGAATAATAGATATCTACAATCCATTTTCAGATATCTGAAATGACGTAGCAGATATCTTGAATGAGAAAGCCCATACACATGAATGGTGAAAAGTGACGTCATCGCCAAGTCAAAATGACTTTGTAGATATCTGGAATGACAATTGTGGATAGGTAGAATGTATTTGGAGATCTGAAATTTTCTTTTTTGCTTAGGCATAACTGAATCACAGATATCTGCATTGCATACATGGACTGTACAAAACATGGCCATATTCTCCCCGATGTCACCTGTCTGTTTCTGAAACGGAAATTGAAGCAGATCGGCTATCACAGCCATATTGGTAGAGGCAAGGTCTTAGCATACAGCTATAGTCACATGACGGCCGATTTAGAAACAAAATCATCCTCCCGTACAGTGTGTGCTGATAGTGACATTAGGGACTCAGACAGGAGACTTTTTTTTTTTTTTAACCAGGCTGTAAACAGGTTAATTTCTGCTTTGAAAATGGCTTTTTTTGGCTTGGTGTGTATGTGACTTCCGGTAATTCTGGAGTCAGCCTCAGGACAGTGGAGATACAGCAGATTTTAACACTTCTAACATCCTTAGACCGGAGGTTGCTGCTTGATCTCATATCCAGACCAGCATTTAATGTTGAAACGGATTACCATAAAACTTCTGTTTCAGACAACATTGTTTTTAGTGACGTAAAACTGCAGTTTGAATTGGACAACAGGCCAAAACGTATAAAAATATGTGAGGTTTACTAGATACCTGGCTACGTGTGGACATGGCTTCAGTTAAACAAAAAACAAGGACTGATGCAGCGTGCAGAGCTTTAATGTACAGAGCCATTACAGTAATGAATCATTTACCAGCTTCTCCTAATTTATCACAATGATACAGATTGAAGGCTCGGTGAAGGATACGTGCCATTAGACATGACAGCTCAACGTGGCAGCAATTAACATGCTCAAACCATGACTTAGCCCACTTTACTGTCAAAGATCTCTGAATCAAGTCTAATGTTGGCAGGTACGCATTTGGTATCAAGAGACACCTGAGGGACAAGTGAGGTTTGATTTCAGAAGTCTGGGATAAAGGAACAAGGATGTTTGAGGACACTAAGTGACTCATTTTTACAGAAGAGAAATAGTTATCAAATAGATTTTTCATATTTTTCTTTCATGGTTAATAAATTGATCAGAAAGAGCTCCTGGAGCTTGGTCATTTTCACTGAATCCAAAGTTTGGACTCCCCTGGTTCAGAAAATATAGCAAACCCTAAAGCATTTAGCGTTTTTAGAAGTCAGATCCTAACGCTGAGTCTTGTACGTCCAGTGACCCATCTGAGGAGCAGATATTTGGTGTTGATGTGTCGTTAATCTGCACCAGAGGTTTACGCAGTAGCCTGCCACGATTGGAGTAACGACAGCTGTCTCTCATTGGCCCTCGCCTCACCTCACAGCTCCCAGATGGCGGTGATATGCTTGTTCCCTCCGCTCGGCTGATCAGAACCACCCAGCACGCTGGAAAACAACCTGATCCGCTGCTGCTGCTGCAAGAAACATGAGCTCTCAAACCCCAAAAAGTCTGCAAACAGACAGAGAGACAGCAAACAGAGGAAGCTTTATTCAACCTCAGGAGGTATCAGGCGTTATAACACCTGGTAATGACAGGCAGAAATCAGAGTTACGTTCCCTGAGGCACAAACAAGCTGTAACCAATGAGCTCATTCTACAGGTGAGATGTGTCAACAGAGCAGACACTGCTTCGACTTGTGTTAACACATGTATGTCATAAATTCCTTTCCACATCTTCCACAACACAGCCCGCGGCCATGCTGTTATATATTCTGCTTCCATATGACACTTCCTGGTTCAGCTAAGCTGCTTGCACTGAAGCTGCAGGAGTCACGACGTGTGTCAAGAGCAGCTTTCGCTCTGTGTAAGTCTTGGCAGGATTTCATAAGAGACGCTTCTTGTTGCTACGATTTGAGCACGAGTATACAGAGTGGAGAGAGGCAGCTCTAAACCGCAGCTGACAGGGAGGTAATCAGCTTTACTGGAGCCTGTTGTTCCTCAAAAGCCTGGGACCATTTTTAGTTTCATGCCGTTTCTGGAGTTCATGATGTCATCCACTTTCTTCTCCTTTGAGTCCCCGGTTCCGTTTTTTAAAACCTGCCATTTGCCAACCAGGAAGCGGAGAAAGTAAACCTGTGATTCACCCCCCCTCCTGTGTTAATTTACGTTTCACTGCTCAGAGCTAAATGATACTTCCTGGAGTTCCAGTGTGTGTGTGTGTGTGTGTGTGTGTATGTGTGTGTGTGTGTGAGAGCAGATACCAACCACAGGCTCAGTGAGCATCAGCAGAGAGAGGAGACAGAGAAAAACAAACTGAGCTGAGATGGATTTCCAGCTGAATACGAAGGAGAGGTTCTGTTTAAAGATGGAGGATGTGAGCTCATCCTGAATATACATACGAAAAGAAGAAGTATAGGGGTTAAAGATTTAGACCGTACCCTCCATAAAGACTCAGTGTGGCTTTGTGGATCAAATTATATGAACACAGGGAGGGAGAAAAAAGCACCATGGCATGAGAGAAATCTAAAGATACAGGAATTATATGCACAAAGAGAACAGAGCTGGTGTGTTTGACCTGAGGAGGTTTTTCTTGAAGAACCTGGTCTACCCAGTAGCTACACCAGCAAAGGACAAGGGGTCCATTTGAGATACTGTGAGGAACACACCTGTTTTGCAAATTCATGACAGGTTTTTGTTCATCTCCACAGAAATGTTTGGCTGTTAAAGGATGAGTTCTAGATCATGCAAAATGGGGAAAGTGAACTCATTTGTCTCAGTGTCCCATGCTGCACTGTGTTTTGTGTCTTGGATTTCTGTGAGGGGTTCTGGGAGAATCTGAGTGGAGCAAGGTGGCAAAAACAATAGTTTTTTCTTTTTCTTTCGAGAGTCTAATCACTTCTTGACTCTACCTCCCGGCATATTTACAATCTCCGAAAAAAAGACACAAGAACAGCAGCTGTCAATCATCGATAAACGTGATGTGATGCCTCATTTTTGACCTTTTATAACAAATGAAAACAAAACTCTTCAGAAAAAAGAGGACTTGAACACAAGGCAGCCAAATGATATCTTCAAACCACCACAACATTCAGATATGAGAAACATTTCTAAGATGTGTATTCTTTTGAAAGTTTGACCACAGCCCATCTGGAATGACTGGGGAGATAGATTTTTTGACCTATACTGCAGCCAACCACCAGGGGGAGCAGTTTTTGTGGCAACCTCACTTTCTTTCACATTCTTTTAACAGTGCATGGGCCGTACCAAATGGTGTTCAATATAGTTATGCCTATACTAGGGGTGTCAAACTCATTTTCACTGATTAGCATAATGGTTTCCCTCAAAGGGCCAGATGTAACTGTAAGACAGTATAAAATGTTGCTAAACGTGATGTAAAATAAATGCAACAACTGCTTTAAAACTGCACCCCCAGAAAAAGAGGGCAATTTCTGTTTTTGGTTGTGGCTTTCTTGGAACACATCCTGCTGAGATTGCAGTTTGTATTTTAAATCTTACTCTATTCGTTGTTTTTCTTGAAGGCCCACTTTGGCGTATGTAGCTTTGTGTTTGCCGTCAAAATGCCACTGTAGATTGTACTCTTTGACAACCACAGAAAGCCAGAAAATGGAACTGAGTGAACACACCAGGATCTAGTGGCGGGGTGCCGTCACTTAGCAGGTAACACAATCACTAGGTATTATGGGAAACATAGCTTGGTTTTCACCCCTATACTGAGCCCTCAAGTCATCACTGGCTATAACCTTCAGAAATACAGAAACTGTTCCTTGTTCCTTGAACTCACTCTGTCTTAGGTCAAAGTGCTTTTCTTTAATTTGCTCATTCATCCTGGTCTGAGCTACAGGATGATCTGATGGGCATTGTGCACTTGTCTTAGTGGTGAATGCTGCTAATTTATTTATTAGTCAGGACTCCCTTGTAAAAGAGAGTTTGCTTCCTAAAGATTAAACTAATAAAAAAAATTATCAGAGTATAATTGATAAAAAATACTATAACTTTGTAAGATTTTTTCCTAAATGCAAAGAAAATGAAAACAGTAACGGACCCAGGACAGACCCCTGTGGCACACCAAAGACCAGCAGAGAACAAAAATTGTGAGCTAAATATCTCACATGGTGAGCTGGTGTGATCGAAAAGATTTCTGCATTCAAGACAAGTGACCAGAGAAGGTAGGAGGTGCAAGTTTTGGCAAGTTGCTCAAGGGTTTTTACTGTACAACACAACACACTGGATAAACTAGTTGCAGAATGGTAGTAGATGGAGCTACACACCTGCACAGAAACTACACATTGTGGGGTTTGCTAAACTCAATACAAGTTATAATGCAGGGAGACAGTTAAAACCCCTTCCCCTTGGTAAGACCCCCCAAAAACCTGAACATCTACCAGTACAACTTGTATTCTAGATATTACGGTAATGTGGTCCACTTGACAGTGTTAGAAGTAGATTGTTTATAGATTTATTTCAGATGACGACACCTGCTTTGTTTTGGTTAGGCCCATCAATAAATAACTCCAAACCAGGAGCATTTAAACTTCCTGACTGGAATATGGAAGGATACCTCTGGAGGTAAAGCAGAAGGTGTGTTTTTCTGAAACTTTGTTGAGTTGAACCCAAAGTGCCCCTTATATTTATGCTCCAAAGGCTGCTGCTGATATCCACCTGTACCTCCTCCCGTCTCAGAAACCTGACAGCCTGATTGGTAAATGATGACTGATGGTTGCTCGACGGGAGTCTTGAGAACATTTCGGGGTCAAAGTTTCTGGTCTTGTATATTGTGGAGCTGCTGTATACAGTACAATCCATCACTTCACTCTGGTTGGACTTCAGACGCTCGAATCGCGTGTTGGCAAGCTGCAGCCAGAAGCTATAGAGACAATAAATCTCATTGTGTCCTTAAACATTCCTTCCTCGGGGCAGTGAGAAGTGGAAACTTCTGTGGAGCAGTCTGAGCTGACTATCAGGTGAAAAAAAAGAGGAGAACACTGGTTTTGTATTTTTTCCACATTAAATTCCTCATCCATCACCAAGCGGCAGAGAAATACTGTAAGTGAACATCTGTTTCAGGTTTGGGAACAGAAACAGGTAATGTGGGCTTACTGCGGGGTTTACACAGAGACGATGAAACAGGTGATCCAATTTACTCCAAATTAACATGTTTTTCAGTTCTGGAGGGGAATTGCTTTGGCACACACAGATTACTTGAGAAAACATGCCAACAAAATCTGCTCACTCCTGGCTCCTAACCTGTCTGCACCGCCTCCCGTTTATACAACTCAATTCTTACAGAAAATACTGTTTCTGAGGCTGGGAGAGGAATCTTGGAGACATCTCGCCACTGAAGCTGCTTTTACTAATGTGCCATTCACTTAGGGTCACTAACAGCCTCATTAAAGAGGCGGTATTGTGCTTTATTTAGGCTTTATTCGGTCCAAGCTAAGAAGGAAGTCCCTTTTTTTTTCTCACAGTGGTATTATATAAAAAAAACAACAACTTTATTTTATCCTTTATCTGAAACACTTCATTTAACTGCTGTCTCTTTTAGCTCCCTGCTCCAAAAACCCTTTCCCTCTAACTAGCCAGCTCTTTGGAAGCCTGACCTTAGTGTTTGAGGCCCGTTCCTCCAAAGTCTTCTGGCACTAGATGGCAACAGATGCAGCCAAAACAACTTAAAGCATTTACTCCCACTAATCAAGGTTTTTCCCTCTAGTCTAAACTGTGTTTTGTACATCGCTTTGGACAAAAGTGTGTGCTAAGTGAAAATGTAGAATCGTAGAAGCAGTTAAGATATGACCTTATTTAACGACGTCATCATTTTAGCAAGTCTTTTGAAAATCGCTTACTCTTTTTGGAGTGTTTTGATCAGTTCACAGTCAGATTCATGGATTTCCACGGCATATCAATATGTAAATGATTGAAAATGTTAAGCATGGAATCCAGCATTGGAAATTTAACACGTTTGAAATATGGAAGAGCAGAAACTTTTGTTTCTCTCATGACCGTAATATCCATGATTTTTTTTTTCATTGTACCTGAATCCTAACATTAGGGATGTTTGCAAAGTAGTTTTTGTAAATGTGTTTCTAACCTAAGATATTATGGCCCTATGATATGTCTCCCAGGATTTTCACCATCCATTGTCTTTGTGGCTACTCAGCAAATGACGAGCTCAAAATGATCACACTTGGTCAGATTATTGAGGTGTAATATTAAAAGTTCAGCCTAAAATGTACCAACGCATCCAGATTTGGTCACTAAAGAAAACACAAATGGGATAATTATGTGTTCAAATCAGACGTCGAAAAAAAAAAAAGACAAAAAAGTGTTGAAATCAAAATTAAAAATTTTGGTTCTGGGAATGAAAACTATGAAGAAAAAAAAAAGTCTTTTTTTTTTTTTTTGTATTTTTGGTGTCAAAGAATGGTTGAATAAGAAAAGGGAAACTTGATTTGCTTACGAGGGGGTCCATACAGGTTGAATGTTAAAGGTCCCATATTGTGCAAAAACCACTTTATTAAGTCTTTTAGTGAAATTTGTGGGTCTTTGTCTTTCCTTCCGGCCCACAAAATGTGAAATTTAATGACAAAATCTGTATTTAGTAGAGCTTGTGAATGTAAAATCCTGACCTGTTTGGAATGAGCTGTTTGGAATTTCCAGGGTTTGCCCACGTCAGTGATTGCCTTTTTTGATCAATCAGGAGCAAGTCTGACCTGATTGGTCCACAGGAGCAAATACCCCCCCTCCCCGCCCACTCCTCTCCCTGCATTTAGGGAGAAATCTCTCCAGCAACGAGGAGAGGAGTGTAAGTGTTTTTGGCTGTAAACAGCCACATAGTTCCATGTACGAGCTTCCCATCTTGGAGACAAGAAGACAAGACTAAGTGGCTAGAGTTCATTTATCAAGGAAATGTACCATCTACACTCAGTAAAACTCAGTCACTTCACGGCCGACTGCTTTTCCAACTTTGGACAGTACAACAGAGGGCTAGCGAAGAGACTGGTCTTGAACCCAGGCGCATTACCAACCATCCTCCAACAAACCTGGGACCCTGGAAATGTGAGTATTTTAAATGTTGTGTGCTGTGGAGCAGATGTAAGAGCTTTTCCTCAGTGTCCCCCCTGTCTCTGTGTTAGCTTCAGGATGCTAACTTTAGCCACAGTTAGCCTGTTGTTTTAGCCTGTAATGTTACGGTAAATGAGCTTCGCTGTTTTCTAAACATTGCGCACTCGGAGCTCGTGGCGCCGCTCTCAGTGACGCTTAAGAGCGGGTCGGTATCAGCGGTGGCTCATTTACATATGAAGGCCACGCCCACTAAATCAGAGCGTTCTGAACAGAGGGGCTATGAGAGCCTGGAAACAATGCTGCTGTGCTTGATTTATTGGCTTTTTGGACCAAAACATGTTACTACCATTTCATGAAGACATCAATGATCCATATTAAACTGCAGAAAAGGAGCAGAATATGGGACCTTTAACTATTTGGGACCATCCTGTACGGGCATTTGCTCTCATAATGGTCTAACCTTTTCTAGCCAGTGTTTGTTCTTCTGGGTTGCCAATGTGGGCCCAAAACCAAAAAAGTTAAGGCCCACATTGGCCATGTCACCATGTAGCCAGGTTTTGTGAAAAAGGAATATTCACACCCCCTCGTTCGTATTTCAAAATACTTTCGTCCACACCAAGTGGGCAAATTCACTGATAAGTTTGGCTCAAGGCACGCCAAACCCATTTTTTGTAGTGTTTTTCAGTCGTAAAATCCATGCCAGCCAATCAGAATGAGCCCCCGTCATTCAGCTGTGACGTTTGAGAACCAAATACTCTGTTTACAGGCGTCCACACGAAACCATTAAACCAGAGTTTTCCCAAATCTTCGCTTTGGCCGGGTTTACGAAAAACATTTTGAACAATGACAAGTGTTTCCAGACTCAAGGGTGCTGCAAAGTATCCTGCTACCACGTCTCAAAAACATTACTGGGACATATAATCAGCTCAGCTCTTAGTTCTTCATAAAACTGATAACAGACTCCCTGAAAGCTCCTGTTACTGTACTTTTAGATTATGTAACTTAGTGCTGTATGAAGATGTGTTCTCTGTGGGCTCCACTGGTTTAAATCTGAACATGTCATCATTTTGCAGGTGGAAACTTCTTGACTTATTCTCTTCTTTTCTTTTGTCTTGTCCTGAAAACTTTAATGCATCTCTCACCACTCGACTAAAAAGACAATAGACAAAGGCGAGCTTCTCCCGAGCACCCTGAGTGCTGAGTCAGACTGAAAACACAAAGAACACATCACACCTGTCTCTGCCATCCTTCTGTGTTCGCTTCTTCTTCTGGGATTGATTCAGAAAACAATGAGTTTGTGCTTCAAATGTCTTACGCAGAGCAAAAATTGCAGCTCGGTCCGATCACATTTTGATCCCTTACTGTTTAAGAAACCTTCAAACACACAGCTCCTGATTAACTAATGCTGTTTTAAATCCTTTAAATCATCTTTATGTTTGTTTTACAGCCGTCATTCCCTGGACGAGCTCTCATTCTTTATTTTAATTTAACTCTACAGCTCCTTGAGCTGTGACTGATTTATTATGAAGCATGTTGGGCTGCATAAAATAAAAGAATGAAGGAAACTGTAAATCATATTAATTGAAATCCTACATTAAGAGGTAACTCAAAATTAGGTATCGACTGGAATGTCATTCATAGGAAGCAGAATCTTGGATTTAAAGTGACCCCTTCTGGTCTCTGCATTCAGTAGTTTCCACAAATGCGCCTCATTTCAGTATTTAACTAAAGACAGTCAGATAAAGAACAGCATTTCTCTCCTTTTTCCAAAGCGTCAGCTCCAGTTTTCATTGGTTCCTTCAATAATCTTCTGTCTCTTTTTTTAGCATTTCATCTGAACAGCTTGTGCAACTAAAGGGTTAAACTGTGAGCGAAATGAAACCCCAGGAAACAAAGAAAACAGTTCAGCAGGGTGACTCACCTTTTCAAGGTTGTTGGGAAAACTTTGGACTTGCAAATTTTGCAACTGGGTTTCGCTAATATATTCTTGTAATTGGGGATGCTTCTGTTAGCACCTCAGCCTGCAGGTTATCACCAAGTGATCAAATTAAAAGCTCCAACTGTCTCACCTCATCAGGATTCATCTGACACACATGAAGTGATTCTTATAATCTGAAATGCTTTGTGTTAAAAAAAAAAAAAAAAAAATCACATTTCAGGCTGTTTCAAAGGTAAGGTCTGCAGAATTTCTGTTACTTCTTAATAAACAACATTCAAACTAGGCTCCTCCTCCTTGGCTCAGTGCCAGCGGCAGCACACACCCACTGCCTCCAACCATAGCTACGTGAACACATTCAATAGCCCAGCAACCACCTGTAGCATCTTGTTTCTACATGGGAGAGGCTCGAGAGCAGTGCCCCTGACTTGGCATGCTAGCACGAGCTAATCACGGGTATTTGAGGACGCATGGTTAGCAGAAAGCTAACTCATCTCTCTGTTTGTCCTGTTCTGCTCTCCAAGTTCCTGAAAATGCGTGAAAGTCGAGCCAAGCTTCACCCTCGATTAATTAAAAGCTTTATCTGTTTGGAGTTCAATTCACGTTGCTTGTGTCTTTCTTCCTCTGTGCTACGTCCACTTTTGTAGTTGCTCTGATTAGCTTCTGCTCGCTATTATCAACATGCAGAGTCACTTGCACACTGGGTGCGCTGTGATTGGCTGATATATCTACAAAAAGATCCTGATACAACCAAAACATCAACATACAGGCAGAGGAAGGGGCTTGAGGCAGACAGACACTGACACACATGTATAGAGCCCTGTAGGAGACAATTGAGCAGGATTCTTCCTGTTAAAGTTGATTTCATTTATTTAGGAAAATCCAACAGACTCTACCTTTAATGTTTAATTCCTTGGGTGTGCACAAGCTTAAATTGTTGGGGATAAAATACACATATTTGCACTCTTGGATAATAATAAGAACAGATTCCTAAGCAAAATGCACATCTAGTTAGTGCGATGGACAGCAAAAACTTAAATCCAGCTTTTGAGCCTTATTTTGAGTTACGTTTGTTTGATTGCAACATTCTTATCAATTTTAGATTACAGAGATTTGTTCCATATGACAGCGTCAGATCAATGTCTTCAACAGATCGACGCTGTGTATCATGCCTCTGAGGTTCTTTACCAACTGTAGACCTTTGACCCATCATTGTGAACTGTATTCTCGAGTGGGATGGGCCTCTTTGTCCACCAGGAGGCTGGGACATTGGTACACTTTCATTTATAAGGCCATCCTTGGACTACTGCCTTCCTACATTTGCAACCTGATCACTCAGAGATGTGTTGATTCCTATAGTTTGCGTTCAAACGACCACTTGTTGCTTTCAGTTCCATTTGCCCACACAGAATGGGGTAAAAGGGCATTTGTATACTCTGCTCCTTCTGCATGGAATTTGTTGCAAAAAGACTGGAAATTAACTGATCTTGTTTCTATGAATGCATTTAAATCCAGACTGAGAGCACTTGAGACAGCCTCCTTAAATTGTACCTGTTTTTCGTAATATTAATTTTGATTTTAATTCGCCATAATTTTACCGTGTAACTTTGCTGACTCTTGGCCAGGACTCTCTTGAAAAAGAGGTTCTTAAAGGGGGACATATCATGCTTGTTTCTCCTTTTCACTCTCAGTCATTTAGTTCCTTCATTGGCCCACAATAGCATTCTCAATATCCTCATTTTAGGCCATTCTGAAGATCTTGTTGAAACGCTCCGTTTGGAGAATGACCTCCAGTAACCTAGCAACGTCACAGCCATTTGTGCTCTGATTGGTCAGTTCTATCAGAGGGGCGGAGGGGGTAGAGCTAGGGGGCGGTTTTTGCAGCATGGCAGTATTTACAAAATCGCCACATTGAATGGGGCAGACCGAGCGAGTTTGCTGTTTGCCAAAACGTCACCGTAAGGCATTGATAGCACTAATAAAATGGCAGAGTGTAGGATACGTCCTTTTGTTTTGGACCCCGAGTCAGACCCGGACGGTTCTGCAGCTCAGGAGGAAGAAAATCCACCTCGACACAGATCATCTCAGGACGCTTCAGTGTGGTGAGTCAAACCGGTACTGTAACATGTATAGTTTATACGTTTATACTCGGCTCTTGGTGGGTGTATCCCTCGGTGGTGGTTGTGTGACTAACTGACATCACAGAGGAGGAGCTGCTTTATCAGATTACTCCAATAAAAAGAAAGGATTGTGTTGTCACGACGTTTGAAATCTCGCGGTCATACTGCAATAACCTATTTTCAGAGGCATCAAATCTCGTTCTAGGTTATCAGAAAAAATACAATATCTCATTTTTTGAAAATTCAGGGGGAGAAAGGTCTTGTTTTCAAATTAATTATATTATATGTAAGTATTAAATCAGAGATCAGCATGATAAGTCCCCTTTAATCTCAATGGGACCTTCCTGGTTGAATAAAGGTTAGATAAATAAAAATAAAAAGATTAGTCTAAATAAGAGCCACATTCACCAGACAAGTCCAGAACAAAAGTCTGTTAAGATCAATCATGACATAAAGGTAATAAAGAAAAAAATAGATGTCTTAACTGCTTGTGGAAAAAAGAAACTTGGTTAAGTCGTCCTTTCAAAAAGTTTTCTTACCCCACTGGTGGATGTTTTAATTCTTTTCAAGGATTTCAGGCCTCATTCTTGTCTTTTTACGTCTTGAGATAAAACTTTTTTTGGACATGTCAGGGGGATGTGGCTCATATCAGTTTTGCTGTGTATTCATGACAGAGACTCGTCACTTTCAGGATCACTTGAGCAGCTAAACTTTTGTCATTTATATTGTACACACATTTACAAAACACACACACACACACACTTCTTCTGTTTGAACAGGGAAAATGAAACTTCTAGAGATGTCAGGACTTTGTACTTTTAGGTTTATGAAGCAAAGCCAAAAAGTCTAATTTCCAATGCAAGAGGCTGAAGTCCAGCTGGACATCAAAGAGACGGGAGCGCAGAGGTGACTGCATGGAAATGAAACACTCATATGAAATTCATAATGCACTTAATTTACTTTCTGTGACAGCACGGGGCTTTTGTTTCCAAAGAAGTTTCTGCAACTGCTGTCCGGTGAAAAAGTCAGAAACTGACAGTCAACCTGAAGAGTATCCAAACTGCATCCCTGAAAATAGCTGCAAACTCAGATTTTGCACACTTTAAGGAGTAGAGTCTGTAAATAAAAGGTCTTTGGCAGAAAATGTAGTGATGTTTGTGAGCCAAATACTCCTCATATCTTGCATATGAGCTCAAAGTCTCAGCAGGATGGTGGAGCTGCTTTAATGCGTCCCAAGAGACAAAATCAAAGCCCAGAATGTCAGTTAAATACCCAGCACTGCTTATAAATCTTAATTGATACATGCATATTAATAGATCTTCTTTAATCTGCTGTTGTAAGATTTTCTGTGAGAGCGTAATATTGTCAGGAGGCCTGAGTGTGTTTTATCCTCAGAAGGCCCTCTTTCCCTATGAATAGCTCAGCTGACCTCAGCTGGCTGTGAGCTGTTTGAGGTCGATCAGAAGCGGAGCAGCGAGAAGTGACAGGCAGAAAAAGGTGACCAGGGTGACGAGGGTGTGTAACCACAAGAGGAAACCCAGTCTGTTTACCTAAGTGATGTTTCAGAGCGCTACGGGCACCGACCTGGTTTTTCTCAGGGTGCTTTCAGCCTGGATCGACTTTTTTCTCCTCCTGAAATTGGGCCTGGGACTTTAAGACAACATTGGCTTTGGCACCAGGGCAGGAGCCGGGGAAGTGACGGGACTCTTAAAGAAGTTTCTCTCCCTCCTGCGCTCTGATCAACGTCACGTCACACTCGACTTTCACAGCGACCAGAGGCACCGGTTTGTGTTGGTTGACATCTCTCCATGCCGCTGTGATGAGGTCAGAGTCTCCAGTGGAGGTCAGAGTGAAGGCTGTGGAAAGACTCCTGTTACCTGCTCACATATACGAGCTGGATACGTCAGATTTTAGCTCTAAAAGGTAGATACGATGGACTGAGAGAAGGAGGCTGTCACATCCTGTTATACACAGAGGAACGCCAAAGATTTCTCTCCCGTCAGACAGATGATGGGACCTGACAAAGACATCGATTTCCGTTATCTCCAGAGCCCTGACAATCTGCTCCATCAACACTTGTACAAACATCAATCACAGAGCACTGACACCAGCCCGCTGGAACTGAGGGATCGACTTGCTTTCATTGTGATTTGATTTGGTGATGACTTGTTGACATTTTGTCCTGAAAACATCAGAAAAGTAAATGTAATGTAGTTTACAGGATCGATTCTGTTCATCCTCTGTGGAGGATATGGCGTTTTAATAACCATCTACCTGATGTTGATAACCTGAATAATTGGTGGGAGAGTGATAGCTGAAGGGGCGGGGCCTAGAATGTCTGAGATTGATCCAGAGTGTCCCTTAAATCTGATCCTGACCTTTAGGTTTTCAGACATCTTTCTCTGGATCAAAGCGTTGGACGAACAGATGAACTGTTTTCGATTTTGGCCAAAGTACCTTGTTGCCTGGAGGCAACATACCCATTTTTGGCCTTTCACACCCACACAATACATTCCAGTTGCCATGAAATACTTTTAAAAAGCGAGAAGACCTTGAGGAACCAAAAGAAGTGTTTGAATTTGCAATGTGACCCTCTGGAGGTCATGCAGAATCTCTTTTTTGCAGAGTTTCTTGCGAGGACCAACTCGGCCAATTTCCCTCCTTAAAACTGTCCAGTAACTTTTTTACTGAGCATCTCAGTCTAGAAAAAAACATGGTCATATCAAGACAAGTAAAGCTTAATCTCTCACAGTTTAATGCACTTTAATTGCTAACTAATTTAAGGACACATAAACATTTTGTCATACTGTCTTTGGGTTTACGCACCATTCAAAATCAAACTGGTCATTAAATTTGTTTAGGGCGCCTCCAGTTTCACCTAGACAGATATGATGTCAGCTTTAGTAAAGTGCAGACTCACAATGTAGGCTCTGGTCTACTGGAGTGAGTTTTGTGGGCCTTCTTTACAGAGCACAGGCTCATATCCTCCACACATTTTTCAATTCATTTCAATGGGGCGTTCCTCAACCGCACAGTGTTGCCTTCAGGCAACATTCAGACATGAGGTCTTATAAAAAAAAAATTTTTTTTTTAAAGTTATTTTTACGTTTTTTATACTTTTTATGACATGCATTGTAAACTGTTGAGGCCATCAAGCATTATCCATGTGTTTCTGAAAAAAAAAAAAAAAAAGTGTAAATAAATGACTCTCTTTTCATTACGGACCTTA